>NC_056071.1:46129285-46432315 GCF_016772045.2 Ovis aries | reverse complement strand
GTTTTAGTTTAATTGGTGCTACATTTGAACTTTTTGTGCACTGGATTCATATGGTTAATCTCTTAATGTATCATGAAATATATTGATGCTTATACTTTATGATGACTGCACAGCTTTAAATGTCAGAGAATTCTGTTTTGATGTAATGAGTCTTTTAATAAAAGTTTAATTACAGGGATTTATAAATATAGTTCAGATTTTATATTTCTGTAAGCCTTTATATATACATATATGAGCAAATAAAATAATTCCTGACCTGCTCCAAATATTAAAAATTTACCTTGATATTCAGATCAATAGCATTGGATCTATCCCACACTGTATTAGCTTAAGTAAGTAAAGTCTCTCAGTCATGTCCAACTCTTTGCAACCCCGTGGACTGTAGCCTACCAGGCTCCTCTGTCCATGGGATTTTCCAGGCAATAGTACTGGAGTGGGTTGCCATTTCCTTCTCCAGAGGATCTTCCCGACCCAGGGATCGAACCTGGGTCTCCTGCATTGTAGACAGACGCTTTACCGTCTGAGCCACCAGGGAAGTCCTTATACTTTCTTTATATACATACATATATATATATATATATATATATATATATATATATATATATATAGTATATATGAGCAAATAAAATAATTCCTGACCCTCTCCAAATATTAAAAACTTACCTTGATATTCAGATCAATAGCATTGGCTCTGTTCCACACTGTATTAGCTTAGGCTGCTATAACAAAATACTATAGATGGAGTGGTTTAACAACAGAAATTTATTTCTCACAATTCTGGAAGCTGGGAAGTCCAAGATCAAGGTGCCAGCCAGTCAGTTTCTGATGAGGGTGCTCTTCCTAGTTTTCAGATGGCTGCCTCCTCCCTGTGTTCTCACATGGCTTTTTCTTAATGTCTGTACACATGCAGTTTACCAGTCTTTGATATCTCTTCTTATATAAGTACTACTCATAACAAGAAAGCTCCACCTGCATGACCTTTTCCATCCTAATTACCTCCCAAGGGACTCATCGCCAAGTGTCATCCCACTGGGAGCATCAACACGTTCATTTTTGGGGGTGGGGCACAAATACAGAGTTTGTAACACATGCAGAGCACATTTCTTACATGTCTATAGTGACGACCCTGACTACTTCATGTCAGCTTCTTTGGCCTTTGACATTCATGCTGACCCCTAAGATGAGATAAAAGAAAGTAAATAATTGGTAAATGAGAAGAATGCAATGAAAGTACAGCAGTGGAACCACTTAACTTAGATGACAGTTGGGAGTAAAACCAATAAAGAGGTCGGAATGTTATTGACCAATGAAAAAATTTTAAATGCTAAAGCATATGAGGCTTAGTCAGACAAAGGATGACAGTCAGTGTACTGAAGTGGCGTTGAGATGCTTGCCGAAGAACTTCTGGAGTAGCCACCACAGCAGGTACCAGCCTCTGGGTACCCACATGCTTCTCTGGGAGTATATCAGAGATGTGTGGAGTCTAGGTGCTAACAGGTGTTTGCCTCTCTTCCCAAAGTTCATCTGCCCCTGAAGAATTCCAAGTCTATATCTCTATGTGTTTAGTCACGAGTTGTGGTAGCCACAATGTCCCAGCAATTGCTTTGCTTCAGTAGTTCAGGCAGATGAAGCCTAAAGAGCATCTTCTTACACTCCTCAGGTCACTCTGTCTAGGGTGTGAAGACAGCTCATTAGCTAAGAGTTTTTACCCTGGCTCTGTAGTGATGACATGGACATTGAGAGTCTGGAATGTAGCTGCAGAGATGTGCGGCCTCCATTAATGAGAACATTGGACATATTATTTTAACACTATAATATAATTAGTGAAGCAATGTTTCCATTAGATAAAACTTCTGCAAGTCTTTATTAGTCCTAATAGTCCCTCTAGACCTCATAGAACACCAGAATATTATTTCTCATGTGATCTGTCCAGCAAGATTTGAGTTTTCTTTCTTAGTGATATCACTGGTGCAAGCTACCATATGAGAGAAAGGTCAACCATAGGACAAGGATCAAAGAATTAAGTTTGTGAATCCTACCCTTGGAATTCTCCCTGGAGCTTGTCTTTTTCTACTAGTTTACTCTGTTCCTGGAATTAAAAGTCAGCAGCTATGGTTAGGAAAAGCTATTGATTATTTAACTACTGTGCTATTATCTACACTACTAATTACCTCTGTTAATGGAAGATTCTTTAGGTTAGGAATCACGTGTTATTCACTAGTGTATCTGAAACATTTAGCATTTTACTGAATGGAATAATCATGAATGAATTAGATTTTTCTAAAAACAGAGGCAAGATTAGTTCTCAAGAGGAAAGTTATAGTATTTATATTCCTTACTGCTGCTGTTAAGTCGCTTCAGTCTTGTCCAACTGTGCGGCCCCATAGACGGCAGCCCACCAGGCTCCCCGTCTCTGGATTCTCCAGGCAAGAACTGGAGTAGGGTGCCATAGCTTTTTCCGATTTGTATTCCTTAACTCTGGGACAAATGAAAAACCCTTCCTTTCAAAATTGGGATCAGTGGCACACCATGTTCACAACAGAGGTTGATTTTCTCCTCTCATTTCCTTTCAGTATGATTCTAATACTCATAACAGATATTGTATATTGTATGCTTATTAGAGTTTAAGAACTATGATATACACTTTAAATTACACTAAAAATAATAACACTGAAAATAGTTATTCAGCTCTTGCTATGTGCCAGATACTAAGTGCTTTATATACAGTAAGTAAGTAAGTAAAGTCGTTCAGTCATGTCTGACTCTTTGCGACCCCATGAACTGTAGCCTACCAGGCTCCTCCCTCCATGGGATTCTCCAGGCAAGAGTACTGGAGTGGGTTGCCATTTCCTTCTCCAGGAAACGATAAGGGAAACATTAATCAGGCGGGATGTTTTGGGTATTCTTTAGTTGAGATGGCATTTGTAGTTGGGCAGGGGGTGATAAGTCTTCTGGGCAGCTGTAGGGGGTGGAAGGTTTCTGGACAGGGGGTGATAAGTCCCAGATAGATATAAGCAGCCTGGAGAATCAGGGCGGAACCTAAAGTTCTGTTTTATTTTCTCCAAAGTTAGATGATTCAGCAAGGGTCTTTGAGACTGTTGTTTTCTTTTCTAGGCCCAAAAGACTCCTTCATTACAGACCCTGAAATCCTAAAAAAATGGGAAAAAGGGCGCCGTATCTCTCTGGCTACTTCCTGCTGGATAGGGGCGACAGTTTTGGGTCTGGAATAGAGGATCGTCTTAGGGCCCAGGGTCTCTTTTTTTCTCAGTTCCATATTGCAGATGGGGAAACTAAAAAGGCACAGAGAGGCACGCATGGCCCAGTCAGCTGGTAGGTATGCAGTCAGACATTGAACTTAGCCTCTGTGCTGGCTCCTTTAAGCCTTTTTCAGTGCTGTCTCCTGTATGCGATGCTGCCTCCAAGGCTGTCACTGGTCCTTTTGGTCCTTTGCTGCAAATTAGAAAGGAGCACGTCTTCCTCAGTAATAAGAAATTTTACAAACATAAAGCCATTGTTTAGGAATTATGCAAATTGAATGATTAAACATAAAATTATAGATCTTTTGAATTTTTAGTCAAACTTTCAGAAAATAGCCCCTGGGATATAAAAGTTTATTTCATAATACACTTCTTTATTAGAAATTGAATTACTTATGACAAATTGAATGCTTTCTCCAGTATCTCTTTTTCTATAGAAATGGTTCCTAGATTTGTGTGGCATCTCTTTTGTGGTGTGTTAGACCTTAAGGTGGAGAAGGTGATGGCACCCTATTCCAGTACTCTTGCCTGGAAAATTCCATGGACAGAGCAGACTGGTAGGCTGCAGTCCATGGGGTCGCGAAGAGTTGGACACGACTGAGCAACTTCACTTTCACTTTTCACTTTCATGCATTGGAAAAGGAAATGGCAACCCACTCCAGTGTTCTTGCCTGGAGAATCCCAGGGACGGGGGAGCCTGGTGGGCTGCCGTCTAGGGGGTTGCACAGAGTCGGACACGATTGAAGCGACTTAGCTGCAGCAGCAGCAGCAGCAGACCTTAAGGGGTTTGTGCATTTTAATATTATGAAGATATTTTTCCCTCTGATGACTAATATTGCAAAAGTTAAATATGTCCTGAGAGCTACAAAAGTATTTGGATATGAGTCTGGTAAATTATTGCTGAAAGTATATATATAGTCTGTATATTTGAGATATTCTTCTGTGCATAACTCTTTTGAAGAAATATCTGCCCATAGTGTACATGTTGTTAAGTTTTTAAAAAAATACGGTCAATGAAATCTACCCTCTTAACAAAATTTTAAGTGTGCAGTGCTGTTCATAGTAGGCATAATGTGGTACAGTGCATTTCTAGAACTTAATTGCCATATCACTAAAACTTTAAACCTGTTGAATAGCAGTCCACTGTTTCCCTCTTCCCCAGTCTCTGGCAACCGCCATTCACTCTGCTCTCAGCTTCTGACATTAAAAGATGTATAGCATTACTGATCAACCACCAGAGAGAATGTCATATTTTAATAAATAAGTCATTTTTAAAAAGAAATTTAAATTACTGACATCACAGCAGTATTATATTCTTTCTATGGTCATTAGTTAATTGAAGTTGTAAATGTTTACAAAATTGCAGAAATTCACATTTGTTATAATTTTCAAATTATATATGTCATCTGAACAGTACTCAAACTGTCGTATGCATTCAGCTCATCTAAGATCATATTAAAATGCAGATTCTAATTCAGGAAGTCCTGTGGGGCCTGCGATTCTGCAATTCTAACAGTCTTCTAGGTGACAGTGGTGTTGCTAGTTTGTGGACTATGTTAGCAAATTATCTAGAACTACAAAGAGGCCATGATACTCTTCCTTTTTATAAGCGTTTCCTTTAACGACAACGTTGTCATATCCAATATAAGAAAGAATTGCTTTTGAGACAATTTTAGATCATAGCTGGGCTAATAGTGAGATTTATAGGTGAGTTAAATCTTCCTCCTTTTTCTGGTAATTCCATGTTAGAGAAATTGGTGTCAGAGCCAGGAAAGTCTTCAACTGGTTCAACATCAGTGACATCATTTTAGTAAACAGCATTGCTTCCTGTTTCTTCAAAGAATTTCTTATTGCTTTGAAGGGCATTATTGATTAAGATTTAGTTCCTGCACATATTGCATATAGCATTAAATAATATCAGTGTTTCAAGTGGCTGAAATATTTTAATGGCAGTTAATTTTTGTACTGCCAGAATTTCCGTAGCTAAGAAAAATCAATTGCTGTATTAAGTGGGGAATGATACAGTAATCTGCAATTTATGCCCAAGCCATATTTATTTTGTGTATTATTGATGGGAAATGAATATTTGTTGTTACATAATGATCTGTGTCATCATGAAAGTATTTGTAGATTTAAGAACTCAGAAATACTCTGATCCAGTAAACAAATAGCAGATGATATGGGGTGCATTATACAGCATCAATTTAACCTGTACACTAATACCAATAAAAAGCTTTTTGCTCACATTTCAGATACTTACCTGTCATTTCTTGTGTAAAAAGACAGGTTATTTTAGATGTTTGACCAACAAGGCCTTTTGATTATCAATCATATTTGTTCTTTGTCAGGAATATCCTAACAAAATATTCTGATTTTGTTAGGACAAGATACAATGCTGCTATGTGTTAGAAAACTGTCATAGTTAATAGGCAAATTGCCCATATTTTGAGTCAATAAAGTTAAAAAGTATGTCAGTAGTTCATAATGGTAAATTTGTCTCTGATGTGAGTGATAACCTCTTGAATATGGAGTCTCCACGCGTGTGTGTGTGCTCAGTTGCTTCAGTCATGTTTGACTCTTTGCAACCCTGTGGTCTGTAGCTCATCAGCTTTCTCTGTCCATGTGATTTTCCAGGCAAGAATATTGGAGTGGGTTGCCATGTCCTCCTCCAGGGAATCTTTAAAGTGCATAAATTAACAACGCTATGTGGCAGCCCTGACCACCTCCCTCGGCATCTTCCGTCCCAGAGCCGTTTTCTCATGGTATTTCATATTGAGATTGTACTCAGTGGTTAGATAGTGGATGGATAGTGGTTCCTTCACTCCTGGCATCTCCACTTTCCAGATTAACCTCAAAAATTCAGTTGTAGAAAACCAGCTAGGACACCTGAAGTCTTTCCACATGCAGTAGTGATAAGATCTGCCTAGATTTCTACATGGAGGCCTCTTGGAGAGGGAACTGATGTTGGTAGATTTTCCAGCATAGAATTTGTAGATGAGCTCTTGAGCAGAAGGAAGGGGAATTCATGCAGGTCTTGGTGCAGTCTTGATTTTCATGTGATCTTGACTAGAAATGCCATTTTATGGTACTGGTGTCATGGCTGGAATGAAACTGGAATCACCCAGCCCAGCCTTTTCTCCAGTGTAGGAATCTCCTTTCTAGCTTCCTTGGGTACCTCCCTTTTAGCTGAGGGTTTCCAGTCATGGGCTGCTCAGCAGTTCATTTCATTTCAGTGCATTCCAGAGGCCCAAGTCTATTTACTAGAAATATTAACCATATATTACTGCTACTGCTAAGTCACTTCAGTCGTGTCCAACCCTGTGAGACCCCATAGACGGCAGCCCACCAGGCTCCCCCATCCCTGGGATTCTCCAGGCAAGAACACTGGAGTGGGTTGCCATTTCCTTCTCCAATGCTTGAAAGTGAAGAGTGAAAGTGAAGTTGTTCTGTTGTGTCCGACCCTCAGCGACCCCATGAACTGCAGCCTTTCAGGCTTCTCCGTCCATGGGGTTTTCCAGGCAAGAGTACTGGAGTGGGGTGCCATTGCCTTCTCTGAACCATATATTAGGCTGTCTTAATTATCAGTTAATTAATTACTAGTTTGTAACTTTATTCATATTTTTTTCTGAAACAATAAAACTTTGATCTTCTTCAAACATATTTATCAAAGGTGACTCTAAAGTCCACATTTAGCTACAAAGAAATAGATATAAGCAGAATATAGGAATACAGAACTTCAAAATTGGAAGAAATTATATAATGATTTATATTTGAGTTTTTCATTTACCCCTCCCCCCACAGATGTTTAAGTATAGTATTCCCCTTGTGTGCCAACTTTAAATATCAAAAGAAAATCTCTTCTAGTGTATAAGAGCTGAATTGCTATCAAAATCCCACTGATAATAAATACTCTGTGGAATGTAACTGATTGTATAGAAATGTTTAAGGTCATTTAGTCTTATTAGCAATAACGTCAGTCAGTATACACCAAATGCAGTGGGTGCTCATGAAAATCATTAAGCTAACTGTCTTTGGGGAATCCATGTTGCATATTTCTTTTCCAATTTACTACGCTCTCTCCGAGGCTGCCTTTTCCCCTTCTTTTTCTGGTTCTTTTAATATTTTCACTTGAGATCCATAAACATCTAGTCAGAATTTAAATTGTGAAAGGATCCCTATGGGAACTCTAGCTCTAAACTTTCTTCTTCCTTTTTAACCAGGCCCCCCTTTTTTTTCCTCATGAAAGATTTGGGCTTAGTTTGAATAAATCATAATCATTATGGTTCTTGGCTGTTAACAAGAACAAAATGAGGGTTCATGCTGGCCTGCCATTATGGAGGCAAGAGCATGTGGATGGGCTGTGCTGCTGAGGAGGGCTGTGAGCTTGGCAGCTGTCTGACAAATCTGGACCCACCCTTCCCCTCAATTAACCCTGGTGGGGAGGACAATTTACAGAGTTTAAAAAAGGGACAGTGCGCCCTATAATGGCCTATTTCAACTTGGCCTCAGGCTTAAGGCTGTGTTTAGAGCACTATTTCCAGAGGGCACACAGAGGTATCAAAGCTGGAGTAGTTTTTCACCAAAGTTTTACCCACCTTTCAAATACACAGTCTGTAATAGTTTTCAAGACATTGAGTAGGAAAGTTGGAATCACAGTGAAAAGAAATCCTCATGGTTCTACTTTTTCTTTGATTCTTGCTTCTTTCAACTGTCTGTGTCTGTATATGGAAGCAAATCAACAAATATTAAGTAAATGTCTATGGAGAATTAATCAAGGAAAATAATCAAGCTAAGAGAAAATCCTGTCTTCCATTAATGTATGGCCTAATTGGAGGTGAAAGGATGAGAGAATCATGTGTGAAAAATTATTCAGGCTCAATATATTTCTCTGAAACACAAAAAGAAGAGCAGGGGTTTATAGCAAAGAAAATTTTATGTACATTGCAACAATTTACTCTGAATAGCACCACTTTAAAACATGTGTCCTACTAACTCCATTCATAACCTAAATATTCTGATGGTGCCACGTTTTTTTTTTAACCTCTTCCAAATTTTGTTTTTCAGGTGATCTTTCTTCTGAAAGTGATGACAAAACCTAGTCAGATCATATGTCCTCATTTATAGTTCAGAAATTTAGGTCATTATTTAGTTTTATATTTTCTGCTAACTTGAGTGTGACCCTAGGAAATCCTCTTCAGTTCTGTATTTCTTGGATTCCTAATCTATAAAATAAACTGGTTTATCCTTCAAGTACATTGGGGTTCTTAAATGCAATGATTTTGATATTTATATACAGAGGATGAGATGATTGGATGGCATCACCAACTCAATGGACATGAGTTTGGGTAAATGCTGGGAGTTGGTGATGGACAGGGAGGCCTGGCGTGCTGCGGTTCATGGGGTTGCAGAGTCGGACATGACTGAGCGACTGAGCTGAACTGAACTGATATAGGTAAAACTCTTTTGACCTTAGAGATTTCTTAGTAGTGTCTATCCAGATCTTGAATTTTTTCCTTAAAAGGTTCTTTTAATTAGAAAAGTAGTTTATGCTAGTCATAGAAAATTAAGAAAATACAGATGAGAGAAAAAAGGCCCACCTGCCAGAATAACTGAATAATCATATATATGCTTCCCTTTCCACTTGTTCAGTTGCTAACTCATGTCCCACTTTTTTGCAACCCCATAGATCATAGCCCACCAGGCTCCTCTGTCTGTGGGATTTCCCAGGCAAGAATACTAGAGTGGATTGCCATTTCCTTCTCCAGCAGATCTTCCTGACCCCAGGACCAAACCTGCATCTACTGTAATGCAGGCGGACTCTTTACCATGAAGCCACCAGGGCTTTCTGCTTGTACTGTGTCCTGGTTCAGTGAGAGTCCTGGTAATGGTAATCTGACAGCACGCCTGAGAGATTATCACCACATACTCTTCATCACCCTGGGTACTGGATATAGCCTGACCAATGAGTGATCCAGTCCCAGAACCTCATCCTAAAGGGTCTGCTTTCTAAAACCATTAAAAAAAAATTTTTTTTACTACTTTCTTCTCTTTACAGTTTATCTATGTGAACCGTTATATCATGAATTCAAGATTTTTCTTCTTTTCTGACATAAGCACTTATTTTTCCCCCTAAGCAATTTATTAATCTCATCCCACAAATTTTGATATGCTGTGGTTTTAAATTTTTATTCAGTTCTAAATATATTCTAGTTTTCTCTTTGTGGTGCTTCTTTGACCCATAGCTTATTTATAAATATACTGTTTAATGTGCAGATACTTACAGATTTCCGAAATTTTTCTTACTATAATTTCTAGTTGTAGTCTGTAGACTGTTGTAGTCTGATAAATACTTTGTAGGATTTTAATCTGCCATTTATTAAGACTTTATTTTTACCATTTACTCCTCTTTATTTCTTTGTGTAGACTCAGATTTTCCTCTGTTATTCCTGTCCTTCTGCTTAAAGAACTTTCTTTAACATTTCTTGCAGGGCAGGAGCTAGGGATAAATTCTCTTAACTTTTATTTTTCCAAAAAGTATTTGTCTTTATTTTCATAAGATACTTGTCTAGCTGACAAAATAATTCTAGGTAATGAGCTTCTTTCTTTCAGTGTTTTAATGTCTATTATATTCTTGGTTGAATAGTTTTTGATAAGTATGTTGTCATTTAATCATTGTTTCTTTATATATTATGTGTCTTTTTTCCTTCTGGCTATTTTTATGATTTTATTCATGGGTGCTTAACAATTTGATTCTGATATGCCTTGGCATTTTTTAAAATAGTTCTTCTCATTGGCATTTATTTGGCTTAGATCTGTGTTTTTTAATGTATTTTTTCATCAACTTTCAAAGAGGCCATTGTTTATTCAAACATTTTTTTCCATTCGTACCTATCTTCTTCTTATGCATCAATTACATGTATGTTAGAATGCCTGATATTGTTCTTCAGATCACTGATGTTCTGGGTTAGTGTTCATTTGGATGGTTTCTATGGCTGTGTCTTCAAATCTGCTTATTTTTTCTCTTGTGGTGTCAAATAAAATGTTAATTTTATCTGGTGTATTGTAAATTTCAAGTTTATTTTTCATCTTAAAAATTTTTTTTAATGTATCTTCTATTTCTCTTCTCAGACTACTCACATATCCCTCCTTTCTTAAAATACAAAGCATTTTAACATCTTTGTTCACTAGTTCTGGCATCTCCGTTTCTATGTCTGTTTTACTATTGGCTGATATTTTCTATTATAAGTTAGTTTCCTGCTTGTTGCATGGCAAATTTTTTATTACATGTTAGATATTATAACTTGTACATTTCTGCTGCTAGATTTTATTTTCCTTTTTAATATTGTTAGATTTTATTTTTATATGCAGTGTATTTACTTTGTATCAGTTGGAATGTTTTATATTTATAGCTATTGTAGCCCCACTATTTAGGCAATATACTTTTGAAGATTTTACTTGATCCCTCACCTATTATAAGATCACAAACTCTTCCTAGCTCTGTGTGCCTGGTTCTGTGTTGACCCTCCCCCTCCAGCTTCCCACTGCATCCTGATAACTACCTCCCAGGACATAAGCTTGGTCAATAGTAGGCTCTTCTTGCTTGCTTCTCTTCTTTCATGGATCACAGTCTTATCTTGCTTTTTGTCCATTGCCTTAAAATTGTCATTTCATATATTTTCTAGTCATTTATGGTAGGAAAGTAGCTATTGTCCATCTTGGTTACCAGAAAAATCTGTATTATTGTTTTTAGAAGTATATATTGATTTTGTTTAATCTCTCAGTCCTGTCTGACTCTTTTGTGACCCCTTGGACAGTAGCCTGCTAGGCTCCTCTGTCCATGGGATTTTCCATGCAAGATGACTAGAGAGGGTTGCCATTTCCTCCTCCAGGGGATCTTCTTGACCCAGGGATTGAACCCATGTCTCTGTATCTCCTGCACTGTAGGTGAATTCTTTACCACAGAGCCACTGGGGAAGCCCTTAGAAATATAGTTTCTAATAAAGTGTGCTAATTACAGAATATTCTCAGTTTAACTTCAGTCTCGTGAAAGTGTTGATGCTTGTTTTAGGACCTTTATGGTTTTTGTCTCTTTGTTTTATCAATTTTTGAAAAGATGTGTTATCATTATAAATGTGTCAAGTTCTCCTTATCATCCTTTAAAATTTTGCCTTTTATATTTATAGTTTATGTTATTAGTTATTAGAATTATGTCATTGTTATATTTAGTAATGTTTTATCTCCTATTGAATTGAATCTTCTGAAATGTGAGTGACCTACACGCACTAAATGTATAATTAAACCCCAAACCTTACATTGGCAAATAATCATCCTATTAAAATAGTAATAAATTTCTTCTCCATTTCTGGTAAAAAAAAATTAGTTAGAAAACTTACATATATATATACACATACCATACACAGAATGACTTTCCTATAAAAATAAGTATTGCTTTGGAAATACCCCTAAGAAACTAGCTACCTTAAAATAATGGTATGTATTTTTTTATATAGTTTCTTGTCAAAGACTTTCTGAAGTAATAGCTTCCTCTATTACAATTTCAACTGATAGTCTGGGACAGGGAAAGAATAAGTATTTTATCATTACTCAGTCCCTTTTTGTTTTTTTCTACTTTGCTTTCAGAAAAGAGGCAATGAAATTTTAAAGGCCATGTCACTTGTAGCAGAAATGTAGCAAAACTGCAGAATATTGATACAAACAACAGACATGACAAATTTCAAGCAGATTTTGGTGACAGAAGCAAGTAGTCCTGTAGTCAACATAAATTGGTAGTGAAAGATTGAGATCTTTGATCATGATCACAAAAGAAAACCTAGAATGAATATGGCAGAATAGAAAATATCTAAAGTACCTTACAGCACTCCATTCCTTTGTAATGTTGAAAGATCCTCAAATCAGAATCTGAATCCTTGATTTCATTTTCTGGGTTGTGTTTAACCCCTAAAATCTTCTATGAATGTAACAAAGAATATAAATGAACAATCCTGCCATCAGATTTTCTGCATGTTGCATTTTTATGTCACATTTTGTCATTAAATCTTTAATTTCCCCAGAAGTAAGCTACTTTGCTGCTGGGACTTGCTTATATCTTCCATCTTTACTTTCTTAGGAATTAAAATCAAGAGGAGTATTGTCAGGGTCTCCCTAAGAAGTCACCATATCTGCTGTTCTTTTGCAGGATTTAAGAGATGACCATCTTGAATGTCACTGAGGATGGTGACTGCAGCCATGAAATTAAAAGATGCTTGCTCCTTAGAAGAAAAGCTATGACCAACCTAGACAGCATATTAAAAAGTAGAGACATTACTTTGCCAACAAAGGTCTGTCTAGTCAAAGCTATGGTTTTTCTAGTAGTCATGTATGGATGTGAGAGCTGGACCATAAAGAAAGCTGAGCACTGAAGAATTGATGCTTTTGAACTGTGATGTTGGAGAAGACTCTTCAGAGTTCCTTGGACAGCAAGTAGATCAAACTAGTCATTCCTAAAGGAAATCAGTCCTGAATATTCACTGGAAGGACTGATGCTGAAGCTTAAGCACCAATACTTTGGCCACCTGATGTGAAGAACTGACTGCTTGGAAAAGACCCTGATGCTGGGAAAGATTGAGGCAGGCGAAGGGAATGACAGAGGACGAAATGGTTGGATGGCATATTGACTCAATGGATAAGAGTTTGAGCAAGCTTCGGGAGTTGGTGATAGACAAGGAAACCTGGTGTGCTTCAGTTCATGGGGTCACAAAGAGTTGGACACAACTGAGTAACTGAACTGAACTGTCTTGAATGTAATGTACTTATCATAGAAAATTTCTTGAAATGATTCATGAATAACTGGGACATTCCTCATCTCATCATCAGTTCAGTTCAGTCACTCAGTCATGTCCAACTCTTTGCGACCCCATGAATCGCAGCACGCCAGGCCTCCCTGTCCATCACCATCTCCCGGAGTTCACTCAGACCCATGTCCATCGAGTCCTTGATGCCATCCAGCCATCTCATCCTCTGTCGTCCCCTTCTCCTCCTGCCCTCAATCCCTCCCAGCATCAGAGTCTTTTCCAATGAGTCAACTCTTCACATGAGGTAGCCAAAGTACTGGAGCTTCAGCTTTAGCATCATTCCTTCCAAAGAACACCCAGGGCTGATCTCCTTTAGAATGGACTGGTTGGATCTCCTTGCAGTCCAAAGGACTCTCAAGAGTCTTCTCCAACACCACAGTTCAAATGCATCAATTCTTCGGCACTCAGCTTTCTTCATAGTCCAACTCACATCCATACATGACCACAGGAAAAACCATAGCCTTGACTACACGGACCTTTGTTGGCAAAGTAATGTCCCTGCTTTTGAATATGCTATCTAGGTTGGTCATAACTTTTCTTCCAAGGAGTAAGCATCATTTAATTTCATGGCTGCAATCACCATCTTCAGTGTTTTGGAACCCCCCAAAATAAAGTCTGACACTGTTTCTACTGTTTCCCCATCTATTTCCCATGAAGTGATGGGACCAGATGCCATGATCTTCATTTTCTGAATGTTGAGCTTTAAGCCAACTTTTTCACTCTCCTCTTTCCCTTTCATCAAGAGGCTTTTTAGTTCCTCTTCACTTTCTGCCATAAGGGTGGTGTCATCTGCATATCTGAGGTTATTGATACTTCTCCCAGCATTCTTGATTCCAGCCTGTGCTTCTTCCAGTCCAGCGTTTCTCATGATGTACTCTGCATATAAGTTAAATAAGCAGGGTGAAATATACAGCCTTGACGTACTCCTTTTCCCATTTGGAACCAGTCTTTTGTTCCATGTCCAGTTCTAACTGTTGCTTCCTGACCTGCATATAGGTTTCTCAAGAGGCAGGTCAGGTGGTCTGGTATTCCCATCCCTTGAAGAATTTTCCACAGTTTATTGTGATCCACACAGTCAAAGGCTTTGGCATAGTCAATAAAGCAGAAAGAGATGTTTTTCTCGAACTCTCTTGCTTTTTTGATGATCCTGCAGATGTTGGGAATTTAATCTCTGGTTCCTCTGCCTTTTCTAAAACCAGCTTGAACATCTGGAAGTTCACGGTTCATGTGTTGCTGAAGCCTGGCTTGGAGAATTTTGAGCATTACTTTACTAGCATGTGAAATGAGTGCAATTGTGTGGTAGTTTGAGCATTCTTTGGCATTGCCTTTCTTTGGAATTGGAATGAAAACTGACCTTTTCCAGTCCTGTGGCCACTGCTGAGTTTTCCAAATTTGCTGGCATATTGATTGCAGCACTTTCACAGCATCATCTTTCAGGATTTGAAATAGCTCAACTGGAATTCCATCACCTCCACTAGCTTTGTTCATAGTGATGCTTTCTAAGGCCCACTTGACTTCACATTCCAGGATGTCTGGCTCTAGATGAGTGATCATACCATCATGGTTATCTGGGTCATGAAGATCTGTTTTGTATAGTTCTTCTGTGTATTCTTGCCACCTCTTTTTAATATCTTCTGCTTCTGTTAGGTCCATACCATTTCTGTCTCATCATAGCCCCTATTATTTAAAAAAAGTTAGTGGAATTTTAGAATGCTTGCTTTCCCCAGAAAATTGATTCAGTATCTACTCTGATAGTTGGGAACCATAGTGGCCCCAGAGGTTTAATAAAGAACCTGAGGCCTGGCAAGTGTCCCCAAGTCCTGTAGACTTGCAACTTCTTTTTTGACTTGGTCTTCTTGACTCCAAAACATATATCATGCATCTTAAAAGTCAGCCAGTGCTCACAGGGCAAAACTTTCCCCAAGGTTTGAATTTGTATCCTGTAATTCCTCATTATTTTGACATAGTTAAAGTGTTAGTTGCTCAGTTGTGTCCAACTCTTTGTAACTCCCTGTACTATATCCTGCCAGGATTCTCAGTCCATGGAATTCTCCAGGCAAGAATAGTGGAGTCAGTAGCCATTTCCTCCTCCAGGGGATCTTACTGACCCAGGGATCGAACCCAGGTCTCCTGCATTGCAAGCAGATTCTTTACCATCTGAGCCACCAGGTAAGACTATCTTGATATATCTTTGATACTTTTAGGATTTTTAAATAACGTATTTAATCAAGCTTTGTGTATCTTTTACCCCCAGAGTGTGAATGGATTTGTTTAAACTACTTAGTCTTTTATTTCCTGAAGGAGAAATCTCATGCCTCATTCCATGTTCTTGACTTGCTTTTCTTTTCTGTCTTCCTCTCTTCTTCCCCCCCCCCCCTCTTTTTCTTCCTTCCTTCCATTTTAAAAATATTTCAAAAGAGTACATGGAAGGTGACCTTCAGAGTTCTTGTCATTCTTGTGCTTTCACATTTGATTTGTAGTTTGATTATGTATAGAATTGTTAAAAATATTAAAAATGGTAAGTCATTTTTATTTCAGAATTTTCAAAAATTTCATACTTTATTTCACTATTCTCAGCATTTATTGTTGCTGATGAGAAGACTAATGCCATCCTGTTTTGGGTTCCTTTTTGTCTATACTGAGTCTTCTATTTCTTGGGAAATCTAGCACTAGAAAAGCTCTCTTAATATAAATCTATTTAAATTGAATTGTTTGAGGAATACTGTTTTCTGATAAAAAATAAATGATAGCATAGTATGATATTTTCTAAGTTTGTATTTCACTTCCTGCACAATATAAAGATGGTAATTTCTGCAACAATATTTCAAGACTTCCCCCCAGAAGCTTTTGATTTTTAAATGAATCTCTTGAAGACTTCCCTGGGGCTTCCCTGATGGCTTAGATGGTTAACAGTTCACCTGCAATGTAGGAGACCCAGGTTCAGTCCTTCCTGGGTCAGGAAGATCCTCTGAAGGAGGACATGGGAACCCACTCAAGTATTCTTGTCTGGAGAATTCCATGGACAGAGGAGACTGGTAAGCTACAGTCCATGGGGTCTCAAAGAGTCAGACACGACTGAGTTTCTTCTTGTCTTTGACTTTGACTAACACTTTGACTTTCCTCTTCTCGTTCTTCTCATTGGTTTTCTCCTCATCCAGCCTTAACTGAACTAACTCTTTTAATTCTTATTTAGTAGTAGCTTTGTTGATGACTTGGGTTGCCTCTATGAAGTCTAACATCTTTTCAAGATTTGCAATTTTAAAATCAATTTGTGCTATAATTTATTAATATTATTATACATTTATTAAATGTTTTATGACTTGCTTATTTTAATCATATGTCTATTACAAATTCAATAAAAGATTGACCCAAATAGACTCTGATGTGATTGGTGAGGACAGATGTTAGTTTGATGTGGCCTGAGTATTTGAGTCAGGACTAATTTTACAGGTGGCCGATATGTGTAAAATTTTTGAGTGATGACTGCTTCCCTGTGCAATCTCCTGGCTATAAGAACTCAGATAA
Source organism: Ovis aries (assembly GCF_016772045.2). Taxonomy (NCBI): domain Eukaryota; kingdom Metazoa; phylum Chordata; class Mammalia; order Artiodactyla; family Bovidae; genus Ovis; species Ovis aries. Next base: position 46,415,682 of record NC_056071.1, on the reverse strand, counting down.
TGAATACAGTCAGATAACAGAGAAGTTCCACAGTCCTTTCCTGGAAGTTTCTATGATATTATCTTTATCTTTGGTGTGTTACAAAATTTCATGGCGATGTTTCTAGGTATTGGTCTTTCCCATTTATTCTGCTCAGCATTTGCTTCTTTCAGTGTGAAGCCAGGTGTCTGCAGTGCTGGAACATTTGCTTCTTTACTTTTATTTTATCTGACAATATGATGCATCTCCTTGCCATTTTCTAAAGATTTTAATAAATCTCTGGTCTGCTAAGGTCTCTCTCTCTCTCACCTCTTTAGTGCTTCTGTGTGCTTGCTAGCTTTTGTATTTCTTGATTGTCCTTGATACAGGCATTTTTGAGGAAGAAGACATAAAAATCTATGTCAATAGTCTACTATGTAGAACCAGAAGAATCAGGATTATTTATGTTAGATGTAGAGTCCTTTTGAATAAAAATCTCAGTCTCTCTCTCTTTATGTATATATATATCCAATAATAGAGATTTGATATATATATATATATCTCCCCATACCAAATACATATATATGTATGTGTGCATATATATGTGATATATATATGATCTATTTATCTATCTATCACCTCATACCAGATCTCTCTCTCTCTCTCTCTCTATATATATATATATATATATAATATATATATATATATGTATATATATCCCCAACAAATCTCTATTACTGGATATTTAGGTTGTTAATGATTTCTCATAATTGTTTTAAAAATGCTTCCTATTGATTTTTGATATGTCTGATTTTAAACTCTGCCTTTCCTCTGGATGCATATAAAAATTTCTACAGAAAAAATGCTATTTTAACTCGAATAAATTTATATTCTATAGCAAACAAATATTCCACTTTTTCTGAATGGGATAACCATTTGAGGACTAATTAGGAGAGACTGACTCCTTTGGGGCCAAATAAGAAGACTGAACATGAAAGGCTTTTGACAGCCAATCTGGAGAGGCATGAATAGTCAGAGAAAGGTCTCCGTTCTTCAGCAGCGTAAACTCAGCCTAAAGGAGAGAATGGTGTAACTGCTGACATTGAGAGACTTACATGCTAAAGGCAACCAAATTTTCCCCTCGCCAAAGGGTTTGGCTATCATCCTCAGGAGTGATTGAAAGGGGAGCAAAGGGAGACATTCTTTACTAGGGGTCGTTGAAACCCGAGGTCAGTAGAAGGGGTTTTTGACTGCCTATTAGGAAAGAGACACATTTTAAGATATTATTTATGGATAAAATAAATATTTTGAATATGAGCCTCAAATCAGATTGTACTCAACAATCTAACATTGATTCAGTTTTGAAGTTTTCATCATTGATTTGCGCAACTGAAAAACGACCCAGAAAGTATATGTTATTCTAACGGTAAGGTGGTGGTATTGTTCTGATGGTAAGCTTAGCTAATGACTAAGCTGCTGAAATCTTTATTAATGGAGTGACATTCAGAGCTCAGATATTTTTTTAAAAATAGCATCACAGTCTGTAGCAGGGCTTCTCAATAGGATGTGGAACATTAATCCTCCAGATAGCACTTGTTTCTTTAAATGCTCCACTGCTTCAAATTAATCAGAAGGGTGGATATACTGAACTTTAAGTTGCAGCCAAGCTTTCTCCCAGGAGCTCTAGATGGCGTGTTCCAGGGTGAAGAGTGGCCAAGATTTACTACTTTGTGTCTATAGTCAGAACCCAAAAATGGTATAAAAGAAGCTTTTGGTAAAAGGTGAAAATTACTATCATTCTAAATTAATAATCAAAATTATTGAAATTGAGCACAAACCCAGTTTTTTCTTTTCTTTTCTTTAATTTTATTAATTAATAGATAATGGTTCTCCTGACCAATGGCAGGTAAATCTGCTTGTCTGTTAAGAGGTACCTCTGTTGATCTAGTGCCTTATCCTTGAACCAGTGCTAGGCTTTCCAGAGAAATTCTGACTATGAGCTGACTCAGGAGCAGAAAGCTCTAAAGCTACTCTGAATTAGCTGGCATGAGGTGCAGTGAAAGATTGGGCCAGGAGTCAGAAGCTCTGGGTCAAATCTTGGCTTAGCCACATACCATCTCATCTGTCTAGTAGGATTAAAAATGCTGCTAAGTCACTTCAGTCGTGTCTGACTCCGTGCGACCCCATAGACGGCAGCCCACCGGGCTCCGCCGTCCCTGGGATTCTCCAGGCAAGAACACTGGAGTGGGTTGCCATTTCCTTTTCCAATGCATGAAAGTGAAAAGTGAAAGTGAAGTCGCTCAGTCATGTCCGACTCTTTGCGACCCCATGGACTGCAGCCTACCAGGCTCCTCCGTCCATGGGATTTTCCAGGCAAGAGTACTGGAGTGGGTTGCCATTGCCTTCTCTGTTAATAATGCTAGCTCTGCCTAACTACAAGACTGTGAAGAATCAGTTCAGTTCAGTCACTCAGTTATGTCCAACTCTGAGACCTCATGGACTGCAGTATGCCAGGCTTCCCTATCCATCACCAACTCCCAGAGCTTGCTCGAACTCATGTCCATCACATCAGTGATGCCATCCAACCATCTCATCCTCTGTCATCCCCTTCTCCTCCCACTTTCGGTCTTTCCCAACATCAGGGTCTTTCCTAATGAGTCAGTTCTTTGCATCAGGTGGCCAAGTACTGGAGCTTCAGCTTCAGCATCAGTCATTCCAGTGAATATTCAAGACTGATTTCCTTTTAGATTGACTGGTTTGATCTCCTTGCAGTCCAAGGGACTCTCAAAAGTCTTCTCCAACAGCACAGTTCAAAACCATCAATTCTTTGGTGTTCAGCTTTCTTTATGGTCTAAATAGGACTAATGTATGGACAGTGTGACAAAACAAGGTATTAATATTTTTATATACACTGGAGAACTTCTGGGATCCCACTTTGATAAAGAAGAAGAAAATGCCTTTTTGTCTCTCTTCCACTTATAGGTTCTTCGGCGTGTTAGTTGGCTCAGAATGATATAACAGAGTATATAGCCGAAGTAACTTTGATGCTAACGTCCAGGATTAAGTTTCTGGCAATTCAGTTTCTGGTGTGAACCTTCTTTCTAGCTTGTAGATGGCCATGTTCTTGTTATGTCTTTATGTTTCTGTTAATTTCCCATGTTCTTTAGTGTCTCTGCTTTTTTTCTTTATAATTATATTTAATAAGGACACAGATCCTATTAGATCAGGGTCTCACTGTTATGACCTCACCTAACCTTAATTACTCCAAATACAGATACACTGGTGGTTTGAGCCTCAACGTATGAATCTGAGTGGGGGAACACAAACATCCAGTCCCTAATATTAGAAAAGATCATATTGATTCAGGACCTATAGAGCTCTTAGCTGCTGCTGCTAAGTCGCTTCAGTTGTGTCCAACTCTGTGTGACCCTATAGACGGCAGCCCACCAGGCTCCTCCGTCCATGGGATTTGCCAGGCAAGAGTACTGGAGTGGGTTGCCATTGCCTTCTCCAAGAGCTCTTAGCTATGGACTGATAAATATTAGTGCCTCGAATAAGGCATCAACAGAGAGAAAAATGACCATGTGCTAACAATTTGCTTTCCAGATCTTCTCAATTAGCTTGTCTGTGAAGACTCTTCCACTCTTCCACATGAAGGAAGAACAAAATATTTAAATTTTGAGATGCCACTGCAAATACTTTCATACAATCTGGATGTTGTCAAAAGCTTTTCAGAAATATTGGATTCAGACATCTGTACTAGAGTCATCGTACTTGTTTTTATTGATTGTCCCATCGCATATTTCTTAAATAACATCAGTTATCTTCTTTATGTCTGTGGAACTTATGCTCTAAGGACAGAAAAGAAACTGATGCAATTCTGATTCAAAGTGAGGTTCCTCTATGGCACCCACACAAAACAGTGGTGAAAGATCTCTTCTTTAAAAATAAGAGTGTAAAGGAGGAAATTGAAGACAAAGTATTTAGAAAGATGCGTTCTTTTAGCCCAGTTAGCACCATTTGGCATCTATGTCAAACACTTTGCATCCTAACGCTTGGGATCCTTGGTGGGAGTAGGTGCTGTGATGAGGTGGCAGTGGATTGTGTCACACCTTAGGGTCAGGGAATAGCTGAAGGGGAGCTCATTCTGAGATAATGGGGTCCCTGAGAAGTGGATCCAGGACCATGGGGTACTCATGAATCAGGCTCACTTCTGAGGAATCTGCCCACAGGCACAGGCGTCCACATGCTTGGCTTATTCAGAGTGTGTCTTTGTCTTTGGGAGGAGGGTTGTCCCGGATAAACTCGTCTGCTGGCCAGGTTAACATGCTAAGGAGCTGGGCACAGAGAACAAGTCTGAAGCTTAGTGACCAGAACTGCAACGAACACAAGGGCAGGCTGGGATGTACGAGTGACTTGCTTCTGAGATTGTGAAGGGGGGAGTTTTAATTCCTCCCTGAGAGGTAGAACATGATGTCAGGCATTTGGGCTATTCAAAGGCAGTTCTCCTGCTGTTCTCTGGCTAAGTTTTAGTATTTCTGCCTTTTCTGAGCTAAGAAGATTGATGTATGTTAGCCTCAAATGACAGAGCTATAGTTTCTTGGAGAGACTTTTCAACAAACTTTAAATAACTTTATAGTTTTGTATAGTTTTAGGTGAAGCCCCTGAGGACTGATGATTTACCAAGGTTCACAAACCATTTCTAAGAGCAGAGTCAGAAGTAGAAGATAAATCCATTTTCCTTAATGAAAAATATTAGAAAACAACCATATAGATTAGACAGTTTTTGCTGTGCTATGTCAGAACTAAAGAGCCTCTTGATGAAAGTGATAGAGGAGAGTGAAAAGCTGACTTAAAACTCAACATTCAGAAAACTAAGATCATGGGATCCCGTCCAATCACTTCATGGCAAATAGATGGGGAAACAATGGAAACAGTGAGAGACTTTATTTTCTTGGGCTCCAAAATCACTGCAGATGGTGACTGCAAGCCATGAAATTAAAAGATGCTTCCTCCTTGGAAGAAAAGCTATGACCAACCTAGACAGCATATTAAAAAGCAGAGACATTGCTTTGCCAACAAAGTCCATCTAGTCAAAGCTATGGTTTTTCCAGTAATCATGTATGCATGTGGAGAGTTGGATTATAAATAAAGGTGAGAGCCAAAGGATTGATGCTTTTGAACTGTGGTGTTGGAGGAGACTTTTGAGAGTCCCTTGGACTGCAAGGAGATCCAACCAGTCAATCATAAAGGAAATAAGTCTTGAATATTCACTGGAAGGACTAATGCTGAAGCTGAAGCTCCAGTACTTGGCCACCTGATGCAAAGAACTGACTCATTAGAAAAGACCTTGATGCTGGAAAAGATTGAAGGCAGGAGGAGAAGGGGACGACAGAGGATGAGATGGTGAGATGGCATCACCGACTCGATGGGCATGAGTTTGAGCAAGCTCCAGGAATTTGTGATGGATAGGGAAGCCTGGCGTGCTGCAGTCCATGGGGTCGCAAAGAGTCGGACATGACTGAGCAACTGAACTGAACTGAACTGAATGCATTATTTAATCTGGTGAGCATCCTTCTTTATGTTTCTGAAATAGAATGTTAAATGGTTTGACTTGAAGCCTCAAAGGCTAGGAACAAAATAGTATTTGCTGAACATCCCTATAGTCCAGAGTGAAGTGCTGGGGCACCTGTTCTAGGCACACTGAGGGCGTGGTCATGAAAGTATGAAAGCACTGAATGGATAAAGTGGAATTGCTGGACTCTGAGGTACCCTGCACCCCTCCCCTCATTAAGGAGGAGGACAGCCAAGTGCTTCCTGCTCACTTCAAGCTTGTGGGAGGCAGAGCTTGACAGTGGAGAACTGGGGACCCAATGGATTGGTATCTTCCTCAGGTTTAAGGGCTCTGAGGGTGAGAAGCCATTGGGCTGTTTGGGAAAGCCTGAATTTCCACCAATGGCTGGATGGTGGTGTTGCCTCAAAGGCCATGCAGAGGCAGGGAACATCATGAGAGCAAGTCTTTGGAGGCACTGTAGATAGTGGTGGTGATGGATAGCTGTTGATAGGATTTCAGCAAGAGTCTGTGTGGAGTGGGTCACCAGAGAGTTGGGGCTGAGGTTGTTGGGGTTTGGAAGAGGCCAGTGGAATCATAGGTATCACCTCTGTCCTGGAACATGCAATGCAAGGCTTCTAATGAGGGATTCTGAATTTCCAAGAAATCCTCAGAAGTACCTGGAGAGTGTAAACATACACTCAGTCCAGACAACAGCCCTCTCCTCAGTCCCAGGGGCTCAGAAGCCACAGAGCAGAGTAGGAGGTGGCGTAAGGCCAGGCGAGGAAGTGAAGCAGATGCCGGCGATCACGCTGGCCACCCTCACTGCGGGCTTCCTGGGCTGCAGTGGGCTCGTGCTGGGGACGCTTTAGCTTGGAGGATGTGCACAGTTTGACTATTGCTCTAAATTACATTTTTCAGATACTGAAAGAGAAAGTTCTTTTGGTTAAAAGTGACCTGAGGACTTTTTAGTATTTGAGAGTAGTCAGAAAAAAAACTAGGAGATTTTTTTGAGATTTCGTCTTTCAGTAGAGAAAGAACTAGTCAAAAAAAGTAGTTTAAAGGAGTGTGTGTGTGTGTGTGTGTGTGTGTGTGTGTGTGTGTGTAAATGGAGGGAGAGGGTAAAGGATAGTAGTAGCACAAATCTATTTGTACTGTTTGAGGTGATGCTTAATCAAGTACATGATTACACCTTTGTGGCACCCTGGATAAAATCCATCTGGTATTTATCAACCTATCTTGTTCTTAGAGATAAAATAACCATGATGTCTCTATAAAGTAAGCATCCTGAGAATCAGTTTGATGTCTTTTTCTCCATCATATAAAACAATGTCTGTCATATAATAGGTGCTCAATAAATATTTGTTGAATGAGCAGCTACTTGAAGGTAGTAGCACTTGATGCTTAATAACTTAGGTTTTGGATTTATAAAAACGTGGGTTCAAACCCCAGTTTCCTCATTTGCTATCTCTGTAACTTTATGCAACTTTTAGATGTTTATCTGTGCCTCAGAATCCTATGTTTGATATAAATATCGTATAGTAGTATAGTAACTCTACCTCACTGATGTTTTCCAGAATTATGTGACATAATGTGATAGGATATAAGCACAAGTCCTGACTTGTTAGGTAGGTGTATTATGTAAATAATTATGTAAATAGACATCGATTATCCTACTTTGTAAACGGATGCTGCGTTTCAGATTTCTCCCATAAAGAGCTTATACTCTGTCCAGATACTATTGATTTGAGTTAAATGTTAGCAAAACTGAAAATGTTGCTTTTAAGAGCCAAAGTTCTTTCTCCCTCCCTTCTTCCCTCCCTGTTTTCCTTCTCCCTTCCAACCTCCCTTCTCCCTTCCCTCCCTCCCTCATTTTTAACCGTATTACCTTGAATGAGGTATGGTGAGGCCAAACGATTGATGGAGAGAAGCCAGAAGGGGCTTTGTAGTTTGTTGGGCTCACATTTCCTGGGCAGGACACGGCACACAGAACTAGGGTCAGTCATAAGGCAGAGGGAGAGAGGAGGCCCGTGGGCAAGCGCCTTTATTGTGGTTTCTGAGGGAAAGAACGCATGAGGCAGGGCAAACAGATTTAGGTTTGGCTAATTTGAGCAATGTCCGCTGACTCAGGGACATGGGGGCTGTTACTGACTGCCTGGTACCTGACCCTGGGGCAGCTAGAGCAGGTGTATATCGGCCTCAGAGTGTGAGAGCTGATAATGGAGGTTAACTGCTTGAGAAGCAGAAGTGGCCAGCCTCTAGCCAGTGCTTCAAAACTGGGTCAAGAAAGCATTTAAAAACCTATATCATGTTGCATAGAGTCAAGTGTTAGCAGGAACTGAGGCTGAGGTTTCTGCTAGGTAGGAGAAATCATCGCGTGCTCCTTGTAAATACTGAGTACTGCAGATGCCCTCCATCTAATACCATTCTCCTCAATTCTCTTTTAATGTGTGCTAATGTCCACCTAAGGGGTGAGCAAAAGGATTATTGTTACTTAATGTTTGCTTAGCACAGCACATTTGGGAAAAATTTCAGAATACCCTATGAATGAATTCTGAGGTCCCTAGAAGTTGCAAGTATGTCTAAATATACATGTTTATGGAACATTTTCCCACTAAAACCATTGGGTTCGCATAAACCATAGATTGGCTCATAAGTATGGAGGCGTTCAGTGTTTCAAGTCAGCGTTTTCTCCCTGCTGTCCTATTAGAATAGATGTCACCAAGCAAGGGGGGCATTGAGGAGACATGATGTTTATGCTGTTTATGCTTATGCTGTTTTACTTTTGTTGTTTCTTTCTTTTGTGCTTTTGGACAAAATGAGAGAACAAAAGGAGGTGGAGATGGGAGTGGAAAGTTCAATACAGTGTAAATTTGTAGTATTTACTGATTATAGCAGAAAACATGAGTCCTCTTTCCTGTTATTTAAAAATAGATCTCTGAACATGTCTCCCGCATTCCTATGAAAAGTAACAGCTATTCTAGTGTTCCAAAGAAAATCCTAGTTATTGGATTTCTATAGTGAAGAATTATTTCAAACAACCTTACCTTGCTTTTAAAGACTACTTGGAATCTTGATACATTTTCACATTACTGGCAGCAAATTATTTTTAGTTCATCTTGTCACAGTGACAATAAACCTAGATTCTGTTTTGAATGTACATTCTCTATAAACATCTAATTATATAGCCAGTCCAAAGATATGGTCTATGGTTTTTTACATAAACTATAGTAAGAAGAAAATTTAAATATTATGAAACCTCTATTTTATAAGCTTCCTGTTATCAGACAGATATGTCGACTCATATAAAAAGTATATTTCATTTAAAACTTGAAGTCACTGAGTAAATACTGTTACAGTATGCAAATAATTCAGATTAAATTTATACACTTACAAATATTCTTACCTACCAAATGAAAACTTAGAATGAACTGCAGGAACAGTTGTAATAACATATACAGTCTGTATGTTCACAGATGACATTTTATTCTTAAGGTCTGAAACATTCAAAGAACCATGGAGTATGGAGAGAGTGCTTCCAGAGTCCTTTCCTAGTATTACCAGTCATGGGACCTGGGGCAGATTTACCTCTCTGAAGGTCAATTTCCTTTCCTGAAAAAGAGGGAAGTATATGAAATAATCTCTAAGATTTCTTTTATTATATAAATTGCCATGATTTTCCTTTTATAAGTTATTTTCATTTAGGAAAAAGTAGGTAAAATGTATGGTATAGTATAAGATATGAATTTCCTTGTATAACAGGAAATCATGAACTTTGTCGTGGCATAAACTTTATTTTCTCAAATAAAGTGTTCAGTTGGAAAAGCACTGACATTTATATGCATCTGTGAAATCATCGCCACAGATTTCCTCATGCCTTTTGTGTCGTCCCTTTCTTTTTTTCCTCCTCGTCCTTCTGTTGCCCATATCCAGGCAACCACTGATGTACTTTCTATTGCTGTAGTTTAGTTAGCATTTTATAGAATTCTGTGATAAATGAGATCATACAGTATGTGCACTTTTTTTTAGTCTGGCAGTTCTGTCACGCAGCATATTATTTTGAGATTCATTGGTATTTTTGTATGTGTCAGTGGCTTTATTTTTTATATTGCTGACTATTATTACATTGTAAAACTGTCACAGTTTATTCACCTTGTTAATAGATATCTGCATGGTTTTCAGTTTTTATCTGGAATAAATAAAGCTGCTATGAATATTCCTATATGTCTTTGTATGGGCCTATACTTTCTCCTAAGTAAATATCTAGAAGGGAATGGCTACCTTCTATGGTAGATGTCGATTAAGAAACCACAAAATCCTTTTCCAAAGTGATTGCACCATTCTATATCCCCACCAGTATTGATGAGAGTTCCACTTCTTCCACATCCTCACTGACGACTACTAGGTCAGTCCTCACATTTTAGCCATCCTAGTGGATGTGAGGTGGTATCATATGGTGGTTTTAATTTGCGTTTTCCTAATGATATATGATGTTGAACATCTTTTCATGTGCTTATTTGGCCTCTGTATATCTTCTTTGTTGAAGTGTCTGTTGAGATTTTTTTCCCCCATTTTTAACTAGTTTGTGTATTCTCTTATTGAGATTTGAGAATACATGATTCTTTATGTATTGTGGATTCTTACTTTTAAAACTTATTAGGTTTGACCACAGCAGTACTCAGTCTAGAGCTAACAATTACCCAGTATTGAGATAAGACCCTTTTATGTTCTCTGCCAAATGCCCTGTGAATCATGAGGCTGCCTGGTCTACTTGGTAGGAACAGGCACTAGTCACCAATCTGTGGGAAAACCAGGCACTGTTACTTCTAACTCTTGGGAGTAGCTCTTTCCCTGGCCTTGGGTAATTTCCTTAAGAGCAAGTGTCGATCAGGAATCAACCAAACACTTTGGGAGAACTACCTGCAATTCTCCAGAGTTCCCTTCCCATGCAGTTTTCTCTCCTCTGGTCCTCTATCCTGAGATTTCTAGCTGCTCTTCTTGATTTCCCCTGCCTGCTGCATTGTTGGAAACTCAAGACAGTAAACTGGCATGATTTGTGGACCTACCTTGTGTGCTTCCTATTTCTTAGGGATCACTATCCTTTTTTATCTGATGTCTAGTGCCTCAAAATTATTTTTGCATGTTTTTGTTTTATTTTGTTTCTTTCCTTTTTTTTTGTTTTTTATTTTGATGTTTCAGCAAGAGGGTGAATTTGGTCCCTTTTACTATATCTTGGCCATAACTAGAGTGATTTTTAGTTGTGTTTGCTTTGATGTTTGCATAAAGTATTTTTTTAAATAGCAGCTAACATTTATTAAGCATTCTGTGGTATCAACAATTGTTCTGAGAATGTGGAATTTTCTTAAAATCTTAATCTGAGCCGCTGCATATTTACTTGCTCACAGTCTCACTATTATTAACATTTTGGTGTATATCCTTCCAGTTCTCATGCTCTCTTTTTTTAGAAAGGTTTATTGAAATACAATTCAAATACTATATAATTAACCAATTTAAATTATACAGTTCAATGATGTTAAATACAGTCACAGATGTGTGCAGCCATCACCACAGTTAATTTTAGAATATTATTACCATGTAACAAAAAATTCTTTATTTATCGCCTTTTCATCCCCTACTTCCCCCAAGGTACCCTATCCTGTCACCCAGCAACCGCTAATGCACTTTCCGTCTCTATAGTGGTACCTATTCTGGACATTTTATATAAATAGAATCATGTAACATTTACTCTTTTGTGATTGACTTCTTTAACTTAGCATGATTTTTCAAGGTTCATCCATGTTGTCGCACGTATCAGTATTTCATTCCTCTTTATGCTGCTGCTAAGTCACTTCAGTCGTGTCTGACTCTGTGTGACCCCATAGACGGCAGCCCACTAGGCTCCCCCATCCCTGGAATTACCAAGGCAAGAACACTGGAGTGGGTTGCCATGTCCTTCACCAATGCCTGAAAGTGAAAGTGAAGTCACTCAGTTGTATCCCACTCTTAATGAACCCTGGACTACAGCCTACCAGGCTCCTCCATCCATGGGATTTTCCAGGCAAGAGTACTGGAGTGGGGTGCCACTGCCTTCTCCGATTCCTCTTTGTAACCAAATATAAATAACAGATACTTGGATTGTTTCTGTCTTTTGGCTGTTGTGAATAGTGCTGCAAATAGCCCTGTATGAAATATGCACACATATTTGAATATCTATTTTTAATTGTTTATAATCTATGTCTATGAGTGAAATTGCTGGATTGTATGTATCTTAACTTTTTAAGAATTGCCAAACTGGTTTCCACACTGGCTGTATCATTTTTACATTCACACCAGTAATGTACAAGTGTTCAAATTTCTCCACATTCTTGCAGATACTTCATTTTCCAAGTTACAGAAACATAGTAGGTGTGAAATGGTATCTCCTTGTGTTTTTTAATAACAATTCCCTAATTATTAATGATGGTGAGCATCTTTTCATATGCTTTTTGGTCATTTGCTTATCATCTTTGGAAAAATGTTTAAGTGCCTTGCCCATGTTTTAATCTGGTTGTTTGTTGAATTACAGGAGCTCTTTATATACCATGGTTATTACACCATTATTACATATATGGTTTGAAAAAATGTCCTCCTATTCTATGGATGTCTTCTCACTTTCTTAGTAGTAATCTTTGATGCACAAAAGTTTTATTGTTTTATTTTGTTGTTGTTTTTCTTTTTTAAATTGTATTTATTTATTTTTAATTGATTGATGATTACATTACAATATTGGTGTGATTTATGCCATATATCAACATGAATTGCCATAGGTATACATGTGCCCCTCCCTCTTGAACCTCCAGCCTGCCTCCCACCCTTTCCCAGCCCTCTAGGTTATTACAGAACCTCAGTTTGGGTTCCCTGAGTCATAAAGCAAATTTCCATTGGCTGTCTATTTTACATATGGTAGGTATATGCTTCCATGCTACTCTCCATTCATCTCACCCTCTCCTTCCTCCCCTCTGCCCTTGTCTGTAAGTTTGTTCTCCATGTCTGCATCACGATTTCTGCCCTGCAAATAAGTTCATCAGTACCATCTTTCTAGATTCCATATGCTGCTACTGCTGCTAAGTCACTTCAGTCGTGTCCAACTCTGTGGGACCCCACAGACGGCAGCCCACCAGGTTCCCCTGTCCCTAGGATTCTCCAGACAAGAACACTGGAGTGGGTTGCCATTTCCTTCTCCAATGCATGAAAGTGAAAAGTGAAAGTGAAGTCACTCAGTCATGTCCAACTCTTAGCGATCCCATGAACTGCACCCCCCAGGCTCCTCCATCCATGGGATTTTCCAGGCTGGAGTACTAGAGTGGATTGCCATTGCCTTCTCTGAGATTCCATATGCATGTGTTATATATGATATTTTTTTCTATTTCTGACTTACTTCTGTCTGTATAATAGGCTGTAGATTCATCTACCTCATTAGAACTGTCTCAAATGTGTTCCTTTTCATGACTGAGTAGTACTCCACTGTATACATGCACTACAGCTTCTTTGTCCATTCATCTGTTGATGGATATCTAGGTGGCTTCCATGTCCTAGCTATTATAAATAGTGCTGCAGTTAACATTGGGGTACATGTGTCTTCTTCAGTTGATGCACAAAAGTTTTTCAAATTTTGCTTAAATTCAGCTTAACTGTTTGTTCTTTTATTGCTTGTGCTTTTGGTATCATAGGTGGCATAGTGGTAAAGAATCTGCCTTGCAGGAGATACAAGAGACATGGGTTTGATCCCTGGGTCAGGAAGATTCCCTGAAGTAGGAAATGGCAACCCACTTCAGTATCTTGCCTGGAAAATTCCATGGACAGAGAGCCTGGTGGGCTGTAGTTCATGGGATCACAAAGAGTCATAAATGACTGAACACTACTCCAGTTTGGTGTCATATCTAAGAAAACATTGCCAAATCTAAGGTTGTATAGATCTACCCTTGTTTTCTTCTAACAGTTTTTTAGTTTTTATGCTTACATTTAGGTCTTTTGTCCATCTTGAATTGACTTTTGGAAGTGGTATTAGGTAAGGATTCAACCCTATTTTGTTGCATGTGGCTATCCAGTTGTACCAAAATTGTTTCTTGAAATGACAATTTTTTTCATTTGTGGATTGCTCATTTGCAGATATGTAGAAATATAATTGATTTTTATATATTGAACTTGTATCTTGCAAATTTGCTGAACTCATTAATAGTTTTCTGGTGGATTCCTTAGGATTATTCACATACAAGATTATTTTACCTGTGCATAGAGATAGTTTTACTTCTTCCTTTCCAACTTAGACAAATTTTATTCATTTTTCTTGCCTAATTGCTTAAATTAGAACTTCTAGTAAAGTAATGCTCAAAATTCTTCAAGTCAGGCTTCAGCAATATGTGAACTGTGAACTCCCTGATATTCAAGCTGGTTTTAGAAACAGCAGAGGAACCAGAGATCAAATTGCCAACATCCGCTGGATCATGGAAAAAGCAAGAGAGTTCCAGAAAAACATCTACTTCTGCTTTATTGACTATGCCAAAGCCTTTGACTGTGTGGATCACAATAAACTGTGGAAAATTCTGAAAGAAATGGAAATACCAGACCACCTGACCTGCCTCTTGAGAAATCTGTATGCAGGTCAGGAAGCAGCAGTTAGAACTGGACATGGAACAACAGACTGGTTCTGAATAGGAAAAGGAGTACGTCAAGGCTGTATATTGTCACCCTGCTAATTTAACTTCTATGCAGAGTACATCATGAGAAATGCTGGATTGAAAGAAACACAAGCTGGAATCAAGATTGCTGGGAGAAATATCAGTAACCTCAGATATGCAGATGACACCACCCTTATGGCTGAAAGTGAAGAGGAACTAAAGAGCCTCTTGAAGAAAGTGAAAGAGGAGAGTGAAAAAGTTGGCTTAAAGCTCAACATTCAGAAAACGAAGATCATGGTATCCGGTCCCATCACTTCATGGGGAATAGATGGGGAAACAGTGGAAACAGTGTCAGACTTTATTTTTTTGGGGGGGGAGGGCTCCAAAATCACTGCAGATGGTGACTTTAGCCATGAAATTAAAAGACGCTTACTCCTTGGAAGAAAAGTTATGACCAACCTAGATAGTATATTCAAAAGCAGAGACATTACTTTGCCGACTAAGGTCTGTCTAGTCAAGGCTATGGTTTTTCCTGTGGTCATGTATGGATGTGAGAGTTGGACTGTAAAGAAGGCTGAGCTCTGAAGAATTGATGCTTTTGAACTGTGGTGTTGGAGAAGACTCTTGAGAGTCCCTTGAACTGCAAGGAGATCCAACCAGTCCATTCTGAAGGAGATCAGCCCTGGGATTTCTTTGGAAGGAATGATGCTAAAGCTGAAACTCCAGTACTTTGGTCACCTGATGCGAAGAGTTGACTCATTGGAAAAGACTCTGATGCTGGGAGGGATTGGGGGCAGGAGGAGAAGGGGACGACTGAGGATGAGATGGCTGGATGGCATCACCGACTTGATGGACGTGAGTCTGAGTGAACTCCTGGAGTTGGTGATGGACAGGGAGGCCTGGCGTGCTGCGATTCATGGGGTCGCAGAGTTGGACACGACTGAGCGACTGAACTGAACTGAACCTACAGGAGACCACGCAGTCATACTGTCTTGCAGTATTTGTTAGTTAATCTTGTCCATAAAAATACATATCCTCTCCATCTTCCAACCCCTGCCCAAAACACACTTGGGACAGGAAGTATGTTTATTTTAATGCTACTCTAATCATTCTAACAGTTTTTATAATAATATTTATCTAGATGTAATTGATTGTACAGATGCATTAAGAAAATACAATGTACAAGCTTGATAATATATATAAAATTAGAACTGCTTTTATAAAAATGATGCACCACTGGATTCATTTAAATATTAGCTTATATTTTCTGGAAGCTATAAAAATTGAAACAGAGCACTCTTGTTTCCAAGAGTGAAATCACTACATACTTATAAATCAGTACTTACAAATAAATAAATTACTTTAAAGACATGGAAGAATATTAGCTTTCACATTAAATTTAAAATGTACAAAATTTGTTATTTAATGCTTTGGCATCATATATTCTTTATAAAACTATTTTTCGGTATTCACAGTTACAAAACAGTTACTGTGGGTACAGTCTTTTAAAAAAATTTCCCTGTGTCAGTCCATGAGAAATAATGTATTAAGATCATTGTCATTAGAGAAGTTTCTCACCTAAATTCGCCCAGTGTGGGCATTAACATAGTGCAGGGGACAATAAAAACAGAGAGGGATCTGCTTTATGCTATGCTAATCAGAAAAGACTTCCCATAGATAATACTTACTCTGACTTTTGAAGGAGAAATAGAAGTTAGCTAGACAGTATGGAGGGAGACATGAGTATGTCAAAAATAGGAATGGCATATAAGGGATGTGTGTATGTGCACAGACCTGAGAAAATGTGAGAATTGTGAGAAACTGCTAATAACTAGTACTGCTGGAACAAAGGCTGTTTATGAGATTATAGGGGAAATATGGTCTGAAAGCCAGGCTGGGCTGCGTCATGAAGACATATGTAAACTATAGCAAGAAGTTTGACCTTTATTCTCCAGGCAGTAGAAATTTGCTTGCAGTGGTTTCTGTTGGTATATTATGAAGGAAAAAACTAAAATTCTGCTTCTTATATATGGGCAAGGCAACTTTATTTATATATTTATTTTTTAAAAAACAGCACAGGCCCTCCTCTTAGGAGAAGAGTGTCAGCAAATCAGGTTCACAACTGACTTCAGTTTTTCTGAGTTCCTTAGATTTTGTTCCTTTGCAAAGTACTTTTATCTTGTTTTCAGAGATCCAAGTATAGATTGTTTACTTGCTTCTAGCAGCTATTTTTTTTTCCTTCACAGATTGTCTTTGAGTGTGCCTTTCAAAGTGGTGTTTTCCAATTTGATTCTCAGGAGTAAGGCCCCGAGCATGAAAAAAACATGAATTTTTTTCATAGAAGCAAGTGAGCTTTGTTTCTTTCTTGATGCACACAGACGGTTTCAGGATGTATCAGTGCTGAGAGCCATTTACAGGCAGAAGTGTTTTTGATCGTTGGCAAGCCCTAGAGGAAAGAGGAGATTAATGTTCCATGTCATTCCAAACATCATATTGGAGGAAGGATTTGTAACTATGATGAATGTTTTAGTTTCAAATATAAGAGAAACTTAACACCTTTGGCTCCATCTGTGCAGTGAGACGGTGATGACTGGGAAAGCCCCAAGGGCCTCAAGGAGGGGTGGGAGGCTCACTGCCTACCTTGTGATGAGGTGGGGAAGGAGCAGGGACTGTTCTCCAATCTTTTAAATTCATGACACTTTTAAAAGTTACTTTGTATAATTGTAGAGTTATTTCCTGAGAGTTTCCTTGTTTGTTTGTTTTTGGTGCAAAGTCAAGAAGACTAATAATGAAGTTATGAGGAAGTAGCTCCAACCGTTGAGGAGTGAAGGATGGAGACCAGCTCCTGTGTCTTCACTGTTAAGAATGCGCTCAATAGAACATGAAAGTTACACTGCGCATCAAATCCCTTAGCTATTCATTTTCTTAGAAGGTCTGAGTGACTGACACTCTTTAAGGTATACTGTGACTTGGGAAGAAAAGTGCAAAGAAGGGAATAGAAAGAAGGGTTAAACTTGAGTGTTCAAAAGGTGATTTTGTGTATTAACTAGTTTGGGAGAGGAAATGTACCCTTTGTAAAGTAGTCTATTCTTTTTTTTTTTATTGTTTCTTCTAATTTTTGTGTAAAGAACTTTACAAATATCAGCTTAAGATGTTTGGAAAAAAAAAGATAAGGAAAAGATATTTTGTTTGAATTGAAATCTTGGTCAGAATTTAAAAAGGAGAATGGTATATCCTCAGGGTCCTGGCAAAATAATGGTCATGGAAAACACAATGAGAAAGTTCTGCAAAGTGAAGTTTTAGAAGTAGTTAAGGATCACTTGTACAGTTACCCTTTCACCCAAAGATTGTCCCCTGAGCTCTTCTCTGCTCAAAACTGGAAGGGATCTATATACACATGGGAGGCTATTTCCTTGGAAAACTCACTTGGAAAAAAGACCTTAAGAAACATGCAAGAGACTGTTTCAACAAGGTTCATGAAAATGGCATCAGGAAAAGGAAATTACTTGCTTTAATAACTCTGACATTATTGGTGTTGTAAAAGTTCTGCATTCTCTTTGGTGATGTGCATACAGATGGGGCCATGTGGAGTTAGAACTATGTCCCTTTGTGTTTCTTTCCTTTTCTACCAGTATAGGAAAATGAATCAGATGTGCAGATCAAATTGCCCTAATAGAGCCAGTGATTTTAATTCGTTTTAGAGAGAAATTAGTCTAAATATAGCATTGGGATAAGAGTTAGAAGGATAGTGTTCTGCTTAACACTTTATCCTGGCCTAGCAAAACTTTTACATTGCCATAGGATTTAGGAGCTGATGGAGCTTAAAAATCATATAGTCTTAGTGGGGGGTTTCCAAGGTGGCTCAGTGGTGAACAATCTGCCTGCCAAGCTGGAGACATGGGTTTGATCCCTGGATCAAATGACAACCCTCTTCAAAATTCTTGCCTGGGAAATCCCATAGACAGAAGGGCCTGGTGGGCTACAGTCCCTGGGGTTGCAAAAGAATTGGATATGACTGAATGACTAAATAACAACAAGTCGAAGTGGATCAGGACTTCAGTGTCCTGACTTTGAGTCAACTTTTCCCTCTATATTGTACTTTCTCATGTGGAAAACACAGTAGCTATCACTTAAGTTTATGTGTGTGTGTGTTCAGTTGCTCGGTCGTGTCCAACTCTTTGAGAACCGCATGGAATGTAGCCCACCAGGCTCCTCTGTCCATGGAATTTTCCAGGCAAGAATACTGGAGTGGGTTGCCATTTCCTACTCCAGGGATCTTCCCGACAAAGGGATCAAACCTGCACCTCTCTCATTGGCAGGTGGGTTCTTAACTACTGCACCACCTGGGAAGCCCCATCAGTTAGATTTAAAGAACTTAAAAAGTAGAGGACCATGGCAAAAGGAACTCATCCCAGCCAGTTTAGAATATGTTAAGTCTTCTATGAATGTTGCAGTCAATTCATGCGCTACTATCCGAATGGAGAAACTATTGTACCAGACATCTTCTCGACCTGTCCTTGTAGACTTGAGGACACTTGAATCTTTGAAGCCTTTAGGAACACATCTTAACATTTCAGACATGTCAATACAGAATCTTACCAATGTTAACCATTCTGAGTCACAAATTTCTCTCTATAAAATGAAGTATTAAAAGTTGTCCTTTTCTCTTTTAAGAGTGTGATTTTTGTTCATAATTCCACCTGTGTCGAATGCTCTCTGCTTCTTTTCTTTACTTGTCCTTCCTTGAAAACTCAGCTCAAATCCTACTTCCCCAAAGTGTTCTGATTTCCTCAGCTTCATTTAGACTGCTATTCAATTCTATTTTTTTTTTGTAATTTGTTATATTTATAAACTCTACACCATGGGTGTGCATACTTGGTCACTAAGTCATGTCTGACTGTTTGCAACTCCATGGCCTGTAGCTCTGTAGGCTCCTCTGTTCATGGGATTTTCTAGGCAAGAATACTGGAATGGGTTGCCCTTTCCTTCTCCTTCCTGACCAGGGATTGAACCCACATCTCCTGCTTGGCAGGCGGATTCTTTATCACTGAGCCACCAGGGAAGTTCATACTCTGTACAAAGTTATTGTAAAATATTGACTATATTCCCTATGGAATATATTTTATATTACATCCTTATGACTTATTTTATATCTGTATATAATATATTATATTATATCCTTATGACTTATTTATTTTGTGTCTAGCAGTTGTACCTCCCCTTTACCTGATTTACCCCTACCTCCACCCCTCTTCCCTCTGATAACCACTAGTTTTTCTCTGTACCTGTGAGTCTGTTTCTGTTTTGTTATATTTGTTGATTCATTTTGTTTTTAGATTCCACATATAGGAGAAAACATGCAGTACTTGTTTTTCTCTGTCTGACTGCATAATACCTTCCAGGTCCATCCAGATTGTATTCCGTTCTTTTGGTTTGTTGTGTTTTTCCTGCGCTGTGCTTTTTTACTGTTAGGTAACTTTTTAACATTATAATACTTTATTTAAGTTCCAAATTGCAAGCTTTTAGAGAGTGGAAACTATGACCTCTCCCAACTTTGCATTTAATTTAATGGATCTCAGAGTGCTTAGTACATACTATATTTTTAGTAAATAATTATCATTTTGATTTCATAAGGTCATATAAATTCTTTTTGCAGAAACACTTTGGTAAAGCTTAGAAAATTGAAGTGTACATTAAGACATTTTCAAAGTGCAGCACATTATTTTCTTAACTGGGTCTCTTTTACTATTTTAGTTTGAAAGTATAACTATAATATAACCTATAGAATTAATATCTTTAATATTAACTTGCCTTCTGTTTTAAATAAACTCAAGCATTATAACATGGAGAAGGACATGGCACCCCACTCCAGTATTCTTGCCTGGAAAATCCCATGGATGGAGGGGCCTGGTAGGCTGCAGTCCATGGGATCGCGAAGAGTCAGACACGACTGAGCGACTTCATTTTCACTTTTCACTTTCATGCATTGGAGAAGGAAATGGCAACCCACTCCAGTGTTCTTGCCTTGGTAATCCCAGGGATGGGGGAGCCTAGTGGGCTGCAGTCCATGGGGTCGTGAAGAGTCAGACACGAGTGAATGACTTCACTTTCACTTTTCACTGTCATGCATTGGAGAAGGAAATGGCAACCCACTCCAGTGTTCTTGCCTGGAGAATCCCAGGGATGGGGGAGCCTAGTGGGCTGCCATCTATGGGATCGCACAGAGTCGAACACGACTGAAGCAACGCAGCAGCAGCTAGCATGATAAAAATGTAGTCGATTATTTTTGGTGGCAGCTTCCGGGTTCAAAATTTTAAAACATCTTGAATCTGTGTTCAAATGATAGTTTTTATGTTAAAATTAAAATTCTGACAGTAAAATATAAATGTGTATGTAAGCCGGAAATAAAATAAGTGTATTTTTATTGAAGAGACTCTAGAGAACTAGTCCTTTAAAAAGAGATCAAAATAAGAGACTACTTTGTTCTATACCTACTAGATAAAATGATAAGTACAAAGGTATCTAGTGTCCATTAGGACTTAGAATCACCTGAAACTTTATGAGGTGATGAACTCTGGATTTTTATGGGACTTATTTCCCAACCTCTGGTTCACATATATTTCATGAAGGCATCTAAAGTGCTTGCTATTTTTTTGCTCATTAGATTCAGTCAGCGAAATGTCATCAGGGTAATGGACCAGTATATTCCTTTCCTCATGCAGCTGTAACAGATTCCTACAAGCTTAGCGTACTCAAACCATACCCATCTATTATCTTACAATTGTAATGGTCAGAAGTCCGAAAATCAAGGTGTTGACAAGGCTGCGTTCCTTCAGGAGGCTTTCTGAGGAAACCCACCTCTCTTTCTCCAGCTTCTCTAGGACACCTGCATTCCTTTACCTGGTGTGCCCTTCCTCCAGCTTCAAAACCAGCAGGTTGACACACCTGCAAGCCGAGTCTCTCTGTCTTTCTCCCTCCTCCTCCCTCTCAATCTCTGTCTCTCTTACTTTTTATTCCATCATCATATCATCGTCATATCTTCCTCACTCTCTTGCTCTCTCTGATCCCCCTGCCTCCTCTTAAAATGACCTTGTGATTATATTGAGTCCCCCTGGTTCCTTCTGGATAAACTCCCTTTTCAATATTCTTAATCAGATCTTCAAAGTCCCTTCTGTCAGATAGGTGAAATATTCACAGGTTTTGGGGATTAGGATGTAGGTATCTCTGTGGTATCATTTTTCTTCTACCACAACCAGTATGATACTGCCTGGAATGCCAAGATAATCGGATCTCTGTGGCCCATATTATGGCAGTTTGAGTACAGTTGCTGTGTTGATGGTTCTGAGGCATACTGATGACCCTTCTAAGTAAAGCAAATTTTTTTTCATGATTCTTAATTGGTATGGAGAAAAAAAGCATCTGGTAAGCCAATACCTGTGTACAAGGTACCATCGTTGGTGTAATTTGCCTCAATATAAATATTATTTTGGAATAACAGCTACAGTGGAGTTAACACATGATTGTTTATGATTGTTGTTCAGCTGCTCAGTCATGTCTGACTCTTTGCGACCCCATGGACTGCAACACGCCAGGCTCCTCTGTCCTCCACTATCTCTGGGAGTTTGTTCAAATTCATGTCCATTGAGTCAGTGATGTTATCTAACCATTTCATCCTCTGCCTCCCTCTTCTCCTTTTGCCTAAACAATATTTCCCAGTATCAACTTCCCTTCTAATGAGTTGGCTCTTCGCATGAGATGGCCAAAGTATTCGAGCTTCAGCTGCAGCATCAGTCCTTCCATAAACATTGAGAGTTGATTTCCTTTAGGATTTACTGGTTTGATCTCCTTGCTGTCCAAAGGACTCTCAAGAGACTTCTCCAGTGCCACAGTATGAAAGCATTGATATTTCATGGTAATTCTCCAAAAAGTATCTACATTCTCTCCCACCTAGAATAAATTAAATGGGGATCCTCCCCTTCCCATGAAGAGATCTTGCTCTGGGTATGGGTCTAGTAGAAATAAGGGGTTGTTGGGGTAATTGGCACCCCCGTTTAGAGAATGAGCCTTCAAAATAATGGACATCCTGCCTGGGCAGCTGTTCTAAGTGAGGTTATTATAATTTTATGCAAGGGACGGCTACCTCCCCAAACATAGGAGAGCAGACTTCTTTCACTAACAAAAGATAGTCAGAGTGACTTGAGTTTTTAAAATTCTCAGTTTCATCTAAACCCAAACAGACGCCACTGTCCCTCCTCTGAGCTCCAGCATCATATTTAAATACCCAAGCTAAGTTTCTCACTTTCTTTCTTTAAGCAAATCAGTGCACTCAGGAGAATTGAGCCCACATCACTGTCCTTGCTATTGCCTCTGTTGACATCATGCTCAAGTGCAGCAACCACTGGGATCTGCCAGGGCACTCTATCACAGTCATCCAGAGATGATAATTTGATGAACTATAATGCCACTATATGTTTTGGATTATTCATATCCCATTTCCCTTTGGCTAGGAACTCAGTATTAAGTTTAAGTCTAAAGACAAGATCCATACTAATTCCAAGACCAGAAGCCTCTGTATTGTCGGGGAACTTGATGGAAAGGCAGATTCCCAGGCCCTGTCCCAGACATACCGAATAAGAATCTCTGGTAGGGAGTGCCAAGGATCTGTGATTTACAAGCTCCCCAGGTGATTCTGAGGCATGCTAAAGTTTGAGGAGCAGGAACCACCCCTAGGTTTGCTGAAAGAGCAAAGGGAAGAGGTTGTAATTAATGAGACTTCACTGAGCTGAAATTCAGAACTTTGAGGAGGAGGTAGTGCTTGGTGATACTGGAATCTCTGAATTCATGGGATGTTCTCCTTGGGCTTGGGATCCACACCTCTCTGAATGGTGCTGATATCTCTGTGGGTAGGGAGACAATGGGGCTGATTTTACACATTCTAGAGAAACTGCAAAATGATTCAGCTGCCTCTGCAGGAAGGAACTATCACTGCTGAGGTGAAAAAGCATGGTTGGGATGATATTCACAGAGGCCAACAAATCACTTCTTTGTCCTCCGGACTTTCATTCTGTCTCTAGTGACCATTTAGAATTGCCTAATGTGGATCCAACTTACAATGCAGAAATGTTTGCTGGGTCCCAGCCCAGAATCACTAAGCAGAGTATAGAAGGGTGGGTTTGAAACAGAGACAGTAACTTGATAACTGATAACTTGATAACTGGTGCTTCCTCTCTAATTTAGTTGTAAGAATAAATATAAGAACACTTTAGATATTAATAGAGAATCGATTTTGAAAACAATCTCCCACTTATATTCTTTCAACCAATGGAGCCATGTAATAAGTACATAAATAATTATTTTTGGAGATGTATGTTTGACCCTGTGTATGCATTAAGCATCCCTTAAGACAGAAATGGCTTTGCTTTCAAAAGAATACATTTTACTGGAGAGGAATTTTAGTTCATGTGTATCATGTTATTGTACTGCAAACTCTTATCACCTATATTCATATGTGTGAATTATTTTAAAACATATGATATAGCTAAGTTAATTGCAAAATTACATTGGAAGCAGAAACTGAGAAAATACTGCAACTGTTTCCTTAATTTCAGTTGTTTGTGATTATCAAGAGGGTTCCATCGTTCTTTTTGATTTTAATAAGCAAATGGCATAAATGTATACATATGAATAAATTTAATAGTAAAGTTCTAAGAATTCAGTAGATGGATGCTCTATAGAGTACCTTTAGCTATGTGACTTCACTGGTGATTGCCTCATACATATAACACTAAAGTTCTTATATAAATCCTTTAGTAAAAAACAAAAACAGACTTGGAAATAAAGATCTCAGTACTCAAGGTCTCTTCATAAGGAAGCCAAAAGTTAGTAAAATAGTTTTATTCCTGTGGCTAATTCCTGAGTCAGGAAGACCAGGTTGGCTAAGGGGGTAGAGGAGGTGATTTCATAGACTTTGTTTACAAGTGGCTCCAAAGATTTTCCTCGAATTTACAATGTATGTTTATTTGAAATCCTCCAAAAGATATATATATATATATATATACATATATATATGTATATATATATATATGAACATGTTTCTATCATCTTATAAATGAAGAGGGAAATGAAATACAGATTTTCTGATTTCTTTGCCAGAGGCAAACTTCACTCCAGCAAAATAAACACAGATGCAAGGAACCATTCCATCTAAACCTCTTCAAAAGTTCAAGGATATTTTCCCTTGAGATGACTAGTTCTAGTGCTCAGTTTGGGTTTAAAATAAGCTATTTTTTTAATATCCATTTCAAGACAGTTGACTTGGTTTAAAAGTAAAGCCATCACAAGTAATAAAATATGTACTTTAACTTTCAGCTACAAGAATAATACTGTTACCTTGAAATGATACATCACTGTGATATTCAAAGGACATTTTTATGCATTAACTTTTTTGGGGTTATTAAGACAATCCTGTAGGATGGAAAGGGCATGATTATCACCATCATCTTAGAGATGAAGAAACCAAGTCCTCAAGAGGTTAAGTGAGTGCCTAAAGATGTACGCTGATACATGGTAGCTTTACATCTGGGGCACAGAGAGAAATTTTCAGATATAATTTCAGATGCATAAGTACTTTACAATGTATTTCTAATAAAATATAAGGAAAAATATATTTGAGGAAAAAGGTATGAAATATGGAACAGAGACTCGCTGATGAAGTGGATTAGAGGGCCCCAGAATACCCTTTGCTAAAAGCAGATCTTGCCCACTGCAGAACTTGTAGAGTTAATGACTTGGATGAAATGAAACTAGTCTTATTGATGTATCTTAAGGATAATAACACTCTTGTGTCAATGCTTTTGAGGGGCCTGTCAGAAAAATGAGGCAATCTTCTGTATTTTCAGCTTAAGAATTTACTATTTTCTCTCATCTGAAAGACATGTACTTTAACCATGTGTTAGTTCAGGACCTCGAGCAATCTTTCAGCTGAAGATTTCATTCTGGCAATAGAAACAGTCTTAAAACTACCAAAACATTTGGCCACTCTATGTCATTTTGGGGTTATTACTGTATATTTGTTCAGGCTGAAAAAAATAATTTATTGCTTGGAGTAGGTTTATACAAGTTTTCAGTTTCTCATCCCAGAGACTTGACATGTTATGTCACAACTAACAAAATGTCTAGGTTGCATTGTGCAGTATGTAGCCATTACCACTTCCATTTAAAGTTGAATTGTGTGTGTGTGTGTGTGTGTGTGCGCGCGCGTGCGTGCACTCAGTTGCTCAATCATGTGTGACTCTTAGTGACCCTATGGACTGTAGCCTGCCAGGCTCCTCTGTCCATGGAATTCTCCAGGCAAGAATATTAGAATGAGTTACCATTTCCTCCTCCAGAGAATCTTCCTGACTCAGAGATCAAACCCACATCTCTTTCATCTCCTGCTTTGGCAGGTAGATTCTTTACCTACCGTGCCACCTGGGAAACCCCAAATTTGAGTTACTTAAAATTAAATAAATTTAGTTCCTCAGTTGCACTAGACATATTTCAAGTGCTTGACAGTCGTACATGGCTACCATATTGGACAGCACAGATAGAGAGCATTTCCATTATCCCAGAAAGCTTCTTGAACAGCACTTGTCTAGATTGTTTTTCAGAAGACACCTCTTGCTAAAATACCATCTTAAAGGAGGCAAACTCTAGTGTAAAATGTTTTGTTCCTGCATCAGTTAGCAGTGTGTTCAGCTGTAAATCACAGAAACAGAGGAGATTAAACACAGTCTTTTGTGGTTAAAACACAGAAGGGTTTGTTGTAGCCTTTCCCATCATGGTTGAAAGATGGCTACTTTGGCTCCGGTCATTCCATTCATATTTAAGTTAAGAAGGAGACAGGAAATATATCACATCTGTTAGGAAGGCAAAAGCTTCCCCAGAAATCCCTTAGCCAACTTTAGCATGTATCTTAGCCACAGGATTTTCTGTTCCCACTTATGGAAGGTGGTTGGGAATAATGGATTGGAAATCATGGTTGGGGCAGCCAACAACAATTGGTGTCTTCTGTAGCTTTCTAACAGAATTTGTGAAAAATACTTTCTGACATCATAGAGTTGTAGAAAGAAGCAGGAGATAATATTCCATGATTTCTCTAAAAAGGATAACTATATAAGATATGAGTTTTATGCTTATTCAAAAATCCATATTCTTTTTTTTTTTTTTTCAAAAATCCATATTCTTAATATTGACGCAGTAGGAAGGAATGGCTTCTCCTATCTGAATTATGTATGCTGACTGTGATAATGACTTTGAGCACATAGATACAGAAATTATGTCTGTTACTGAGAAGCAGTGTGATGAAGTGGAGAGCGGATAGATTTTATTTTGCCTATGGTTGTAATTAGTAGGTTGAGCAGGTCACTTGTACTAAGTTTGATCATCTGTAGGATGGAGATTATTGTGAAAATTCAAATGAGCCAACATATGTGAAGTGTGCCTAGTGTGGACTAGCCACTTTTGTTTACATATGTTGTGCAGAGTACAAACTGAGGTCTCATAAGTTATCACAGTGAGTATCATAGCATGTGAAGTATTAACATGAAGTATTAGCCTGGTTATATACTTATTAAAAATACAAGTCCTTTGTTTAAATCTAGTGATGTCAAACAGCACCATGTGTTGTTTCCCTGAAGTTGAAAAGTACTGAGAAGGATTAAATATTTAATTTTTTCCCTGTAAATTTCTCTTAGTTAACTTGCAGATCTGGATATAATTTACAATAAAGTTGAACTCTGCTCAGTGAGAAACTAAATTGCCTCCAAGATGAAGCACATATGCAAAGGGAGGTGACCGCAGGAGCAAATATGGGAAATGATGACAGGCCTTTCTGTATCCTGAGGGACTTTAGGAAAGGAAAATGGTTGTCTAAAGAAACCAGCTAGGCCCCAAAGCAGCCATTCTGGAGAAAAAAGAAGGGGCTGATAGAGATTTACAAAAGAATAAAACCATCCCTAATATTAACAGCAGCAACCTTGAAGCCATACAACCATCTTTAGGATGAGCAGGCAGAGAGAAAAGTGCACCGTTAGAGCAATTGTTTTGAATTGATACTGGACTTTTTTTCTTGGGTACAGAGGCCAACTGGGGCCGCAATTAGCTTAATGATGCCTGCAACAAAAGGAGCAGCACAAAGGAAACAGGTGTATCTGAGAAAAATCTACAGCAAATAGTGGCTCTGATGGAGAGGAATCAGAAATTCTAGGTTTCCTCTGTGAAATTAAATGGCTACAGATTCTACTGGCTCTTTCAATACAGAAATGATTTGAAAGAAAGGGGACAAAAAGGCTATTTCTTCTGTGTTGCTGTTATTCAAATTGAAGTCTTCCCGAAGCCTGTCTTAGGCACCCTGCTTCTGAGACAAGACTTTACTTGGAACCCTTGGTACATGTGGACAGCAAGAAGGAATTCACAGAAGGGTAATCAGAATGACTGAATGATGTGACATTAAGGAGAGTGATGACTAAGTCTGGCTAAACCGCAAGAAACAGAGTGATAAGCATTTTGTTCTATATTGGGAAAGCAGTAAACAGCAAGGGCCAATGGGAATTATTTGCTGCGTTCCTTAGGGCATAATGAAGCATAAGGAGGTAAAATGAAAGTAAGGAGAATTTATTGAGTATTTGAAATACCTCCTACCGGGAGCAACTACAGGTTAGCCTTCTTAAAGCAGGCTTCATTTAGCACAATAGGCTTTCTCTAAGATTGAACACCATCCGCCACCCTGTAGAATCCTTTCTTCTAGAGAGGCACGTGAGCACTTTTACTGGAGATTTAAGATTATTTTAGGCTAGCACTAGAAATAATGCCACAAGAAGCAGTTTTCTGTTGCTTTGCATATTCAACAGTTTAGAACAGTTTGCTCTGTTCTTCATTAATGAACATTGCTTTGGTTTGAATACCCACAAAACCAGAGATTGAAACAAGGATTTAGATGTGTGTAATTTATTTGGGAAATGACTTCAGGAAAAACTCTGTTCAGGAAGGGGAAGGGAGGGGGCAGAGTGAGATGGGAGAAGGAAAAGCCCATAAAGGCTGCCTTATAAATGTTCTCGCCTCTGTCAACAAGGAGGCTTAACTCACAGAAGGCCTTCCAGAACACTCTCGTAGGTATGGGAGGTGGGATTTTTATCCACTGGCCCCCTTTGCTGTTTGTGGAGGGTTACCATCCAAGATGTTAATTTCTAAGCACTTCCAGAGTCTGGCTTCCCACAGATGTGGCAAAAGATCCCATGCTGAAAAGCAAAGGTTTCATGGGGGTGAGAATCTGCCAAGGCAGAGGTCCCCAACCTCTGGGATCTAATGCCTGATGACCTGAAGTGGAGCTGATGTAATAATAACAGAAATAAAGTGCTCAATAAATGTAATGCACTTGAATCATCCCCAAACTCCCACCCTCCCCACCCCAAGTCCTTGGAAAAATTGTCTTCTATGAAACCAGTCCCTGGTACCAAAACGGTTGGTACCTGCCCAGCACAGATGCAGCTAAAATCAGAGGTGGGCCAGGGAGCTGGGACTCGAGGCACCTGCAACATCTGCTGTAAGTCCAGTTTACCTCTTGAAGCCCCTGACTCATCAGCTTCAGCCTGACTAAAAGGAGGGCAAGGCACTTTGTATGGCAACTTTGACTCTGCAGTGTCAAAGATGGTGCCCCTCTTCAAAGCCTACCTTCTCCCATCCTTGCTGCATCTGCATACTATCTTATTGTGCCCCCTTGGGTCTTCATTAACTGCCAGACCATTTTCCCAGTTGCGTGCAGAAGTTATAGTTTTGTGTGTTCCCATTAACGTTTTCCAGACTTGGCTCACCCGACACAGTGCCAAACAAGCAGCTACTCCATGATTGTGCAACTGTCCCTAGTAAAGTCATTTGCATCCAGTTTATATTAAATAAATGAAGGCTGATTAGTTTGTTTTTCATTTCTATTTTTTTAATGGAAAAAACAATATGTGCATGTGATAAAAATCCAGCAGTGTAAGAATTTATACTACAGTGAGCACCGAAGAATTGATGCTTTTGAACTGTGGTGTTGGAGAAGACTCTTTAGAGTCCCTTGGAATACAAGGAGATCCAACCAGTCCATCCTAAAGGAGATCAGTCCTGAATATTCATTGGAAGGACTGATGCTGAAGCTGAAACTCCAATACTTTGGCCACCTAATGCGAAGAGCTGACTCATTTGAAAAGATCCTGATGCTGGGAAAGATTGAGGACAGGAGGAGAAGGGGACAACAGAGGATGAGATGGTTGGATGGTATCACTGACTCAATGGACATGGGTTTGGGTGAACTCCGGGAGTTGGTGATGGACAGGGAGGCCTGGCATGCTGCAGTCCATGGGGTCACAAAGAGTCGGACACGACTGAGCTGCTGAACTGAACTGAAAGGTCATTCTTCCTATCTTTCTTTTCAGATATAGTGATTGTTAATAGTTCTTTATTAATTTCAGAAGTTGTTTGTAGATATGCAGTCATATTTATATATTAATTAAAAATGCAAATGACATTTTGTTGTCTACATGATCTGTACCTTACTTTTCATTGAACAAATATATCAAAGATGGTTCAGTAATAGCACATACAGACCTACCCCATTCATTTTAATGGCCATCTCATATGCTATTATGCAGATGCACTATTCATCAATCTGATTTTTCTCCTTTCCAAAATATTTCTAGCACTTTAATAATCATAACATAGTAATTAATTTTCTACTTTATCAGTCAAAAGAAATTCAGTTATGCTGTGATATGTTCATTTTTTGTTATGGTAACAAAGTACCACAAATTTATCAGCTTAAAACAAGACAAAGTCATTACCTCTCAGTTTCTGTGGGTCAGAATTCCAAGTATGGGTGTGGTGGGTCCTGTGATCAGACCCTTGCAATTATGAAAATCCAGATGTCTGCTGGGGCCACAGTCTCATCTGAGACTTCCCTTCCAAGCTCACTGGCTGTTGGCAGAGATCATTTCCTTGCAGCTGTGTGACTGAGACCTCCATTCTCTTGCTAGCTGTCAGCTGGGACTGCTTTCAGCTCCTAGAAACTGCCCTTGTCCATAGGCAATTAAAAACAAGATTGTTTGTTTCATCTAGGCCAGTAGGAATGTCTGCTTCTGCTGTTTCTCTTCTTTTTTTTTTTTATAAGGGCTCACCTGACTGGGTCAAAGCTTATCCAGAATAAGTTTCCTTTTGATTAACTCAAAGTCAAATTATTAAGGATCTCAATATCTTTTTTTGCATATCATGACAGGGATAGCCTACCATATTCACACTCAGGGGGTCTTGCCCACATTCAGGGTGATAGGATCATGAACACCATTTTAAGAGTCTGACTAATATGTGTAGACTCATAGGGGCTTCCCTGGTGGCTTAGCAATAAAGAATCTGCCTGCCAGTGTAGGAGATGAGAGTCCAAGTCCTTGGTTGGGAAGATCCCCTGGAGAAGAAAATGACAACCCACTCCAGTTTTCTTGCCTAGGAAATCCCATGGACAGAGGAGCCTCACAGGCTATATAGTCCATGAGGTTGCAGAGTCAGACACGACTTAGTGACTAGACAACCATAACCACGTGCAGTAAACACCTCCAAAAAATCAAGTGATTCAAAATAACAAAGGCTTGTTTTGCACGGGATCTCAAAGGAGTTTTGCTCATTCATTGTCATCATGCAAAGATCTATACAGATGGAACATGTGCCATTTGAACATTACTGATGGCCCTATCAGTGGCAAAAGAAAGATCTGGAGGGCCTTGCCTTGTTCATTGGGCAGAATTACATGACCCCACCCAAGCACGTGATGCCCAGAAAGTGCAGTACCGCTGTGTGCCTGAGAAACGGGAATACCCAGTCAATCATTTGTATCTACTTATATACCTAGGTTGTTACAGATGGACTGATGCGATACTCAAATGGCTTCCTCAGAAATATTCTCTCAAGTATTCACATTCAGTCACCCTTGCTATTGGAAGGACTGATGTTGAAGCCGAAACTCCAATACTTTGGCCACCTGATATGAAGAACTAACTCATTTGAAAAGACCCTGATGCTGGGAAAGATTGAAGGCAGGAGGAGAAGGGGACGTCAGAGGATGAGATGGTTGGATGGCATCACCCACTCAACAGACATGAGTTTGAGTAAACTCCAGGAGTTGGTGATGGACAGGGAAGCCTGGAGTGCTGCAGTCCTTGGGGTTGCAAAGAATCAGACACGACTGAGCGACTGAACTGAACTGCACTGAACTACTGAGCTGAATTGAACTGACCCCTTGCATTCCATCTGAGATTCCTCATGATTAACTAGTGGTGGATTTCAAAGGGTAGCTATAAAGAAGGTAAAATGTTTTGACTCTTCAAAGAGCAATCTGTTTTTATATGTGAAAGTTTCATGTTTGAGAAAGTTGTCAGTTGAAGCTTGTCTGACAGCTTTCAGTTTCTCAGCTATGGACTTCTATGTGAGTTTCTGCTTTGTAATAATTGACCTTGACAGCGCTCACATCTCCAGGGAGGAGACAGGTGATCAAGGAAGCAAAAGAGGGTAGTGGGTAGGAGACATGATGAGCAGGCAGCAAAAATCTGTCAATAATAACAGAAGCTGGGTAGGGGTTATGTTCTCTGAATTACTTTACAAATTGCTTTGCTAGCTTCCTTTACATAATCAGAATCTTATGAAGATCCTTGAAGTCCAGCATCCTGTTTACTCTGTGATATCCTTTCCAAGTGAACATCTAGTCCCTGTGTGAATGTATCCAAAAACAGGGACCTCACTACCCCTCCAAGGCAATGTATTTCTTTTGTACAAGTAAAAATTTCAATTACATACAGATGTAAAAAGAATGATACAAGCAATCTCTGAGGACGCAACATCTAACTTAAGCAGTGATGAATGTTTGGCTGTTCATGTTCTGGCTATCCCCCAGCCACATTTTCTTGTTCTGTTTTAAAACAAATCCTATATATCAACCTATTTAACTCATATGTATGCAAGTGAGTGTATGTATCTAGTATGTAAAGACTTACTTTTTGATATTTATTCATTTGTTTGGCTGTGTCAGGTCTTAGTTGCGGCATGTGGGATTTCCCTTGCGGTGCACAGGCTCTCTAGTGGCATGCGAACTTGGTAGCTGCAGCGTGTGGCCCGCAGCATGTGGGATCTTAATTCCCTGACCAGGGATTGAACCTGCATCTCTTGTATTGCAGGGTGGATTCTTAACCACTGGACTACCAGCACAGTCCCATAATGACTTCTTTTGTCCATTTCTTGTCAATGGTTTAACTTTTAAGTACCTGTACTTACGAGAAACTTCTTCCTTGTACATCGTGCTGAAAATTAGCTGCCTATAAATCTGGCTCATTGATCCTGATTTGTCTTTTTGGAACAATGCAGAATAAGCATTCTATTTTTCATGGAAACTGTCTTGTAATCAGCAAATATTAAATTCTTTCTATGTGGATTATGATAACTTCCTTTCCTCTCTGCCCATCCTAAGATTTTTGTCATAAAACATAATATATTTTATTTAACCATCAGGCCTATGATGAGATTTCTTTACTATCTTAGCCAGGATTTTCTGAACACATTCCAAATGACCAAAGTCTGTCTTAAAATGAGTTATCAGATCACAACTCAGTTGTGTGGAGACGGTCTGACTGCTGAAAGGTGTAGTGGGGTGTCCCCTGATACACATGCAGGTGCTTCTTTTTAATAGAAGCACTCTTGACTCATATTATGGGCCTACCTGGTGGCTCAGATGGCAAATAATCTGCCTGCAATGCAGGAGACCTGGGTTTGATCCCTAGGTTGGGAAAATCTTTGCCTGGGAGAATCCCATGGACCGAGGAGCCTAGCAGGCTACAGTCCATGGGGTCACAAAGAGCCAGACACCACTGAGCAACTAATTCATATTTAATTTTTTGTCATCTGAAACAACTTGATATTTTTTACATACATTTTTACAAAAGGACTTCTTTTTATATATATATGGAATTGATTTTGCTGAATCTAAATTCAGGCTTAACATTTCTATCCTGTTTGAATTTTATCTCTAGTTTCCACTTGTCTCAGTTTTGTCGTTCAACAAATTAGCCAGTTCTCTTGGTTGTATGCTTGTGTAGAAACTTACTCTGACTTCTAGATATATGCATAGTTGGTTAAGGAGGCAGGAGAGTGGGGTAGAAATAAGCCTGGATTGGAGTCAGATGGCCTGGGAAAAATAGTTAAATCTAGGTACTAGCTGTGTATCTTGGGTGGATGCCCTTACCTTTTTCACTGTCATTTCTTCATCTTTACAATGGAGGATAAAATAGTATCTACTTCATAGATTTTTTGTGAGGAATAAATTATTAACATATAAAGGTGCTTAAAATTCCAAGCCAAGAGTAAGGTTTAATATATGATTAGTAATTAAACATGTTAACAGAGCTGAGTCAAGGGCACAACTTGGAGGCCGTGCTGTGTGCTAAGTCACTTCAGTCACATCTGATTCTTTGCAACGCTGTGGACCATGGCCTGCCAGGTTCCTCTGTCCATGGGATTCTTCAGGCAAGAATACTGGAGTGGGTTGCTATGCCCTCCCTCAGGGGATCTTCCCAACCCAGGATCGAACCCATGTCTCTTATGCCTCCTGCTTTGGCAGGTGGATATTTTACTACTAGTGCCACCTGGGAAGCCCTCGGAGGCCCTGGAGCAACACTATTATTTGGAAAGAGTCATGCAATCAGCTAAGAATTCACCTAAATGTTTTGTTATCTAAATGTTTCTGCCTGTCATGGAAGGAACTAAGCTGCTGCTGTTTAGCTGCTCAGTTGTGTCCAGTTTTTTTTTTTGTGACCCTGTGGGTTGTAGCCTGCCAGGCTCCTGTCCATGGGATTCTCCAGGCAAGAATACTGGAGCGGGTTGCCATGCTCTCCTCCAGGGGATCTTCCTGACCAAGGATTGAACCCATGTCTCTTATGCCTCCTGCTTTGGCAAGTGGATTCTTTACCACTAGTGCCACCTGGGAAGTCCAGGTTCCCTGTAAGACTTTGTAAAAATGCCTGTTGATGTTAAGATATGTTATTTTCTGTCTTTTGATTAATTTTCACATAAATTAATTAATTACTGCCTAACCAATATAAAAGCCTTAATAAAAAAATCAGAAGTCAGTTTACTTTATATCTTTTGAAAATGAGATTGTGGCCATCAAATATTGGCCCTGAAATAAGCACAAATATCTCTTCAGCCACTGCCCTAAGCCTGAGCAGTAGCACTGAGGCATGGAGTGGGGTCTTCATGGATGGTTGCTTTTCCAGTTTACACAGAAATGTCCTGATGTCACTTGAGAGAAATTAGTTGCTAAAACAGTGAGTTCATAAGCAGATGATGGTAATACTGGGGAGGGGAGAATTTCCCCCATTCCTTTCGATTCTTCTGGCTGGTCTAACAATTACATTGACGCAAGACATATTAACAGGAGGGAAAAAAACAAATTTAATTTTGTACACATGGAGCTTTCATAGGACCCAAAGAAATGACCAGAGCTGGCAGCTTTTATACATTTTAGACAAAGAAGCAATAAATTTGTGAATTGACAAGACAAAGGGGTTTGGGTTTGAGGTAGTAGATTAGTAAATAAGGTTTGTGTATACAGCTATCTTGGCCTTGAATTTCCTTTCTCTAGTGATAAAGATGTCTCTTTACTTCCTGGTCTAGAGAGGGTAGCTTTCAAATAGGAGATTTATTTCCTGCTTTCAGGCAGACAGAGGAGGATCAGACTGTCCTTCTTGCACTGGCTATTTCTTAAGTAACTTTAATTCAAAGTAATCAATAATATGCCAGAGTGGCATATTTGGGGGCAGCCTGCCCTGACCCCCATCAGTGAGTTTCCCTGAAAAGTAATTCTCATCCCAAACTAAGAAAATAATATCCTGGGACAGATGGTTTGTAAAACAGCAGCATAGTATGGACAAGAATTGTTGGCTGCCATATCAGTAAACAAAGGGTGTTGCAGTCATCAAGCCATCAGCCTCTGCAGCAACCCCTTCTCCCCACACCGTGTACTCTGATAGGATTCAGGATGGAGAAAAACAGGATACTGGCCCTAGATAGTTAAGGAACATATCGAAGGGATGATTTCAATGAGCCCACATGCTTATATCTTCCCACACATAGAAAAGTGCTAAAATCATTAATCTGAGATCTTTGTTTATCCTTAAACTAGTAGTTATCTTTCGATGTTCCAACTACCTGCTTTTTGCTGCAAAAACTCCTGTATATCCTGACTCCTCCCTTACCTCTTGGGAGTAGTCCTTCAGAGCTATCTGCGAGTCTGCCTCCCAGGCTTAAGTCCTTAGCAAGTCTGCTGACTGCCATCTGTTTCTACAGAATACCGAAGGATCTGGGTGGCTTTTCACGAAATAGGGAGGATGACCATGTAACAACCACTGTAAATATTGCAATGGTTTAACTTAAAAGAGAGGCCAAATGGTATGTCAGAATTCAATTTGGGGAGAAATTGGGGGTTAAGAGAAGCTGGTAAGTGGTAAGAGACTTTTTTTTTTTTTTTTTTTGCATAGTTCAGTTCAGTTCAGTTCAGTCGCTCAGTCGTGTCCTACTCTTTGCGACCCCATGAATCGCACATGCCAGGCCTCCCTGTCCATCACCAACTCCTGGAGTTCACTCAGACTCATGTCCATAGGCAGGTATCAAAAAGTCCAGTTAGAGAAGAGTTTGGCTGCCAATTGATAAAGGCACACTGTATCTTCTAAAATATTTTGAAAAGAAAAACAAAAGATGAGCCCTACATTGACTATGCTATTCTGTTTCTGTGCTTTTCTTTCCACCACTAATGAGGTTTGAAATGTAAAACTAGGCTTAAATGGACGTACTGTTCCATTGGTGAAATCACACTGGGACTCAATAACAACATTGGAATATAATACACTGGAGGAATTATTAAGAGTGTCACATCTTAATAGATACAGACAACTAAAAAGAAAACAAAAACAATAATGATGGTATATAGTCCTCTGCATTTCAGTGAATTTTGGTGATGTTCAGTGAATTTTGGCTTTAGTTCCCCTAAACCTCTTTTCTTGCAAATATCTGCAGATCCTACTGAGAATCTGCCTTCTCTGCTGCTGCTAAGTCACTTCAGTCATGTCTGACTCTGTGTGACCCT
Organism: Ovis aries; assembly: GCF_016772045.2. NCBI lineage: Eukaryota > Metazoa > Chordata > Mammalia > Artiodactyla > Bovidae > Ovis > Ovis aries. The sequence goes on along the minus strand of NC_056071.1, from coordinate 46,379,324 downwards.
ATAGACGGCAGCCCATCAGGCTCCCCCGTCCCTGGGATTCTCCAGGCAAGAACACTGGAGTGGGTTGCCATTTCCTTCTCCAATGCATGAAAGTGAAAAGTGAAAGTAAAGTCGGTCAGTCATATCCAGCCCTCAGCGACCCCATGGACCGTAGCCTTCCAGGCTCCTCTGTCCATGGGATTTTCCAGACAAGAGTACTGGAGTGGGGTGCCATTGCCTTCTCCGTCTGCCTTCTCTAGATTCTAAGAAAATAAAAAAGCCAGATGCTTATGCTGAATGACTTCTTATAGGGGGAGCTCTATGTAGTGTGGCCAGAGCAAGACAACAGCGTGAGTCTATTCATTTGTACCTTGGACACAGAATGATAAATGGGGTGACCAAATAATTTATTATAAAATTGAAAATCATTTCAACCCTACAGTAATTACTGCCATTATAGGAAATAACTAAATTGGCAGCATTAATTTTTAATTATTTCTATTAAACTTTATTTTAAAATGGTTAATGATTCTTTTAATTATGGCAAGTAATAGATCTAAGTGTATATATAATGAGATACATACAGTTCTTATAGTTTAATAAAGGAGTACCCATCTTCAATTAATTTTTATAGCATTTTAAATTTAAGAAACTCTCTAGGTATTGATATACAGCTAAATGAAGTATGAATTATTTTGCTGCCTAAGACAAAATCCTGGTGCAGAGCAAGTGCAACCTTTTCATGAATTAACAGTGCTTATTCTAGTTGCTATGCAGTTTAAGAATAACTCTTACCATTTCACACCAGTCAGAATGGCTGCGATCCAAAAGTCTACAAGCAATAAATGCTGGAGAGGGTGTGGAGAAAAGGGAACCCTCTTAAACTGTTGGTGGGAATGCAAACTGTGGAGAACAGTGTGGAGATTCCTTAAAAAACTGCAAATAGAACTGCCTTATGACCCAGTAATCCCACTGCTGGGCATACACACTGAGGAAACCAGAATTGAAAGAGACACATGTACCCCAATGTTCATCGCAGCACTGTTTATAATAGCCAGAAAATGGAAGCAACCTAGATGTCCATCAGCAGATGAATGGATAAGAAAGCTGGGGTACATATACACAATGGAGTATTATGCAGCCATTAAAAAGAATACATTTGAATCAGTTCTAATGAGGTGGATGAAACTGGAGCCGATTATACAGACTGAAGTAAGCCAGAAAGAAAAACACCAATACAGTATACTAACACATATATATGGAATTTAGAAAGATGGTAACGATAACCCTGTATGCAAGACAGTAAAAGAGACACAGATGTATAGAACAGTCTTTTGTACTCTGTGGGAGATGGCGAGGGTGGGATGATTTGCGAGAATGGCATTGGAACATGTATAATATCATATATGAAACCAATTGCCAGTCCAGGTTCGATGCATGATACTGGATGCTTGGGGCCGGTGCAGTGGGACGACACAGAGGGATGGTATGGGAAGGGAGGTGGGAGGGGGGTTCAGAATGGGGAACACGTGTATACCTGTGGCGGATTCATGCTGTGTGTGGCAAAACCAATACAATATTGTAAAGTAATTAACCTCCAAATTAAAATAAATACATTCATATTTTTTTAAAAAAGAATAACTGTTATCTTCTAATATATTTCTCATTTCCCATGGTTTCAAAAATTGCTATCAGACATCTTGTATTTCTGTTTTTCAGTACCCTGTGTGATTTCACTCATTAGAAACCAGGGACTTTGCTTCATTATCACTCAGCTGGAGTAGGTGAAAAAGAGCAATAAACCAGGCAGGAGCCAAGAGGCTAGTTCTACCTAAGCATTGCCATATACTTGTGACAGAGTAAAACACTTAATTGCATTGTTTTTTTGTTTTTTTTTTTTTTTTAATCTGTAAACCAAAAACATTGGACTGTATGATTAGACTGTATAATTTTTTGAGGCTCCTTTCAGTATCAAAATTCAATTTTTGTTTCTGGCTTTCTTTTAATAGTATTTATTCTACCATTTCGAATCTGACAATTATTATTCTTAGTGGTATGAAAGGAAGCAAAATAGTTGAATATTTCTATTTCTTTTCTCTATTTCTTTTCTATTTCATTTCTTTTCTTTTCTTTTAATAATCAGTATTATACCATCTGCTTTAAGATCTAGGCCAAGCTCTGCTTATTTGTTTCTTTTTCTCTTAAGTCTTGCTTTAGAGAAGGGTCTTTTTGTGGCTTCAGAAGATTTTGCTAAGCCTTGCAATCAGACAGAACCAAGGGTGGGATCTCAGTTCTGCTTTATGCTAGTTCTGTGAAGTTGGCAAGGCTATTGGATTCTCTAGAATTTAGTTTCCTCATTAATAAACTGGGATACCATTAGTGTTTACCTCATGTGATTGTCGTGGGGATTGTGTGGAAAAAAAAAAAAAGAAACCATAAAAAGTGCTCAGAATAATAGCTGGCCCAAAGAAAGCCCTTAGGAGATGTTATTTTCTTATTTTTGCTTCTTATTGTTGCTCTCATCATTTCCATCATCATCATTTTTTATGATTATTCAGGAAGTTATTTTTCAAAATATTATTACTGGTTTTTCATTGCTTCTTTGTACTGAAAAGCAGTATCAATAATACCCCTTCTGTGCAGGTAATTTCACAGTTTATAAGGTATTTTTATATGTCTTATCTGATCTTTATAATAATGCTCTGAGTTGACAAGGGTTGGTTTCTCCACATTGCAGATTGGAGAGTTTCAGAGAGGTTAAATAACGTGTCCAAAGGATGAATGCAGGTGATTTGTGATGCTTACTTCCCTTGCCCAATAGTGCCCAGCACAGGAAGTGACAGAGGTAGCCCACATGGTACTAGCAGGGACGTGATAAACAGCATCAGGCAACCCTGTGACAGAGCTGTCTGCAATGAATATGAGCACTGGAAAGATTAAAGCTTCTCTAAAGAAAACTTTACATATTTGAGAGAACACTGCAATTTTATTATAGAGTGTGAATGTCTTGCAATAGAAACAGTGTAACTTTTTTCCTCTTGTATACATTGGCTTGTAAATAAGGTTTATCTCTCAAAATTTGTTAATATCATACTATCATATTAGAAAGACAGTATGGAATGTGGGGTTCTAGAAAAGGCTGAGGAACCAGAGATCAAATTGCCAACATCCGTTGGATCATCGAAAAAGCAAGAGAGTTCCAGAAAAATCTATTTCTGCTTTATTGACTATGCCAAAGCCTTTGACTGTGTGGATCACAATAAACTGTGGAAAATTCTTCAAGAGACGGGAATACCAGACCACCTGACCTGCTATTGAGAAACCTGTATGCAGGTCAGGAAGCAACAGTTAGACCTGGACATGGAACAACAGACTGGTTCCAAATAGGAAAAGGAGTATGTCAAGGCTGTATATTGTCACCCTGCTTATTTAACTTCTATGCAGAGTACATCATGAGAAATGCTAGGTTGAAGAAAGCACAAGCTGGAATCAAGATCGCTGGGAGAAATATCAATAACCTCAGATACGCAGAGGACACCACCCTTATGGCAGAAAGTGAAGAACTAAAGAGCCTCTTGATGAAAGGGAAAGAGGAGAGCGAAAAAGTTGGCTTAAAGCTCAACATTCAGAAAACTAAGATCATGGCCTCTGGTCCCATCACTTCATGGGAAATAGATGGGGAAACAGTGCAAACAGTGTCTGACTTTATTTTTTTGGGGGGGGGGCTCCAAAATCACTGCAGATGGTGATTGCAGCCATGAAATTAGAAGATACTTACTCCTTGGAAGGAAAGTTATGACCAACCTAGGTAGCATATTGTAAAGCAGAGACATTACTTTGTCAACAAAGGTGTGTCTAGTCAAGGCTATGGTTTTTCCAGTGGTCATGTATGGATGTGAGAGTTGGACTATAAGGAAAGCTGAACACCGAAGGATTGATGCTTTTGAACTGTGGTGTTGGAGAAGACTCTTGAGAGTCCCTTGGACTGCAAGGAGATCCAATCAGTCCATCCTAAAGGAAATCAGTCCTGCGTGTTATTGGAAGGACTGATGTTGAAGCTGAAACTCCAGTACTTTGGCCACCTGATGCGAAAAGCTGACTCATTGGAAAGACTCTGATGCTGGGAGGCATTGGGGGCAGGAGGAGAAGGGGATGACAGAGGATGAGATGGTTGGATGGCATCCCTGACTCAATGGACATGGGTTTGGGTGTACTCTGGGAGTTGGTGAGGGACAGGGAGGCCTGGAGTGCTTCCATTCATGGGGTCACAAAGAGTTGGACACGACTGAAGTGAACTGAACTGAGAGGCATTCAGAAGGGGTCCTGTGGTGGGAGTTGGGAGTAATGAGTGGTCACTGGACAAAGAAAAGTCTTTAGTTGTGCCTGGATGTGTTTTTCTGCTGAGGACACACACAGACCAGCATGACAAGTCACACTCTGATTCATTTGTCACATTTTCCGCCTTATTTGTCTTCTTTTAGTCAGGAGGAAAACCGCTGTTCTTGTCCTCTAGGGTACTTTACTTTGGGAAAGTTTTCGTCAATTGGAAGAAAATGGAAAAAGCAAGGAAAGCAAAGTGAGCTTTTCATAATGCTAATTTTACGTTTCAATTTTTATAACTTAGTTAAGAATTTCCTGTTGTTTTGCTCTTAAAAATGTCCTTTTCTTAAACAGTAGCAATAGTAGGTGGCAGTTGATTTTCTTTGATTTGCTAATCAGGCCAAATAAAAGGTTGATAACTATACACTGGCTTTTGAAATTGTACTGGCTTGTGGAATTGGAATTGGTTTTGGGAGACAGCCCTGGCAGAAGGCACACAAGGCCAGGTTTCTCTGCGGGGAGCTCTTCGGAACTGACTTGGCCAGCTCCCTCCACTGACTGAGCTCCCCTGAGTGCTGTGCTCTGAATGAATCTCAGTGAATGAAATGTGATTTAATTGAGTGCCTCTTGAAAAGCTGTCTGAGGAACTGTGAGATGTGACCTCTTTGACCGACCCTCCCATTTTCTCATCCTCAAAATAAGTTGGATTGACAGGATTCAAAGGAGACATGAAATTAGTTCTCATTGGCTGATTCAGCAACAAAGCCAGGAAGTGGAATCTGCTAAGTGGAAAATATTCTAAGAGTAGGAAGGAGAAATTGTATGAGGCAAGCCTGAACTGGCTGAGAAAGTTTCCCCATTCCTGCAGCTGATAAACTACTTTTGTAACTGGATGAAATGCTGGTCCCAGTGAGGACCCCTTTGGCACAGACACGTTCAGACTGACTGTCAGGTGCAAGAGCAGATAGCATTTAGCCAGCACCCTTAATAAAAGTTTTCCAAATAGCTACTGAGGCATCAGCCATTAGGGAAGAATTCAGTGATGGTTTATCCTTAAAAACTTAATAACCACTTCCACCACAGTTATTTCAGACTTTAAAACAAAAATCAGGTGAGATAAAACTGTCTGAAAGGGAATGTTGACATTCTCTTCCATTTGCTTGTGGCGCTGCAGCTGTGCAGCCCGAGACACTAATAAAGCCAATTCTGCTCCGAAGATCTGCAAAATGAGGAGTTGGGATGTTCTCTTTGTATTAACATGTTAATTTGGGAGGATCTACCCTATTTTTTCCCTGCTGCAACTGAGTACTTTTTCATTAAAGGAAGAGAAAGTGGATCTGCTTTCTCCTCTGGTAACTAGAACGGAGAAAATGAGGCTGAAGGAAGATTTCAGGCATTACCGAAGGGAAGGTGAACTGGCATCTCTTCTGCCCCACTACATTCCAAATTGTAGGCATTTGCCATCCCACCCCATCACCTAATAATGAAGCCAGGCAGTACATCAAGACCTCAGATAAAAGGCCCATTAGGCATGCCTGTGATTAAAGTTGATTAGCTAGAAGTCACTGGGAATTTTGAGTCCAAGATCAGTGGTGAATCAAATCCAATTTGCATAAACTACGAAGTGCTTCATTAAGGCTAATCATTTTCTTCTGTCCTTTGGTGATACATCATCCTTCTATGGGGTTCATTTAGATTAAGCTTGAGGATGTTGCCTTTAGCTTCCTCAACATTGTTAAGATCACTTTAGCGATGCTCTTTGGCCTCATCTTCTAGGACAGTACCTGTCTGGGGCCCCGCCTCAGAGCTGTATCCTTAAGCAAGCTTCCTGGAAATTTAATGATTTATTAGGGTCCATGTGCCAGCAGCCAAGACTCATGGGATAATGAAGTATACATCTTCTAAAGTACCAGGAGAACAAACCATGCTTGTTTAAACTGATTAAGTACTCAGGCCACATAGTGCATTGTGTTGAGCCAACTTGATCATTAAATAATTTTACATACCCTTCTTGAAATGAGTCTATTTATACCCAGGAAAATTGACCAGGTTTAACCTTCCAGAGCTCATGTGTAGATCATTCTTCCTTTGCAATCACTTGTGAGAATGATGAGATGCTGGTTGTTTTGCCCTAAAGGATTATTTCTTCATATCTCCTGTCATTTGTACACGCTGCTCCCTGTGCCTGAAGCACCTACTCCTCCCCTCCTACAGCCCTCTATGCTTGTGCCTATTGAAACATTTATCACACTGCAATACAAATCCTTTTTTACTTATTTATCTCTTCTTCTCCTTGGAAATAAGAATTTCATACCTAGCCTACAGCTGATAGTAAGTGTATATTGAGTAAAATGTGAATTATGAGATGGTAGCTATAATACCAGCCTATTAAAAGAATGATGTTGATCTTTGTATATTGGCAGGTAAAGATGGCCATCACATATTTCATAGTATAGCTATTGGAAAAAAGCAAGCTGAAAACCATTATGTATAGGATGATCCCATGTTTGCTAAAAAAAAGGTGCTTATGCATATATTCATAGAAAAGACAAAAATTGTAAATATGCAGGGGCAGGATCTAGGATGTAAATATAGGGCTTTTATTTTAACTTTATAGATTTCTATATTATAATTTTACTCTAAACTCTATAAATTTCCATATTTTAATTTATTAAACTGAGCCTACATTACTATTGTAAGTTAAAAACCTAATAAATATTAATAGTTTTTAAAACTATAAATTATAGATCCTGGTTTCTAATTATTATTTTGAAAAATACTATATTAATTTTCTAGGGTGGCTATAACAAATTGCCACAAACTGGATTGTTAAGTACAACAGAAATATATTCTCTCATGGTTCTGGAGGTTAGAAATCTGAAATGAAAGTAGAGCCGCATTCCCTTCAAAGTTTCTAGAAAAGAATCCTTTGCCTCTTCTCGCCTCTGGTAGTTGTCAGTAAACCTTGGCATTCCTTAACTTTTGGACACATCACTTAAAACCCTGCCTCTCTTTTCACATGGCCTTCTCTGTGATTGGGGCACTAAGTTTTCTCAAGCCATGTGGTGTGGTCAAAAAAAAAAAAGAAAGAAAAATTTATAATTTTAATAAATTTAATATAGTTAAAATAAATTCATAAAATTTATAGTTTTAATAAATTTAATATCATTATAGGTTTATAAATTTAAATTTTTAATATAGTTTTTGAAATTAAAATATTTATGTTTACATATATTGTTAATATTTTTTAATTAAGGTGAAATTGACAAAACATTTTATTTTGATAGTTTTAGATATACAACATAATGATTCAATCTTTGTATATTTTATGAAATGATCCTTGCTATAAGTCTTGTTAACATCCATCACCACAGAATTATAAGTTGTTTTCTTGTGATGAGAACTTTTAAATATATTCTCTTAGCAACTTTCACGTATGCAACACTGTATTAAACTGTAGTCACCATGCTGTACATTACATCCCATGACTTAGTTATTTTATAACTGAAAATTTGTCCCCTTCACCCATTTTTCTCACTCCCTCCTCCTTGCCTCTGGCAATCACCAGTTTGTTCACTTGTTTTCGGTTTTCCCCCCCTATCGTATGGCATATGGGAAGTTCCCCCACCATGGATCGAACCCATGCCCTCTGCAGTAAATGCACCAAGTCCTAACCACTGGACTACCTGGGCTCACTTGTTTATTTGCTTTTTGTTTGTTTTTAAATTTTACATATAAGTCAAATCATACAATGTTTATCTTTCTCTGATTTCTTTCACTTAGCCGAGTGCCCAAGGTCTATCCATGTTGTTGCAAATGGCAAGATTGCATTCTCTTTTGTATGCGTGCTGAATCACTTCAGTCGTGTCTCACTCTTTGCAACCCCATGGACAGGAGCCTGCCAGGCTCCTCTGTCCATGGGATTCTTCAGGCTATAATACTGGAGTGGGCTGCCATGCCCTCCTCCAGGGGATCTTCCTGACCCAGGGATCGAACCCACATCTCTTATGTCTCCTGCATTGACAGCTGGGTTCTTTACCACGTGGGATGTCCCACATTCTCTTTTATGTCAGAATAATTTTCCATTGTGTGTGTGTGTATATATATATATTTTATGTATATTTTTCTTTATCCATTCATCTACCATTGGACATGGTTTGTTTCCATATCTTGGCTATTGTAAATAATGCTGCAGTGAATATGGGCATGCATATGTTTGTTCTAATTAGTGTTATTTATTTTCGTCAGATAAATAGCCAGGAGTAGAATTGCTGGATCATATGGTAGTTCTCGTTTTAGTATTTTGAGGAATCTCCATACTGTTTTCCATAGTGTCTACACCAACTTACATTCCTACCAATGGTTCATGACTGCTCCTTTATCTCCACATTTTCACCAACACTTTTTATTTCTAGTTCCCTTATTTTTTATATTCATTCCACAAATATGACTTGGCCAGCTCTTGTTTGCAAGGAACATAGTGTATCTAAATCCTCTTATAGAAACAATATTAGAACTTACGTTTACCAAGCAGGAGATCTGGATATCATTGAAAATTCTATATGGCAACAATATGTATGAACCAGGACAGAAGGCAAACTTATGGTTAATAGTGTACAAAGTTTATCAGCATTGTACCTTTCCCATTGGCAAGTTTCTTCCAAGAAATTGGGTTCTTGAATTTTTTTTTTTTTAACTAGTGCAACCACAATCTTTAAGGTGGAAAATTCATTGATGTCAGCTATCAATTTAGCTTTTTCTCAGCTTGCAGTCAGTTATCAATACTTACTATTCATGCTGTTTTCGTAAAGTATCCTTTTTATAGTGTAGATTTCTGTCCCTTCCCCCCAAAGGGCTTAAATACCACATGGAGAAGAAAAGAAAATGCAAGAGGAATTCTGAATCTAATTCATGAGTTTTTTCATTTATGTGGTATTCATGTCATACATAGTCAGAAAGTAAGAGCAAAGTTTGAAAATTCACCAGCTAAAAGAAAATGGTTTTATGTGGCAAATGTACTGCCCCTCCCCAATACAATTCTGGGGGAAATGTTAGTGCATTTCTAGTGTATACAGGACAGTTGTACCATGTCAGGTGGAAGTATGACCTTGCTTTTGTTTTTATTTGGAGATTCAGTATAATTTAAGGAGATCTGCGTGGGTGCCAAGTTGATACTCTGTTTTCATATGACCTTCTCTCTTGTGTTTCTCTGTATTTTCACATAGCTTTCTTAAAAGAACACCAGTCAGTGGATTCAGGTGATGTGATTAGTTCATTTTATGTGTCAATTTCATTAGGGCATGGTAACTAAGTCATCAGCCAAAGATTATTCTAGATGTTTGCTGCTAAGTCACTTCAGTTGTGTCCGACTCTGTGTGACCCCATAGACGGCAGCCCACCAGGCTCCCCCGTCCCTGGGATTCTCCAGGCAAGAACACTGGAGTGGGTTTCCATTTCCTTCTCCAATGCATAAAAGTGAAAGGTGAAAGGGAAGTTGCTCAGTTGTGTCTGACTCTTCGCAACCCCATGGACCGCAGCCTACCAGGGTCCTCTGTCCATGGATTTTCCAGGCAAGAGTACTGGAGTGGGGTGCCATCACCTTCTCCATTCTAGATGTTTAAGTGAAAGTATTTTGTAGATAACATTAACCTTTACATGGATAGATATCAAGTAAAGCAGACCGCCCTCCACAATGTGAGCAAGCCTAATCTAATCAGCTGAAGATCTTAGGAGAAAAAAACCTGACAACCCTGAAAGAGGAGAGAAATTCACCAGCAGCAAATGGCTTTCAGATTTGAAATGCAATATCAACTCTTTCCTTCATCTCTAGCCTGCTGGTCTACCTTGCAGACTTTGGATTTGTCAGCCTCCACAATCTCATGAGCCAGTTTCTTAACATAGATATCTACCTTATCTGTCTTTCTATCTACTTATCTATACCTATTATTAATCCATTCTATTTGTTCTTTGTCTCTGTGATGATTCCTTGGCTAGGAAAAGTTGGGGGGAGACTTCTAATGAGGAGCAAATAGGTCTGATTCCAAAGCTACTGCTAACAGAATCTCAAGGAGATCCAACCAGTCCATTCTGAAGGAGATCAGCCCTGGGATTTCTTTGGAAGGAATGATGCTAAAGCTGAAGCTCCAGTACTTTGGCCACTTCATGCGAAGAGTTGACTCATTGGACAATACTCTGATGCTGGGAGAGATTAGGGGCAGGAGGAGAAGGGGACTACAGAGGATGAGATGGCTGGATGGCATCGCTGACTCGATGGATGCGAGTCTGAGTGAACTCCAGGAGTTGGTGATGGACAGGGAGGCCTGGCGTGCTGTGATTCATGGGGTCGCAAAGAGTTGGACATGACTGAGCGACTGAACTGAACTGAACAGAATCTCACATTTCCCCCAGTACCCCCAAATGTGAGCCATTTATTGGTGTTGAGAGTTTGGGGAGTTCCCTGGTGGTCCAGTGGTTAAGTGGTTGAGCATCTGCTTGCCAGTGCAGGGGACATGGGTCCAGTTCCTGGTTCAGGAGCATTCCACATGCTGTGGAGCAAATGAGCTCATGTGCTACAACACTGAGCCTGTGCTCTGGAGCCTGTAAGCCACAGCTACTGAAGACCAGGCACGTAGAGTGTGCTCTGCAGCAAGGAAGCCACTGCTATGAGAAGCCTGCACACCGCAGTGAAGAGTAGCCGCTGCTCCCCGCAGCTGAAGAAAGCCTGCCTGTAGCATCAAAGACCCAGCACAGCCAAAGATAAACAAAAGTAAATTAAAAAAGAAACTTTGGTTGTTAGTACAAATTGTACATAACACTTGTTTAGATGTCCTGGTGTTTAGGAGGGGAAGATGTTGTCATAATGTAAGCAAAAAAAAAGAAAAAATATATATATATATATTATATATATATATTTATATATATATAAATCATATATATATATGATGGCCTATATCTTCTTTCCCCAAAGGTTGAATACCACCACCACCTCAGGAAAAGGAAGTTTGGCCCACAGCTGAGGGGAGAAGTAGACAGAGAGTGGCTGGCTGCATTCAAATAAGTCTTCTGCCTTTCCTCACACAATCCTTCTCACCTGGTTTGGTTCAAACGAAATCTTTGAGGCTTCCTAAACTTGAATGGATTTTTTCTTTCTACTTCAGGTTCTCCTTGGAGACTATCCATCTTTCTCTTCTCTTTCACAGCAGAGCTTCTTGAGTCAGTATCTCCAACACATTCTCATCTCGCATCCTTCCATACTTGACTCCAGGGTTTTGTCCTCATCACACCACAGAGGCTACACTCATCAAGATACCTGGTGAGCTCCACATTGCCAGATTCAAAGGTCACTTCCGTATTCTTATCTTCCTTCATGTCTCTCTGGGGCTAATGACTTTGAAATGTGTTTTCTCTGGGCTTCTGTTGAGTAGAGTTAAAATGGGGTTTCCTCCTACATCATTCCCTGATGCCGCCGCTGCTGCTAAGTTGCTTCAGTTGTGTCCGACTCTGTGCTACCCCATAGATGGCAGCCCACCAGGCTCCCCCATCCCTGGGATTCTCTAGGCAAGAATACTGGAGTGGGTTGCCATTTCCTTCTCCAACATCATTCCCTATTCCTTCTCAAATATCTTTATTGGTATTTCTGCTCTTAAACTTGAAAATTTAGAGTATTTGAAAGCTCAGTCCTATGGTCAGTCTCATTATGTCACACAAATAATCTCCAGGTCTGTGACTTTAAATACGATCCATATGCCTCACCTGGAGAAGGCAATGGCACCCCACTCCAGCACTCTTGCCTGGAAAATCCCATGGATGGAGGAGCCTGGTAGGCTGCAGTCCATGGGGTTGCTAAGAGTCGGACATGACTGAGCGACTGAGCGACTGAGCGACTTCACTTTCACTTTTCACTTTCATGCATTGGAGAAGGAAATGGCAACCCACTCCAGTGTTCTTGCCTGGAGAATCCCAGGGATGGGAGAGCTTCATGGGCTGCCGGCTATGGGGTCACACAGAGTCGGACATGACTGAAGCGACTTAGCAGCATATGCCTCACCAGTCTACATTTTCAGTACTGACCTTCGCCTTGAAATCCAGGCTTGTATTAGTATATCCAGTTGCCTTCTTCATACTTCACCATTTAGGAGAACATAGGCAAAACACTCTCAGACATAAATCACAGCAGGATCCTCTATGATCCACCTCCCAGAATTCTGGAAATAAAAGCAAAAATAAACAAATGGGATCTAATTAAAATTAAAAGCTTCTGCACAACAAAGGAAACTATAAGCAAGGTGAAAAGACAGCCTTCTGAATGGGAGAAAATCATAGCAAATGAAGCAACTGACAAACAACTAATCTCAAAAATATACAAGCAACTTCTGCAGCTCAACTCCAGAAAAATAAACGACCCAATCAAAAAATGGGCCAAAGAACTAAATAGACATTTCTCCAAAGAAGACATACGGATGGCTAACAAACACATGAAAAGATGCTCAACATCACTCATTATTAGAGAAATGCAAATCAAAACCACAATGAGGTACCACTTCACACCAGTCAGAATGGCTGCGATCCAGAAATCTGCAAGCAATAAATGCTGGAGAGGGTGTGGAGAAAAGGCAACCCTCCTACACTGTTGGTGGGAATGCAAACTAGTACAGCCACTATGGAGAACAGTGTGGAGATTCCTTAAAAAATTGCAAATAGAACTACCTTATGACCCAGCAATCCCACTTCTGGGCATACACACCGAGGAAACCAGAATTGAAAGAGACACATGTACCCCAATGTTCATCGCAGCACTGTTTATAATAGCCAGGACATGGAAACAACCTAGATGTCCATCAGCAGATGAATGGATAAGAAAGCTGTGGTACATATACACAATGGAGTATTACTCAGCCGTTAAAAAGAATTCATTTGAATCAGTTCTGATGAGATGGATGAAACTGGAGCCGATTATACAGAGTGAAGTAAGCCAGAAAGAAAACCACCAATACAGTATACTAACACATATATACGGAATTTAGGAAGATGGCAATGACGACCCTGTATGCAAGACAGGGAAAGAGACACAGATGTGTATAACGGACTTTTGGACTCAGAGGGAGAGGGAGAGGGTGGGATGATTTGGGAGAATGACATTCTAACATGTATACTATCATGTGAATTGAATCGCCAGTCTATGTCTGACGCAGGATGCAGCATGCTTGGGGCTGGTGCATGGGGATGACCCAGAAAGATGTTATGGGGAGGGAGGTGGGAGGGGGGTTCATGTTTGGGAATGCATGTAAGAATTAAAGATTTTAAAATTTAAAAAATAAAAAACTAATAAAAAAAAAGTTAAAAAAAAATTAAAAAAAATGTAATCCCTGATCTTTTCACAGCTAGTTCCTTCTTATTATTTAAATCTCAACTTATATGGTTATAAACTTTATCAACTCTCTGTCATCTATTACCAGTAATATCACTTGATTTTAATTCTATGTATAGCTTATACCAGCATCTGATATCTTTCTTGTTTGTTTACTTATTTATTTGTGTTTTCGTGTCCATAACTTTAAAAATTCCCTGAGATTGCAAGAGTACCTGACACAGACTAGGAGCCGAATAAATATTTTTTGAATGACCTGATTGAAAGATTATCACTTAAAGCTCACAATTTAGCATTTAAATTTCTAATGCCATATGATATTTTTGCTGTTACTTGTATATTTATCTGTACATCTATAGATTCTATATTTCTTTAAAGGAGAGGTTAGGTCCAAATGGTGCATGGCAAATGTTTCCACTTTCAGACGGAAACCCTCTGTGACCGCAAAGACATGAAGTCTAGCAGGAAGAGCCACCAACTGCAAATTACATACTCCCTGTCCAGCCCACTTGGTTTGTATCATTAACGTCCTGTTTCCACTAACAATCCTCTTCTTTTGACACATCTGTCATAGAGATTGTCTTTCCCAATGTAGGTTTACTTTCTGTCACTTCCTTTGACTGATGTTCGCACTTAGAGTGACCAGCTTCTAGCCCCTTGGTTGCTCCCTTTTGAAGGTGAGTGAAGCTAGAAACAGGAGCAATATCTTATGCTTATTTTTCTTGGCATTTGTCTTTATTTCTCCTGACTTTTGCAGGATAGTTTTAATGGATATTAAGTTCTAGATTGGCGGTTTCTTCTTTCAGCACTAAATAGTTCATGCTGCTCTACCTCTGTGTGGTGTCTGACTAGAACTCCATTGTAATTCTTATTCTTGCTCCTCTATAAGTAGCGATGCTCTTTGGTTAATGTTTTGATTTTTTATCCTTCTACCTTTGTTCAAGATTTCCTCTATCTTTGATTTTCTGTGATGTGACTATGATATGCCGAGGGGTGGGTGTGTGTGTCTGTGAATATTCTATGAGTATTTTATATATTTATAAAGTATTTATAAATTTATCCTGCCTCATGATCTCGGAGCTTCCTGTATCTGTGGGTTGTAATCATTCATTTTGGAATTCTTAGCCAATATTACTTCAAGTATTATCCTGCTCTGTTTTTCTTCTCCCTCTGGTATTTTGATTATTACATACTATACATTTTGAAATTTTCTTACAGTTTTTGGATGTATTATATTTTCTTTTTTCATCCTCTTTTCTCTTTATATTTCAGTCTTGGAGTTATCTCCTGACCTATTTTCAAGCTCACTGATTCTTCAGCTGTGTCCAGTCTACTAGTAAGCCCATCAAAAGCATGCTTCATTTCTGTTACAATGTTTGTGATTTCTAACAATTCCCTTTGATTCTCTTAGTTTCCATCTTTCTGCTTGTATCATCCATTTGTTCTTGCATGTCGTCCACTGTTTTCTTTTTTTAGAATGTTAAGAGTGCCTGATGAACTATGGAATGAGGTTCGTGACATTGTACAGGAGACAGGGATCAAGACCATCCCCATGGAAAAGAAATGCAAAAAAGCAAAATGGCTGTCTGGGGAGGCCTTACAAATAGCTGTGAAGAGAGGCAAAAAGCAAAAGAGAAAAGGAAAGATATAAGCATCTGAATGCAGAGTTCCAAAGAATAGCAAGAAGAGATAAGAAAGCCTTCTTCAGCGATCAGTGCAAAGAAATAGAGGAAAAGAACAGAATGGGAAAGACTAGAGATCTCTTCAAGAAAATTAGAGATACCAAGGGAACACTTCATGCAAAGATGGGCTCGATAAAGGACAGAAATGGTCTGGACCTAACAGAAGCAGATATTAAGAAGAGGTGGCAAGAATACACAGAAGAACTGTACATAAAAGATCTTCACGACCCAGATAATCATGATGATGTGATCACTAATCTAAAGCCAGACATCTTGGGATGTGAAGTCAAGTGGGCCTTAGAAAGCATCACTATGAACAAAGCTAGTGGAGGTGATGGCATTCCAGTTGAGCTGTTTCAAATCCTGAAAGATGATGCTTGTGAAAGTGCTGCACTCAATATGCCAGCAAGTTTGGAAAACTCAGCAGTGGCCACAGGACTGGAAAAGGTCAGTTTTCATTCCAATTCCAAAGAAAGGCAATGCCAAAGAATGCTCAAACTACCACACAATTGCCCTCATCTCACATGCCAGTAAAGTAATGCTCAAAATTCTCCAAGCCAGGCTTCAGCAATACATGAACCAGGAACTTACTGATGTTCAAGCTGGTTTTAGAAAAGGGAGAGGAACCAGAGATCAAATTGCCAACATCTGCTGGATCATGGAAAAAGCAAGAGAGTTCCAGAAAAACATCTATTTCTGCTTTATTGACTATGCCAAAGCCTTTGACTGTGTGGATCATAATAAACTGTGGAAAATTCTGAAAGAGATGGGAATACCAGACCACCTGACCTGCCTCTTGAGAAACCTGTATGCAGGTCAGGAAGCAACAGTTAGAACTGGACATGGAAAAACAGACTGGTACCAAATAGGAAAAGGAGTACATCAAGGCTGTATATTGTCACCCTGCTTATTTAACTTATATGCAGAGTACATCATGAGAAGCGCTGGGCTGGAAGAAGCACAAGCTGGAATCAAGATTGCCGGGAGAAAAATCAGTAACCTCAGATATGCAGATGACACCACCCTTATGGCAGAAAGTGAAGAGGAGCTAAAAAGCCTCTTGATGAAAGGGAAAGAGGAGAGTGAAAAAGTTGGTTTAAAGCTCAACATTCAGAAAACGAAGATCATGGCATCTGGTCCCATCACTTCATGGGAGATAGATGGGGAAGCAGTAGAAACAGTGTCAGACTTTATTTTTGCGGGCTCCAAAATCACTGCAGATGGTGACTGCAGCCATGAAATTAAAAGATGCTTACTCTTTGGAAGAAAAGTTATGACCAACCTAGATAGTATATTCAAAAGCAGAGAAATTACTTTGCCGACTAAGGTCTGCCTAGTCAAGGCTATGGTTTTTCCTGTGGTCATGTATGGATGTGAGAGCTGGACTGTGAAGAAGGCTGAGCACAGAAGAATTGATGCTTTTGAACTGTGGTGTTGGAGAAGACTCTTGAGGGTCCCTTGGACTGCAAGGAGATCCAACCAGTCCATTCTGAAGGAGATCAACCCTGGGATTTCTTTGGAAGGAATGATGCTAAAGCTGAGACTCCAGTACTTTGGCCACCTCATGTGAAGAGTTGACTCATTGGAAAAGACTCTGATGCTGGGAGGGATTGGGGGCAGGAGGAGAATGGGACGACCCAGGATGAGATGGCTGGATGGCATCATAGAGTCGATGGACGTGAGTCTGAGTGAACTCCGGGAGATGGTGATGGACAGGGAGGCCTGGTGTGCTGTGATTCATGGGGTCGCCAAGAGTCGGACACGACTGAGCGACTGAACTGAACTGAATCATAGTTATTTAAATTCCAGTCTAGGCCTGGTAAAATCAACATCTTTGTCATATTGGAATCTGATCCTGATGCTTGCTTTGTCTCTTCAGAGTGGGTTCTTTTATCTTGTATTTTTGTTGTTGAAAGCTGAACATGATGTGTTGAGTAATAGGAACTGAAGTAAATAGACCTAGTATAAGTTTTTATATTAATCTTGCTAGCAGTCAGAATGTACTTATGTTGTAGCTATTGGTACCAGAGGCTCTAATTCCTCTAGTATCTTTGTTTTTGTCTCCTCTATTGTCTTTGGGTTTCACTAAAAATTTCTTCTTAAACTGAGTCTGAGTGTTATAGTTACAGTTTTTTCAGCTGAATTCACTATTATTATACTAGAATCCTGTTAGTGGTGGTGAGGAAAGCAGGAGGGGATAGCATTTTATAATCTTATTATTAAATCTCAGTCTTTCAGTGACCCTGGGCCCTGGGCTACTGACCTTTATGTATGTTTCTTAACTTCCTTTTCCCAACCTTTAAATGAGATGAAAGCTAGAAGGGGAGGAATGCCCTTCTTCCAGATGGGATAAAGCTCTAGAAAGTAGGTCTTTGTTATAGAAAGCAGTCTGGCATATTTCACAATGCTTATGTTTGGCCCTCCCTTGCCATAACCACAAGGTCCTTTTGCTTGGCTCTTCACTGATGGGAAGAAACTGGGAAGGTTTCTGGAGTTGAAATTCATGCAAGTATAAGGGCTTCCTAAGACCCTGCAGTCCCAAGATTTTCTCACTCTCATCCATATTCTGCCTCCAGCAATTCATCAAAATTCAGTTCACTTCAGTTGCTCAGTCACGTCTGACTCTTTGCAACCCCATGGATTCACAGCAACATGCCAGGCCTCCCTGTCCATCACCAACTTCTGGAGTTTACTCAAACTCATATCCATTGAGTCAGTGAGGCCATCCAACCATCTCATCCTCTGTTGTCCCCTTCTCCCACCTTCAGTCTTTCCCAGCTTCAGGGTCTTTTCCAATGAGTCAATTCTTTGCATCAGGTGGCCAAAGTATTGGAGTTTTAGCTTCAGCATCAGTCCTTCCAATGGATATTCAAGACTGATTTCCTTTAGGATGGAAGGTTGGATCTCCTTGTAGTCCAAGGGACTCTCAAGAGTCTTCTCCAACACCACAGTTCAAAAGCATCAATTCTTTGGCGCTCAGCTTTCTTCACAGTCCAACTCTCACATCCATACATGAGTATTGGAAAAACCATAGCCTTGACTAGATGGACCTTGGTTGGCAAAGTAATGTCTCTGCTTTTGAATATGCTATCTAGGTTGGTCATAACTTT
Organism: Ovis aries; assembly: GCF_016772045.2. Taxonomy (NCBI): domain Eukaryota; kingdom Metazoa; phylum Chordata; class Mammalia; order Artiodactyla; family Bovidae; genus Ovis; species Ovis aries. The sequence continues at coordinate 46,360,866 of NC_056071.1, read as the reverse complement.
CCTTCCAAGGAGTATGCGTCTTTTAATTTCATGGCTGCAATCACCATCTGCAGTGATTTTGGAGCCCCCCAAAATAAAGTCTCACTGTTTCCCTTGTTTCCCCATCTATTTGCTGTGAAGTGATGGAACTGAATGCCATGATCTTGGTATTTTTGAGTTTTAAGCCAGCATTTTCACTCTCCTCTTTTACTTTCATCAAGAGGCTCTTTAGTTCTTCTTCACATTCTGCCATAAGGGTGGTGTCATCTGTGTATATGAGGTCATTGATGTCTCTCCCAGCAATCTTGATTCCAGCTTGTGCTTCATCCAGTCCAGCATTTCTCATGATGTACACTGCATATAAGTTAAATAAGCAGGGTGACAATATACAGCCTTAACGTTCTCCTTTCTCAATTTGGAACCAGTCCATTGTTCCAAAACTCATCAAAAGTACTGTATAAATGTTACTACCAGTTTATAGCCCCAGTGGCTTCCACTTCAGTTCTCAGCTGTGGCTCTCCAGGATGTCCATGAAAAGTTAATGATTATCAGTTTAACATTTTATTTGCCTAAGGATGGAAGTGATAATTTTCAAGCTTTTAAGACGTTGAATCCCAAACTGGAAACCTAGGTATCTTTTACATTACTTCGTGCTATGCTCTACAGGAACTGGCACACCATGTCTTTACTTGTGTTTCCGCCAGTGCTACCGGCCCTATTTCCCCACCACTTCCCACAGCTGCAGAGAACACTTTTTGCCAAGGGAAAATGGGTGCCAATCACTTAAATATAGGCACTAATTTAGTACTTAGAGTGAATGATGGATGACAGCCAAGACCAACTGGGATTGTCCCACTCAGCTTCTTGTTTCCTTGTGGCAGAGGTGTATATTCATGCTATTGCAAAAGCAAAAAGGAAAAAATTCAATAAAAAAATCCACACTTATCTGTTGGGCTGAAGCCTCAGCTTACTCAGGACAGATCATTTCTGATGTCTCAGGTATATAGAATCTTCTCTGAGGTGTGATTTCTGAGATTTAGAAACACTCTGAAGACTTCAGTTTTCTTATTTATAGTTTTGCTTCTTGCTCAGTGGTACTACTTTTCCCTCTTTCTTTCCTTCTTTCCTTCCCTCCCTCTTCCTTTCCCTTTTTAATATTAGTACTTAGCATGTTTATGTAAAGTTAAATGTTTTACTTGTTAGTGTTGGCTATTAGCAGGGTAGGACAATTTAGCTGAAGACAACTGCTGGTAAATCTTTTCAATACTGATTTGAAATGCAAATTAATATAAGCAATTACCAGACACTATACATAGTTTTTAAATGGAAGGTTTTAAATGACATTTCCCTGGCAATCTGTGTAAATCTCAAAGATTAGGCATTCTCTTTGTTCAATAAATAAATATGCATCCAAAGCCCAATTTGAGGTTGCCATCCCATAATCATTCTTAATTGTAGCCAGCTCTGAAATAAAGATGGCCTTTTCAAATAACAGCTACCTAAACAATTTCTTCCTATTTGAGAACATGTTTGTAAAGAGAGATACCTTATGTGTTGGGGTTGGGATCTGATGGCCTCAGACGATGAACATTAAAATGATATTTTAGGGAGATGGATATTTTTTCCTCAGTCAGAGAAAGGGAACTAACATTTATTGAGTCTTTTCTGTGTTGAACACTTTATATTCATTCAATATTCAATGAATATTGCCTCAAATATGCAGATGATATCTCTTTAATGGCAGAAAAAGAGGAACCAAAGAGCCTCTTGATGAGAATGAAAGAAGACAATGAAAAAGGTGGCTTGAAACTCAAAGTAATAATAAAAAAAAAACTAAGATCATGACATCCTGTCCCATCACTTCATGGCAGGAAGAAAGGGAAAAAGTGGAAGTGGTGAGAGATTTTATTTTCTTGAGCTCCAAAATCACTGCAGATGGTGACTGCAGCCATGAAATTAAAAGACGTTTGTTCCTTGGAAGAAAAGCTATGAGAAACCTAGACAGTAGATTGAAAAGCAGAGACATCACTTTGCCGACAAAGGTCCACATAGTCAAACTATGGTTTTTCTAGTAGTCATGTCAAATGTGAGAGTTGGACCTTAAAGAAGGCTCAGCACCTAAGAATTGATGCTTTCTAACTGTGGTGCTGGAGAAGACTCTTGAGAGTCCCTTGGACAGCAAGGAGATCTAACCAGTCAATAGTAAAGGAAATCAACCCTGAATATTCATTAGAAGGATTGATGCTGAATCTGAAGCTCTAATACTTTGACTTCCTGATGCAAAGAGCTGACTCACTGGAAAAGACCCTGATGCTGGGGAACACATGTATACCTGAGGTGGATTCATGTTGATGTGTGGCAAAACCAGTACAATATCGTAAAGTAATTAACCTCCAATTAAAATAAATAAATTTATTTTAAAAAAAAGAAAAAAGAAAACATAAAAAAAATTACAGACTGAACCACACAAATTACACTTAGGAATCCATTAAAGATACCATCAGTTCAGTTCAGTTCAGTTCAGTCGCTCAGTCGTGTCTGACTCTTTGCGACCCCATGAATCGCAGCACACCAGGCCTCCCTGTCCATCACCATCTCCCGGAGTCCACTCAGACTCATGTCCATCGAGTCAGTGATGCCATCCAGCCATCTCATCCTTGGTCGTCCCCTTCTCCTTCTGCCCCCAATCCCTCCCAGCATCAGAGTCTTTTCCAGTGAGTCAACTCTTCGCATGAGGGGTCCAAAGTACTGGAGCTTCAGCTTTAGCATCATTCCTTCCAAGGAAATCCCAGGGATGATCTCCTTCAGAATGGACTGGTTGGATCTCCTTGCAGTCCAAGGGACTCTCAAGAGTCTTCTCCAACACCGCAGTTCAAACGCATCAATTCTTTCGTGCTCAGCCTTCTTCACAGTCCAGCTCTCACATCCATACATGACCACAGGAAAAACCATAGCCTTGACTAGATGGACCTAAGTCGGCAAAGTAATTTCTCTGCTTTTGAATATGCTATCTAGGTTGGTCATAACTTTTCTTCCAAGGAGTAAGAGTCTTTTAATTTCATGGCTGCAGTCACCATCTGCAGTGATTTTGGAGCCCCAAAAAATAAAGTCTGACACTGTTTCTACTTTTTCCCCATCTATTTCCCATGAAGTGATGGCATCAGACGCCATGATCTTCGTTTTCTGAATGTTGAACTTTAAGCCGACTTTTTCACTCTCCTCTTTCACTTTCATCAAGAGGCTTTTAAGTTCCTCTTCACTTTGTCATCAGTTGACTGAAAAAAAAAAAAAAAGACCCTGATGCTGTTAAAGATTTAAGGCAAAGGGAGAAGGGGACAGCAGAGGATAAGATGGTTAGATAGCATCACCAACTCAATGGACATGAATTTCAGCAAACTCTGGCAGATAGTGGAAAACAGAGGAGCTTGGCATGCTGCAGTCCATGGGATCCCAAAGAGTAGAATATGACCTAACGACTGAACAACAACATCAACAACAGCTACCACATTCTGGCCACATATTTTAACTGCTGGGGATGCAATGGGAATCGGACAGGAAAGAAACCCTTTTGTCATGGGTCTTGTGGGAAATTAAAATGAATCCAGAGAATGATAAGTACCCTGATGTGGGATTGAGAATGGCTTGGTGAAGAGAGGGTGCCCATTTGATAGAGCAAAACATGCAAGGCCTTTTTGAAAAGATGACATTTGCATTGAGTTATTGAAGAGTCTACCAGCTACTCATTTTATAATTTTCACAACTTGAGACAAAGGTTACATTATTTCAGCTGGTACAGGCAAAGAAATGAGTTGCTTATCTAGGTTAAGTCATTTAAAGTCACACAGACTTCAAACCCTATTCCAGCTGCCTCCAAGGCTCCCTGCCCACTACAGCCCACAGGTCTTTGCTCACCAATTGCCTCAGGTTTGGGCAGAAACAAGATCTTTGTTTACCTAATCTTTAAGTTTTCATGGAGCAGAGAATTTTCTAATAAAGCTAACCCCCAGTCATCTCTTTTCTCAGTAAGAATATTAAAAAGCAAAAAAAGACCACTTAATTTTCATGAGAAATATTTTAGTAATAAGATAGTTAAAAGGATATTTCCTGAGATTTAAGGATGTTACTTCGAGTTGAATATAGTTGACTTTATGAAATACACATTATTTTGTCTCTCTTTTTTTTTAACTTATTTCATAGAGAATCACAAAATAAAAAGACTGCTTGAGAACTGGTGGACTCTGACCCGCAGGTTTACCTCCAGCCTTGAGGCCCTTGGGTTGATGCAAACTCCATAATCTCACTGTTGGAGATGCTCTTCACCGAGGATTGAAACTTGCTTCTAATTGAATCAGTCCAGCAAAGGGCAGGCAGGTCATCCTGACCTAAATATTTCCAGTCCGAGTGTTTTCCTTTGAAATATTTATCTATTTAGGGAAAAGAAGATGATGCGTTCTCTGTTCCTTAAAAAGTTCAAACATGCCTTAAAGCTCTTTACAAAATAATCCACAAACTTGTTTTCCGTGGGCAGTTGTTCATAATGACTTGAATAAATTAAGAGATTAGATTCATTACTTTTCCTGTTAAATATATGGTTAGAAATGACCCTTTGGACTTGTGTTAATAAAAGTGTGTGTGTATGTGTGTGTGTTTCTTTGTCATGAATATTCAAGTATTGATCAGTTTATAATAGTGATGTATCTGTATTTCGTTTTCTAAACATGAACAGAAGCACAACTAGGAAATATCAAAGAATAAATACTATTTAAAAGCATATTGAAAACATAATGATAATTACAGAGGCAATAATTGTATACCAGAGCATCAGTGCATCCTTGAGGCCATTGCTACAGTGTTTCAAGTACCTCATTATATCAGTTGTACCAGAGTTCATCTCACAGAGAGACAGGATCAGAAGTATTGGGCTCAAGGATCAATTGAAATATCAGTTCTGTACATAAGTAAAAATAGCAACGGTACAAGCTGAGTGCCTGGCTCTTTTCCTTTTTTGTCAATATAGCTATTACTACTTTTCCACTATTTTATCTCCCTTTCTTAGGCTTTAATAGCATGAGCTAAATACCATTGATTTCACAAAGCAATTGAAGGGATAAAGAGAAATACAAGTTATTAAAAATGTACCGGGGTGGGAGATGGGAGGGAGTTTCAAAGACTACGTTGCAGGGGTGTGGGCATGTGTATACCTATGGCTGATTTATGTTGATGTATGGTAGAAACCAACACAGCATTGTAAAGCAATTATTCTCCAATTAAAAATAAATACATTTTGAAAAATACCTAGAAAAATGTACCAGGCAGAAGTGAATACATTCTAATTTAATATTAAGAAATTAGAATTAGTTTGAAGCCTTTCCTATGATTGATGTTTAATATATACATACACATATATATATGTATGCATTTTTAATTTCAAAAGAAGTTTAAAATGGTAGAAGGAACAAGTAGGAAACATATAAAGACACTAAGTCACCTGTAATCCCACTACCAAGTTCAACACTGTGTTTTTCTGAATTCCTTCCATCTTTAATATATATGTATTTATTATTATTTTTTAAAGAAGTCATTATTAAAACAGAATTATAATGTGTACATAATTTTCTACCCTTTAATATTATGAGGCGTTTTATATGATAAGAAATATTTCTTATATATGTGCTTTCTATGATATCCTAATGTTTTAGTACATAGATATTAAACTTTTTCTAATTAGGCTGCCAGTCTTAGACATTAGGACTTCCCTTGTGGCTCAGCTGGTAAAGAATCCTCCCGCAAGCAGGAGACCTGGGTTTGATCCCTAGATTGGGAAGATACCCTGGAGAAGGGAAAGGCTACCCATTCCAGTATTCTGGCCTGAAGAATTTCATGGACTATATAGGCCATGGGATCGCAAAGAGTCAGACATGACTGAGTGACTTTCACTTAGATATTAAGGTTATTTTCAATTCTTCCTTTTAAAAATCAATGCTGCAGTGAACATGAGCAAAGATTACTTTGTTTGAAATGTTTAAATATTTCCTTAGATTAGATTTCCATAAGCAGAATTGCTATATTAAAGAATTTAAACCAAGCTAAGAGTTTTTACAGCAGAAATGTAGAATCCGCTGGTGTGGTTTAGTAATTCCCCCTTCTTTGCACCTTTACCCTTACTGGTATTATCTCTGAAAAAATGAGTTTGATATCTTGATAGATTTAAGAAACTCATTATTCTATTAATTTAAATTTCTTTCCTTTTTTTCTTTTTTAGTGAGATTCATTTGTGTATTTATTCACAAAAATTTCCATGAAACATCATATTGGCAGAACTGGCTTCAGTGGAGTGTGCCCTGTACCTTTCTGTGAGTCCCCAAAGCTCAGAAGGACCCTGTGCTTGGTATAATGCTCTGCTATCACCATCTTCCCTGGTGGGCTTCCCTGGCTCAGACGCCTGCAATGCAGGAAACTCAGGTTCGATCCTTGGGTTGGGCAGATCCCCTGGAGAAGAGAATGGCAACCCACTCCAGTGTTTTTTTCCTGAAGAATCCCATGGACAGAAAGAGCCTGGTGGGCTGTAGTCCATGGGATCACAAAGAGTCGGACATGACTCAGTGACTAAGTATGCACGCTTGTCACCATCTTGGAATTTTATCTTTGAACTTATGTTTTGTAAGTGAAGTCTGATGGAACAATGAATAAAAGAATGACATGCAATATGTGTATCGACTCTTCCTCATCACTCCATCTGCACATAATCTGTGATGTCCCATGAGCACAGAGTTCTGGAGGACCCAAGATGCATAGACGTTCAGGGAGACTCAAAGTGAGTACGAGGTAAACACCGTGCCCTTGTAATTGAGTAACTAGGGTAGGTGCTAACAGCTTCAAGTGGCCATGCTTTTTGTTTATACCAGGACTTTTTTTCCAGTGGAGAAAGTAGGTAAAAATTTTATGAGAAACATGAACAACCAAGAAACCCTATCATATCCTTTATCAGTCACGTTGCTTTCTTGTATATGCCAACCACGTACACTGAAAATGGTGACAAAGGAGGAAAGAAAAAGATAAGACAACCTGTGGTGGTTTTTCTCCCTGTTAGTCCTTTTTGGTTCATGCTAGGGAAGAGATTACTGGGACCAAAAGCAGGAGAGTCAACAGAACCTTGGAATGAAATGACTGCATAGTGTTATTCATCCAGTATCCATGAAACTGTTTTTGATTCTGCTACCTGATGAGAATGGAAAAGAACATGTCTGTGAACACAGTGGGGATGTACCAGAGACTATGTTAGAAATCTGTTCTGGTGATGATATCACCTCTGGTGCATCACTGCAGTTGAGGCTCCTACTTAACCGTCATACACTATGATCCAGACTGCTATGCAAGAAACAGAACAGTGCATTGAATGGGAACACAGTGGGACTATCACACCTGAATCCTTTATGTCTTTGAGGATGATGCTCATGTCTGCTATTCTACCTAAAATGAAATATATTTTTATATACTATCTAATTGAGAATACAGAGTGTCAATTTCAGGGGGTCCTGCTTTCCCTTCACTTTGTTGTTTAGTTACTCAGCCATGTCTGATTCTTTTGTGAGCCCAAGAACGATAGCCTGCCAGTCTCCTCAGTCCATGGGATTTTCCACGGAAGAATACTGGAGTGGGCTGCCATTTCCTTCTCCATTACCTTCACTAGTATAGTGGTTTTATTCACTAGGCTCTAAAGTGCCTAATGACTACAAGGGGATCAAACCAGTCAATCCTAAAGGAAATTAACCCTGAATATTCATTGGAAGGACTGATGCCGAAGCTGAAGGTCCAATACTTTGGCTATCTGATACGAAGAGCTGACTCATTGGAAAAGACCTTGATGCTGGGAAATATTGAGGGTAGGAGAAGGAGGGGGCGGCAGAGGATGAGATGGTTGGATAGCATCACCAAATCTATGGACATGAATTTGAACAAACTCCGGGAGATAGTGAAGGACAGGGAAGCCTGGCATGCTGCAGTCCATGGGGACACGACTTAGTGGCTGAATGACAACAAGGGCACCTACATTAGGGTAATGTCCATGTTTGAGATGGCTAGACTGATCATACACTTGAAAACTGAGAAAACACCACTGGGTATGTCTGTGGACTCAGTGGACTCTGTACAATGACGTTTGGCCAGAAATCCATTCATTGCTCAATTTCCACATACCCTTACTCTTATAGGGAAGCCAGAGTGGAGCTTTGTGTCTTCACATATTAGTGTCTGGTTTTAATATTTGGGAAGTATTCCTTTCTCCCGAATTTTCTATAAGTTCGTGTAAAATTGATATTATTTCTTCCTTAATTGTTTGGCAGAATTTGCCAGTAAAGCCACTGGCAAATGAAAAAATTTAAACAATAAATTTAATTTCTTTAATTGATATAGAATTATTCAGATAATGTGAAACAGCTGGATATGCCCTTTCTCTAGTGTATGGTCGACCAAGTGAACGATCACAGGTCCATTGGGCAGAAAGTGTGGGGGAATCACTGCATTATATTTTGGCTATGATGTTGCAAGGCCCTTCCTCAAGGGGAACCAGCTCGCTCTCAGTGCCTGAGTTCTGGGCCAGAGAGCTGGCTTAGGTCTGGAAATGAGGCAAGAGATTGTGACTTTTCTTGGAGGCCTGATCTCAGCCTTCTTCTTGACCTTTCTCTATCACTGTTGATTATGTTATGCAGTATTCTTGTTGGCTCTTTAACTATCTTGCCTTTAGGGATACGTACAAAATGTGTATGCCATATCTGTAGATCACTTTGAGTCAGGTTTCCCTGGCTGCCGTTCCAACTCGTTCCCCGTTTTGGATAGTTATTTCCTCCTTGTCTATGATGGTTAAATGATATCTTTTGGCTTTTCCTACTTAGGGTTCTGTACTGTTGCTGAGGAGTCCAGTTCTGCAGTAGTTTCTCTATTAGTACTGATTGCCAGAGAACCACACCTGAACTTCTGAATTTTCCAGTGATGCTGGTGACCCCCCCACCTGATCCTTCCTTATTGCCTTGGCAAGGGGAATGCTCCTGGCTGTTTCTAGACATGTAGTCAGCTGGTGAATTTTATGATCTTATATAATAGTTCTGTTGATTTCTATCTTCACAGTCTGTCACAGAAATTTGGGCATACATTTGATGTGAAAAGCCAGCCCATCAGTGTATTTAAGCCAACTCAAGAATCCCTTCCCGTGGTACTGAATTGAGAGACAGTGGGTGAGTCTGCTAGTAAAAAATTCTCCCTTAAACAACTTTATATTCTTCATCCCCAGTAGATCTACTGGTACCAACTGTCTTGGGAAGGTTTCTAGAAGAATGAGATTCTTGTGGAAGTTATTTACAGAGGGAGAAACTATTCTCTGGAGAAATTTGTAAGAGAATGAGGGAAACGTCATAGAGCAAAAGAAGCCAAGCAAAGGTGTTTCAGGAGAAACATCTTTGGCCTAGCTTTGGTATCTTCCCATGGGGAGCCAAATTTCACATTCCCGTGGGAGTGTGAATGTTGCTATAGAGGGTATCCTTCCAGAAGTCAAGGGCTTTTTTTTTTCTAACACCCTTATATCAGGTAAGGGGTAAGGTATAATCTCTCAAGAATCTTAAGGCAAAATGACTCTCATCAGCTGAGGATAGGCCAGCTGAAAAGGGTACCAGCAGCTAGGAGATGGGTACTGTGACCCAGTTAGGGGATCGAGGTGGTACCAAAACCAGAGTCTGTTTGAATGGATATGCTCTATATGCGTGGGAAGAATCTCTATACTCTGGTTTCAGTAATACCTACATTACAGTCATTTGGGATCTGAGACTAGGACTTTAAAAGGAATGCAATATTTTCTAATTTGGTTTATAATGCATTTCCCTGGGTGTGTAAGGACTAAAATGGATATTTCCTACTTTGCAAATGGCTGAGGCACGTGAGATGAAAATCAACATGCAGATTTGTGAGGTTAGTGATAATTTTGTGCATCATAAAAATGCAATGATTCAAGGATCTCTTTGTCCTAGTTTTTTTTTAATGAGATGTTGAATTGCACACACATTGAGTATTATGTGTGTTTTATTACTGAACATAGTCTGAGGGCAAAACATCTAAGCTCTAAAATAGCCCAAGAATAGCAGGTAAATAATCTTATTCTGCAGTAATTATTGCCTTCTTTCTATGTTTAATCTGTGAGTTTTGTGTGTAATTTTAATCCATTACTGTCCTTGCTGTGCAGTATTCTATTATATGAATATGAAAACATTTATTTATTCTTTTGTAGATGGACATTTGGGTTGTTTCCAATTTTAGGTTAATACGAAGAATCCTCCTGTGAACTTTCTGCACATGTTTATCTAGGGTATACTATACAAAGGATAGGATGAGACATAGGATAGGGTATCTTGGGTTTTCTAGGTAATGCCAGACTGTTTTTCAATATAGTTGTGCCTGTTCCTCAGCAGGAAGATTGAGGGCAGGAAGAAAAGGGGGTGACAGAGGATGACATGTTAGATAGCATCACCAACTCAATGGACATGAGTTTGAGCAAACTCCAGGAAATTGTAAAGGACAGGGAAGCCTAGTGCATTGCAGTCCATGTGGTCACAGAGAATTGGACGCAACTTAGCAACAGAAAAACAACAACATTCTTCAGCAACACTTGGTATTGTCAGACTTTTACATTTCTTTACTTGAATATTCATTGACATCTGATTCTTAAAATTTATGGGTATAAAATATGCTTATTATCCATTTGGACTTCTTCTTTCATGAAGTGTCTATTTAAATCTTGCCTGAATATACTGTTTACTAGCCAAGTAGTGTTAAATGAGCCATGTCTCAATTTCCCCATCTATGGAATATGGTAGGAAAATCAGACTCCAACGTCTTAACAAAATTGCACCAACGTGGCTTGCTGCCTCTGTCCAAGGTAGAGAGCTACATTTACCTGAGTCACCTCTCCTCCATGCAGGGTTACTGTGAATCAAAAAAGGAACTCGCATAAGATTTGGAAGGTGGAAGCAGACAGGGATAACCTGGAAGACTGTGGTAGACAGAGACAAAGATGAACAGACACAGAGGGGTTGAGTGGGTACCAGCCTGTCATTGTCCGCGTCCTGCTTTGCAGTCAGCTTACTTTCCAGACAGCTGGTCTTGATAATCAGCAATGGTCCTCAGTCCCCAACCAGGCACTTGGTCCCAGACCCACAGATGGGGTGATTTTCACAAGAGGCAGAAATTTCCCCAGGGTAGAAGTTTCCATAGAAGAGGTAGAATTCATAGAATCTGTGGTTGCTAAATTCCCCTCCTGTCTGAGTTGACTTCCAGATGACATGGTTAGTGATGATTTTCTACTCTACCCTCTTATTTCTTCTTCCAGACCTTCATTTGTCCAGCTCCTAGCACATGTGTGTAAACCTTCATTCCTATATAAAACCCCTTATTGTAATACCTGTAGTAGTAGTTCTCATACCTTGATTTAACTCTGACTGATAGAATAGTTTTGACAGTGCAATAAAATAAACATGCAAACGTTCTTTCAAAGCTCTAAATGGCTATTCAAATGTAATTATTGGGTTGAGCCAAATAACGGATTACTGATTTTCTTATATAGAAGAACAATTTGGTGACATTTAAAGCAAGCCAGCATAGGCTGTATGGGCAGCGTGCTTCACAAAAACATTTTATTCTGTCATTTGTCTGACTTGGGCGCTTGTTTGTTATCACATTGATGCCAAAATACTCCATCTAACTTTCCTTTTCAACCAGATTGCTTAGGAAGTAAAAGGTTGTAAAAGAGACCTTAGAGGCATAGAATCTCCGAAACATGTCAAGAGTTCTCAATTAATATTTAAAGCATAGAATATAGGGAAATATCTAGAGACACATACCAGGAACTCCTGAAAAGATATAGACATAAAGTAAAAATGAATTTTAAAAATATATCAAAATCTTCTACTGCAAATTGCCCTTTTTTGGCCGCCTCTGTGACACATTAAGATTGAGCCAGGCAGCAGGTCATTTTCAAAACTTGTCAAAATCTCAGATATTTTTGATATTATTTGTGACAGTTTTCTTGAGTCCACTGAGCTAATTTATAGTTTTGAAAATCGTAGTTTTCTGGTTAATAGAGCAATAATTGGTCAGCTAAACAGTGGATTTCAGCAGCTGCTTTCATTACTTAATGGCTAGAATAAAAATAATAGGGCTATTTGACCATTTACAATTTCAAAACTGACACTTCTGTGATCATAAGGTACCTTAGGGAAGCATAGGATAAGACTTTGTGAGCAGAATATTCAAAAGGTAGTTAGTGTGAGAATAGTTCTGAAAGGAGGGTGCTAAATGGCATGACATCATTCTAGTATAGAGTGTCTAAATAAGACTCTGTTATTAAAAATCTTTCAGTATCACTTATATCTGATAGTATCTTAAATTTCTCTTTTCTTCTAAAGATATGCTTCTCAGGTAATATAATACTCATGTGCAAGACCTGGTCTGTAACTTAGAGGTGATTCCAGTATAATATCTGTCACCGAAAAGCAAGCCTATGGCAATGAAGGAGAATAAAAATCTACACAGACTGTAAGAAAGCAGATGAACAAGGTAAAAGAAAAAAGATTTAGAGATTGATGGACATGATTGGGGAACAAATTGAATATTGAGGACAAAGGAGTCTAAAATGGATTTGAACTTTCTGGTTCACTTTATTTAGAAGAGAATGATTGCCCCTAGTGGAATTATATTACCCAGGAAATGAGAAGTGAGTTTGAAGTACAGATTGCAGCTCTGATTTTGAGTATGCTAGCATCTCAATTAATTTTGCTCAAGAAATCATTTTGGAATTTCTAAGAAGTTGCAAAATTGCACACCAAATTCAGGAGAAAGGACAAGATAAAGGATAACACCCAGGTAATTGACAGAGGATGAGATGGTTGGATGGCATCACCGACTCAATGGACATGAGTTTGAGTAAACTCTGGGAGTTGGTAATAGACAGGGAGGCCTGTCTATCAAAGAGTCAGACACAACTGAGTGACTGAACTGAACTGAACTGATTTTTATGTAGAATCTGCACTTAATATTAGTACCAGCATTAAGATTAGTAGAAAATATCTCCTTATGGATTGTATAATAATTTTTAGTAGGAGTAAAAATATAGGTGTGATCCTTCATTTTATACCTAAAATTTGATACTCTTTAGCTATGCTGCTGCTGCTGCTAAGTCGCTTCAGTCGTGTCCGACTCTGTGAGACCCCATAGACGGCAGCCCACCAGGCTCCCCCATCCCTGGGATTCTCCAGGCAAGAACACTGGAGTGGATTGCCATTTCCTTCTCTACTGCATGAAAGTGAAAAGTGAAAGTGAAGTCGCTCAGTCGTGTCTGACTTGTAGCAACCCCGTGGACTGCAGCCTACCATGCTTCTCCATCCATGGGATTTTCCAGGCAAGAGTACTGGAGTGGGGTGCCATTTCCCTCTCCGATAGGGAACAGAAAAAAAAACACAAAACACTCTTTTAAGGGTGGTCAGGAAATGTATAAGCTGAAAAACATGTGAAGAGGTAGAAACTAATGATCATTGGTTGTGATGATTAGAAGACATTTCTGGTAGAAAGTGGGGAAAATTAAATAAAAAGTGGAAAGTGAATGAAAGGCAAGAATGGGAACACTTAAGAGACCTAATCCAAGTCTTTAGTCTTAGAATACATTACTGTTGTTAATATATCAGTATTCAGAATTATTTCCTGAGTGTTCTAAGCAATATTTCTTTTCTATGTTGATTTTTCTCTACTCTTGTCTTATGAGCAGAGAATTATGTATCCCCCCCCCAATATGTTGAAGTCCTAACTTCTAGTACATATAAATGTGACCTTGGATAGAAGATCTCTGCAGACATAATCAAGTTATAATTAGGTTATTAGGATGGATCCTGGGCCAATATGATTGGTATCCTATTTAAAAGGGGAGGATAACTAATCTGAAGACAGAGACTCACAGGGAGAACACTGTAGAGGAAGAGATTAGAGGGATGAAGCTGCAAGTCAAGGGACCCCCAAGGAAGAACCACAAGAGAGTAAGTTTCTATTGTTTTAAGCTACCAATTGTAATACATTTTTTAAGGCAGCCCTAGGAACCAAACATCCCTTGTTTCTCTCTCTCTTATATTATCTCTTCACTTAACCAGCAAATATTTATTAAACATCTACTCTACACAGGTCACTCTGTTGCTCCATTTCCCAGCTTTCTAAATTGCCCTCTTAAGACAACACTTGGCATTTACACGATTAATAATTAAGAAGAAACAGCATGGTGCAGGCTACTTTGCTTGATCTTTTCCCCTCATTTCTCCTGAAAATGTTCCCAGTTGTGTCATCTTTGATGAAGAATGATACATATAGATGAGTATTTTCCAGCATTTATAGGTTCTTGGCTCCAAAGGCATGGTAAAAGCGTCAAGTTGGTACAGAGCTCTTAGAGAAATGATATGCCTCATGCTAGGGTTGCAAGACTTGTTTCTACAGAAAGTGATAAGTCCAGCACTGCAGTTTAGCATTAACTGGAGAATCAGAGTCAGAAGGTATAAAAGACTTTTCAGGGGAAGATCTGAGAGGAAGAAAACAATCAGAGAAGGCCTCAAGTCCTTTAAAAATATCTTACAGATGAACTATATCTGCGTTAGAGAGAATAAGGTATGAGGACTAGACCATGAGTATGCTGGCTCTTTGAATAATGATAATTGCTACACTTGATGATCAAACAGTAAAGACATATAGCTCTTATGGTGTGTTAGCATATTACACTTATGGTATCAAAAGTGCTAGCCACAATTTCCTCTAGTAACTTAGAGATTAGATCTGGTAGACAGACTGCCTCAAAAACTATGGACGGAAGTTCATAACATTGTACGGGAGGTGGTGACCAAAACCATCCCCAAGAAAAAAGAAATGCAAGAAGGCAAAATGGTTGTGTGAGGAGGCGTCATAAACAGCTGAAAAAAGAAGAGAAGTGAAAGGCAAAGGAGAAAGGGAAAGACGTATCCAACGGAATACAGAGTTTCAAAGAATAATAGCAAGGATAGATAAGAAAGCCTTCTAAAATGAACAATGCAAAAAAACAGAGGAAAACAATAGAATGGGAAAGATTAGAGATCTCTTCAAGAAAATTGGAGATACCAAGGGAACATTTCATGCAAAGATGGGCACAATAAAGGACAGAAATGGTATGGACATAACAGAAGCAGAAGATATTAAGAAGACGTGGCAAGAATACAAAGAAGAACTATACAGAAAAATTTTTAATGACCTGGATAACCATGATGGTGTGGTCACTCACCTAGAGCCAGACATCCTCAAGTGTGAAGTCAAGTAGGCCTTAGGAAGCGTTACTATGAACAAAGCTACTTAGGAGATTGAATTCCAGCTGAGCTATTTAAAATCCTAAAAGATGATGCTATTAAAATGTTGCACTCATAATGCCAGCAAATTTGGAAAACTCAGCAGTGGCCACAGGACTGGAAAAGGGTCAGTTTTCATTACAATCCCAAAGAAAGGCGATGCCAAAGAATGTTCAGACTACTGAGTACAGTTGCACTCACTTCACATGCTAGCCAGGTAATGATCAGAATCCTTCAAGCTAAGCTTAACAGAACATGAACCAAGAACTTCCAGATGTACAAGCTGGATTCAGAAAAGGCAGATGAATCAGAGATCAAATTGCTAACATCTGTTGGATCGTAGAAAAAACAAGAATTCCAGAAAAGCATCTACTTCTGCTTCATTGATTTACATGAAAGCCTTTGACTGTGGACAAATTCTTAAAGAGAAGGGGATGTCAGACCACCTTACCTGCCCCCTCAGAAACCTGTATGCAGGTAAAGAAGCAACAGTTGGAACTGGACATGGAATAATGGACTGTTTCAAAATTGAGAAAGGAGTACATCAAGGCTGTATATTGTCACCCTGCTTATTTAACTTCTATGCAGAGTGCATCTAGCGAAATGCCAGGCTGGATGGCTCACAAACTGGAATCAAGATTTCTGGGAGAAATATTAACAACTTCAGATATGCAGATGATGCCACCCTAATGGCAGAAAGTGAAGAGAAACTAAAGAGCCTCTTGATGAGATTGAAAGAGGAGAGTAAAAAAGCTGGCTTGAAATTCAAAATTAAAAAAAAATATTAAGCTCAGTCATGGCCAATTCTTTGTGACCCTTGAACTGTGGCCTATCAGGCTCCTCTGTCCATGGGATTTTTCAGGCAAGAATACTAGAGTGGGTTGCCATTTCACCCTCCAGATCTTCCCCACCCAGAGATCAAACCTGCATCTCCTATGTCTCCTGCAGTAGTAGACAGATTCTTCACCCACTGAGCTATCTGAGAAGCCATGCAAAGATCAAGGCATCCGGTCCCATCACTTCATGGCAAATAAATAGGAAAAAAGTGGAAACAATGACAGATTTTATTCTCTCAGGCTCCAAAATCACTGTGGACTGTGAATGCAGCCATGCAATTAAAAGGTGCTTGCTCCTTGGAAGAAAAGCTATGACAAACCTAGATAGCATATTAAGAAGCAGAGACATTACTTTATCAACAAAGGTCTGTCTAGTCAAAGTTATGGTTTTTCCAGTAGAAGGGTATGGATGTAAGAGTTGGACCATAGAGAAGACTGAGTGCTAAAGAATTGATGCTTTCTGACTGGTGTTGGAGAAGATGCTTGAGAATCCCTTAGACTTCCAGAAGATCACATGATTCAATCCTAAAGGAAATCAACCCTGAATATTTATTGGAAGGACTGATGCTGAAGCTGAAGCTCCAATATTTTGGCCACGTGGTGTGAAGAGCCGACTCACTAGAAAAGACCCTGATGGTGGGAAAGATTGAGGGCAGGAGGAGAAGGGGGAAATAGAGGATGAGATGGTTGGATGGCATCACTGATTGCATGGACTTGAGTTTGAGCAAACTCTGGGAGATAGTGAAGGAAAGGGAGGCCTGGTGTACTGCAGTCCATGGAGTTGCAGAGTCGACTTAGCAACTGAATGACAACAACAACTTAATTCTTATCCTGAGTTTATTGACTTAAGCATGCCGTATTTTAGGGCTGGCAAAATGCTAAGAATGTAGGAAATGCTATGTTGAAAACATTTCTCCTGAAGAAATCCAAAAAGAACAGGAATCAGTCTTCATAAGTGACTCTATAAAGAATCAACTACAAAATTTAGGAATTAATTCAATGTTATGTTTTTTGGCTAGATCTTTCTCTAAGTGCCATAAATTACTCTTATGTTTTAATTTATAGCAACATGGATCAATTATTATAGCTTATTAGAAGGATTGAGGACCAAGGGAATACAAAGATTTTTCTCCCAGGCATCAGCAATCCAAATGATGAAAATCATTTTGTTGAAAGCATATTTAATATCCACTCAACATCTCTTATATTTAGCAATTCAGTAATATACTGTCTATTTCTTTCTGATAGGATTTTGATGAGTCAAACCTACCTAGAACGATTTATTCTAGACATGTATATCTTCTTAGACCCCAAATTACAAAGATATGTGTCAGGTCTTCATTGCACTGATGGAAATATAAAGTATAAAAACATTTTTCACATTTCTGACTTCTGAGTCTATTTAATTCCCTAGAGTTGAATACTGTTGCAACATTTTGGTGTAACAAACCAGATAGTATTAAATAATCTGTTTTCTAAGAGAAAGTAGATGTCAATCTTGAACGTAGATGAAAAACTCTGAGTTCATTCTCGGAAAAATTCAAGTGATGGTCTATTATACTTATTAAAATACTTAATTTCTAAAGCCAGAAACCATTCATAATAGTTCTAGTTAGGGCCAAGTGAACCTTAAAATCTAGAAATGATAAATTTTGAGTTATAGGTCTGATCTATACAGTGTTAGGTACTTTCATATAAATACCTTTTAAAGGTTTGGCTGGGCTATCTTCACAATGGGGACTCTAAATTGATCCACACAATTTGCAGCGTGGACATTGAACAGTGACTCAGTGACGGGGCAAATTATATTGAACTTTTTATTTTCCACATAGGAAGTAAAATATTAAGTCACAGACAAATGGGAGAAAATTTGGGATTGTTAAGACCAGTGTTAGCTATTCAGTCAGTCCCTTTCTGGTGTATCTTTACCTTACATTGGTCATGACCCTAGAAAGAAGCATGTGCTTTAAGTGATGTAGGTGGGAAAGCTCTAGTGAGGAATAAGGTTGGAGAAGATATTGGAGGTGGAGAGTGGGTGTCAGCCAAGGCCTAGGAAATACTCAGCAGTAACATTTCTAGAGTCTTCCATGGTCCCTTCATAGCGTTAGTCACTCAGTTGTGTCTGACTCTTTGTGACCCCATGGACTGTCATCCGCCAGGCTCCTTTGTCCTTGAGATTTCTCAGGCAAGAATACTGGAGTGGGTTGTTATTTCCTTCTCCAGGGGATCTTCTCAACCCAGGAATTGAACCTGGATCTCCCACATTGCAGTCAGATTCTTTGCTGTCTTAACCACCAGGGAAATCCGAGAGTCTTCCAAGTGACCCCAGAATTCTGGACAGTTATCTGGTCTCCAGTGTGCTAGGATCATGCAGAGATCATTAATACACTTGACTCTTGACCATACATGTCTAATACTTGACTGGAACTTTGGCTATTGAGAATATATAGGTATAAATGACATTT
Source organism: Ovis aries (assembly GCF_016772045.2). Taxonomy (NCBI): domain Eukaryota; kingdom Metazoa; phylum Chordata; class Mammalia; order Artiodactyla; family Bovidae; genus Ovis; species Ovis aries. The sequence goes on along the minus strand of NC_056071.1, from coordinate 46,342,200 downwards.
GGCAGCATGAGGCAGTATAGATAGGCAACAAAAGTATTATATCCAGAGCAGGCATCAGTCATCAATTATGAAAAACTTTCCTGATGAACTTGGTGTGGCTTCCTAGGCTTCTGATACCTACCTACTACAGTTGGCACATATGATGAACTGATTTTCCATTCCGTCTTATGGTGTTCATAGGCTGCACATGCATAGAGCTGGAAAAGGGTTAAATCTTTGGTGCAGAGATGTTCAGTTCTTCAAATTGAATAGTACCAAATTGGAGTGAGACAGACATCATAGGCGGTTGATGCCTCTTTAGCAAAGAGTTGAACTCTATGTCAATCAGAATCCATGGTAAAGGGATAATGGCATATGTGCCATAAATTTCCCATTCTTGAGTTAGAATATAAGATTTAGAGGGTGAGATTGTGATTTATTCATCTTTGTATCCTCTCCAGCTAGCACAGGACTCTGAATAAAGCTGATGAATAATAAATATTTGTTGATTGTGTTGGCTATCTAACAATTTATGCAAATGAAGGAGCTAGTGTCAGTGAAAAATGTGGAACACTTAACAAGAATTTTTATTCCTTTGGCTTTCTTCTTTGAGAACATTCTTTGACGTTACAGGACATAATCAGAGTTGGAGAATAGGCAGCTAAAGGTTGAATCTGCTCTCAAAATATCATCTTTGTAGTAGTAAAATAAAGCACTGATACTGAGGTCAGAAGAGCAAAGCAGAATAAAATGATGGTTGAGTACTGTAAGGGAGAGGGCTGTGAGTGGCTTATTATCATAGGCTGGCTCATTGATTTAATGATCATGCCATACACTGAGCTACTGAATGTTCACTGCACTTAAAAAGAAATTTGTCCTCATCAAAGAATGGGGAAGTGCATTTCCAGCATAGGATTTGAAGGCCAAATTTCGAGTTGAAAATTCAAAATGATTCATTATTTATGTCCTTATGCTTTTGTCTCAGTCTTTCTATAAAATATAAGCCCCATATATTGTTTTTTGAAGTCTCTCTTTATTGCTATTCAATCTTACCTCCTTCTTGCATGTACTACTCATTAGAATTTAGCTTCTTCCTGAGCCTCAGTAACATATTTTGGTTACTGGAATGTTATTAAGCATGATATTTTGTGGTCAGCAATAATTACTATGTATGAGTAGTTTATTCATAGGTCCTGCTTGAATCAAGAGAATTTTTGTTGTTGTTATTGATTTTGGAGTAGGAAATTGAATACTTCAGGGATTTGCATATTTAGTCCTTGACTGAATGAATGATATAAAATTGAGTTTTAGTGGATTCAAAGGAGAATGTAATCTTAGCTTATTTCTTGGAGAGCAAGTGTCCAGGGCCAAAGGATATTGCTATAGGATTAAGAATGTTGTTTATAGAGTTGCAATGACATTTGCTGTTTTTAGTGCTTTCTGAAAATGATTTCTTCTCAATTGAAAAATGCTGAGAAGAATTCTGAAGGCCTGAATACCAGAGTGCCTGAGGGAAAATCCAAAACACCACCACAATCTCTCCTTTGCTTGGTCTCTCTCTCTCTCTCTCTCTCTCTCTCTCTCTCTCTCTCTCTCTCTCTCTCTCTCTCGTGTGTGTGTGTGTGTGTGTGTGTGTGTGTGTGTGTGTGTGTGTATGGACAGGTACATTCCCTTTCAGCTTCTGCTGTTAATGACCAGCATGGGGCTGGGCTATTTGCCACAATCAAAATTAAAAACTTAGAACTCTTGACACCTCTCATCAATTTGATCTTTCCAATTTCCTCAAGCTAATAAGGGTGATGGTTTTATTTGACACTTAAATATTTAGGAAATGCATTAATCTAACAATGTGACAGGATAAATTGGGTCTAAATAGAAAAAGAATGTGGTCCATTAATGGAAGCAAATGTATTTCTAAGACAAACACAGTTCATCTTGTTCCCCTGTGTATTTCCATGTGAGGGCCCTGTAATAATTAATGTTTAAGAGAATAAAATAAGGAAGAACATTTGATCTCCAAAGCCTTAAGGAATTTTATGTTTCTGTGAAGTATTTCCTTATGTTACTCATCACTTGATTTGAATGTGAAACCAATTCCAGTCCTCTAAATCAAAGTATTTGCTAGACTCGGTAGGGGAGATTGAGCATATAAAAATTATTAAGAAAAGCCATAAGCAATGCAGTTTGCAAATGCGAAGATCTGTGCAATGCATCTGTAATATCCCCACACGTTACTATCATCTAATTATCTTCTGGTGGCAGATTTGATGCTTGTCCTTGGGAACAAACTTGTAGTATATAACCTTTGTCTAGGTTTGGAGACCTAGACCTTGAATGTTCATATTTAGTGGAGACAACAATTAAAGATGCTTAGATTTAGGAGATAAGAATGTAAATTCATTTTTTAGTAGTCTTGAGACAAAACTGTTTTCTCAAGGAGTGAATTATTAATACTAAACAATGATGTACGTGTCAGTCACTCAGTCGTGTCTGACTCTTTGTGACCCCATGGACTGGAGCCCACCAAGCTCCTCTGTCCATGGGGTTCTCCAGGCAAGAATACTGGTGGGTTGCCATTTCCTCCTCCAGGGAATCTTCTCAACCCAGGGACTGAAATAATGATGACTCCTGTCCTAGTCCTTAGTTTGGTCACAAGTGTAATACTTTAAACCGTATTTAGCCTTTTGAAAGTGTACAGTTAGAGTGATGTTTGATAGCAGTGGTATGACTTTGGGAATGAAAGAAATTGCTTGTATCAGCATTTTTAATCTTATTTTTTCTGATTTGGAAATCATAATTTACATTTAAAATTTGAAATAGCATTGTCATTGCTTTATGAACATTCCTTTAGTCATTTTTCAAATCGTTATTCAGAGCCTACTTCATGCTTGTTATTATAAGGCATTAAAGAAAGAAGAAGTTGGACTCCTGGTAGTCCAGTGGTTAGGAAACTGCCCTGCAATGCAGGGGGCATGGGTTCAAGCCCTTATCAGGGAACTAAGTTCCCACATGCCGTGGAGCAGCTAAGCCCGTGCACTGCAACTGCTGCGCCTGTGCGCCACAACCTGAGAGTCCGCGCACCTCAAAAGAGATCCCACATGACACGGTGAAGGTCCCTCAGGTCACAACCAGACCCAACATGGTCCAATAAATAAATACTTTAAAAAAAAAAGAAGTTGTATTACTTCTTTTACAGTCCTTATTAACTGATACAGAATAAAGGTACATATGTATATGTATTCACACAGAGTCATACACACAAGACCAAAAGCTATAAGATATAAGATACAATGTGTTATGGTTATGAAAAGGAAAAATTGATTACTCATGGCTGTGACAGAAAATTTATTAAAACGTTGCCATGTGTTAGTATTTGTCCTTCAGTTCCCTAAGATAACCAGATCTTTCAGTGATGCCTCCCTTTGGTGAAGGCTTTTCTGTAGGGCTGGCTCTTAGGCACTTCCTTTCTGACTTTTTTGGTCCTAAAGCATGAGCTAGTCAAAGAGATGATGCTGAATGTCTGAGTCAATGAGAAGAAAAAGTGAGTAATTCCTATGTAACAAGAGCATTTGGAAGGTGGAGTAGAATAGAATCTGGGTTGCTGGTCTGTACTTAGTGTGGGTCCCTCTAGGGAATGTTAGGCTCCCAGAAGGAATATCTGTGTGTGTGATCCACTTAAAAGACAGGATCCCAGGGACTGGAGTAAAAATTTCTGGATTTTACATACTCACAGAAGCAGAACCATTTGGTTCAAGGGAACCGTATTGGGTGGCGTGTACAATTAGAATAATGTTTGATAGCAGTTGAATGACTTTCAGAATAAAATAAATTGCTTGTATCAGCAATGACGTGTAAGCCAGTATGAACCTATGAAACAAATGGAGGGGTCTCCTTAGCCCCATATCCCTGAAACAGTCTAGCCGGGAGCACCAGTAATATCTGAGAGGGATGGGGGCTCAGGGCCTGATTTGATTTCACTTAGAAGAAATGCAATAATTTTTTTTTTCATGTGAGCTTGTGGACTAAATTTTGTCTTCTACATAGAGATTTACTAGGCTTTACTGTCTGCACAGACCAAATCTGCCCCATAGACTGACTCATTCTTCAGAATGAGGGCCAGTATGTTTTGAGACAACTGAACACTTGGTTATTATTTGGGGAAAAGTGTGGGCTCTCAAGAGTCACTGATTTGGGGTAAACCAATGTACTGGGTTAAGAATGACTTTGAAAATCTTTGGAAAGTTATAAGCTCTTGACAAGAGGAATGAAAAGGGAAAAATACCCTCGAAGACCTTGTTGATAGGATTTGTGTCTCTATTTTTCACAAAATAATAACTTGAAAAGAAGGGTCATAAAAGATAGACGAGTCTCCATGTCGACTTAGATTTTTAAAGGAGAGAAGGGGTGCATCGCAGCCACAGTTGCAGAATCCCATGGCAGAACACTTACAGCAGCGCATGGAGGTTACCTGAGTCATAAACTGATGCAGCGGGACAGCTGGTGGGGAAGGCTGTCTTCCTGAAGAAGGCAATATGACCTTTCAGAAGGAGAATTTATAGACATGAAGGTGTCATTTAGAAGAAAACTTGATCCTGGAGCACACCTTAGAGGTATCGCAGCAAAGGCAGGTGGTACTGAGGTCCAGGTGGGCAACACTGGAGGGTTCAGAGCAAAGAGGGCCCCTAAACCATTTGGTGGAAGCACCCTAAGGATATTGATAAGCACTGTAGAAAATGTCTGCACGTATACATAGGAGACTGGGTTTCTGTGAGTTTCTGGATTTCTGAGGCACAGAGTAGGAATGATGTAGTCCAGGCGTGTCAACAGAAGCCACAGAGGATCAGAGGAGCCCCTTTCTACGTTTGCATTCCCAGTTTCAAGAAACAGGGATGCCAGAATGGAGGGCAAAGCATATGAAATTGGCTTTTTAGGATAGATCATACGTAGATGCGTAGGGAGGAGAGAACAGGGTGCACAAAAACCCAAAGCAGGAAATCTCATGATGTAAAAGGAAAATGGTCAGATGTTTAAATGATTTCACAAGTCCTGCATGACTGACTGATTCTCCAGACTTAAGTGATGGTACTATGCTCAACTACACCAGCACCTTCCTATGCTCTGCTGTGCTCAGTCGTGTCTGACTCTTTGCGACCCCCATGGACTGTCGCCCACCACGCTCCTCTGTCCTTGGGATTCTCCAGGCAAGAATACTGGAGTGGGTTGCTATGCCCTCTTCCAGGGTATCTTCCCAACCCAGGGATCAAGCCCAGGTCCCCTGCATTGCAGGTGGGTTTCTTTACTGTCTGAGCCACCAGGGAAGCCCCACAGGGCATTTGGAAATATCATCCCTCAGCTTGGAATATTCCTTTTGTTCATTCTCTTTTTACCTGACTAACACCTACTGAACCTTACTGAGTCTGGACTGTAAGTAATTTTCACAAAGTTTAATACCCAGAGGCTTGGTAAGGTGCTCTGTTGTTACTCACTGTCTTTGCACACTATATATTTGTGCTGTGTTTAACACAACTGTTGCCAGTGCAGGAGATCCAAGAGACACAGGTTCGATCCCTGGGTTGGGCAGATACCCTGGAGTAGGAAATGGCAACCCACTCCAGTATTCTTGCCTGGACAGTTCCACAGACGGAGGAGCCTGGCAGGCTACAGTCCAGGGGGTCACAAAGAGTCGCACACAACTGAGCAACTGAGCACAGACAGAGCAAAAAGCATTTAACTTTGGAGTAACTAATTTTCTTACTATCTATCTATTTCGCTAGATTCTAAGTCCCACTGGCTCAGGCACTGTGTCCTGTCATCCCGAATCGTCAGTACCTAGTACAGGGCCTGGCTCAAAGCTGGTGTTCAGTGACTGTGTCTTGGATGAATGAATGAATTAGGCTGAAACCTCAGGTATGCTCTTGAAGGTTCTGAGAAATTAGACTGGAGAGATAGGCGGGAATAGAATTGTGGAGTGTTCTGGGTACAAGCCAGGGGAGTCTGGCCTTTTTCTAGGCCCCCAAGAACCTTGGAACATTATCAGCGTACATGGTGTCCTGCTCACATTCAAACAGTTGTTAGGAACGTTGCTCTTGGTAAACAATTTCCAAGTGTACACAAACTACCCAGGAGATGTTGATAGCCATAAGTTGTTAAGACAGGAAAGTGGAGTGGAGGAAGAGACAAAAGCATTGACTTTTATGGACTCATGTTTCTTTACCTCAAGCAACAGATCCAGACCACCAGCAAAGTAAAGAGAAAACAAAATGTCTTTAGAGGGTCTCTGGGAAAGAAATATTTTCTCTGAAGTTAGCTCAGTCTAAAACTGAAAAATTTCATCGGAATAGAAATGACTTAGCAGTTGATTTCCTATAGCAGTGATTCAGCTTTTAGTAGAGTGGAAGGAACAGGAGGTCACTCTGATCTTAGCAGCAGGTGGGCACTGCAGCCTCAGTGCTGCTCAGCCTCATCTCAGTGCCTTTATCTGCCAGGGGCTGTCAGCATCCTCAAATCTCTGATAGTAAGATCCCAACAGTACTCACCATGTGTGAACTACTAGGACCTAATTATTTCAAATATTACATCCCTGTGGCTGATTCACGTCAATGTATAGCAAAACCAATACAGTATTGTAAAGCAAAATAAAGTAAAAATAAAAATTTAAAAAAAAACAAAGAAAAAAAAATATTACATCCAGTGACTTTTTTGAGAGTACCTAGTTGGTTCTTGCTTTTTCAATCTCATCCGACTCTTTTGTGACCTCATGGACTGTAGCTTGCCAGGTTCCTCTGGCTATGGGATTTCCCAGGCAAGATTACTGGAGTGAGTAGCCATTTCCTTCTGCAGGGGATCTTCCTGACCCAGGGATCAAACCTGTGTCTCCTGTATTGCAGATGGATTCTTTACTGCTGAGACACCAGGGAAGCCAATTTAATCTAGCCTCAGATTAAAGCAGGATAAAGGCCTATTTTATCTTATTCCAACAGATGTCCAACTCTGTCATATCCTTTCATTCTCATGGTCTAAATGAACTCATGTCTTAGGGCTCAGAGAAACTGACAGAGAAATGCAGAGAGCAAAGGAGGGTGAGTTAGGCCCATTGTCCACAGCCACACATGCCTCAGCCACCCTGACATCTTCCTGGAAACTGTCTCCAGGCCTTGAAAAGTTGCAGAAAATTAAAAAAAAAACATAAAAAAGAAGGAGTAGTCTTATATATGAAAAATAATAATGTTTGCTATTATTGCATGCTTATGCTGCAAGCAGGTAGTTTAAATTCCTTTTATAGATTTCTCATGTGATGCTCCCAATAATCATTTGAGGTGGGTGCTAGCTCTGTTTCACACATCAGGAAACTACAGCTCAGAGAAGTGATTAGGCCTTGCTTAGGGCCAGACCTGGGCCTCTTTAGTTCATGACTCTTGGGTGGGGAGGAAGAAGAAAGGGTGGAATGTGTGGCCCTTGATCCTCAGTCATTTTTAAGGAAGATTGAGGATATGATCACTCCTTGGAAGAAAAGTTATGACCAATCTAGATAGCATATTCAAAAGCAGAGACATTACTTTGCCAACAAAGGTCCGTCTAGTCAAGGCTATGGTTTTTCCAGTGGTCATGTATGGATATGAGAGTTGGACTCTGAAGACAACTGAGCCCTGAAGAATCGATGCTTTTGAACTGTAGTGTTGGAGAAGACTCTTGAGAGTCCCTTGGACTGCAAAGAGATCCAACCAGTCCATTCTGAAGATCAGCCCTGGGATTTCTTTGGAGGGAATGATGCTGGAGCTGAAACTCCAGTACTTTGGCTACATCATACGAAGAGTTGACTCATTGGAAAAGACTCTGATGGTGGCAGGGATTGGGGGCAGGAGGAGAAGGGGACGACAGAGGATGAGATGGCTGGATGGCATCACTGACTCAATGGACGTGAGTCTGAGTGAACTCCAGGAGATGGTGATGGACAGGGAGGCCTGGCGTGCTGCAGTTCATGGGGTCTCAAAGACTCAGACAGGACTGAGCGACTGAACTGAACTGAACTGAGGATATGATTGAGAGAATAATTTTCTTTTGAAATCACTGGATACAAATTAAACACTGAAAAGGAAAACTCAGCAAAGCTTACACATCTAATGTCGAGTAATACTAGGAATGAGACATGATGTAGGCTGTAGTGTTTGAGTGGGTGGAGAAGAGGGCACATGCAGGGTTGCATCAGGATCAGAGACAAGAGGAGGAATACACGAGAACATAAATGCGTTCTGCTAAGATGGAAGGAACAGGCATGGCTTGGGGGGTTAGGCAGCAGTTGCTAAATAGGGAAGTTAGGTCATGGCACTTTCGAATGTGAGGCTAAGAAATCTGGAATATATAAAACAGATACCTAGAGTTACTAAGATAATTTAAGCAAGGAAGTAACTAGTGAAAAAAAAGAGTGTTTGGAAAAATAATTGGCAGTGCAGGTTGAAGTGGGCAAAGAGACTGAAGTCAAGGGAACAAACAAGCCATCCATGAACGAAAGGGAGAAGTTTGAGAAAATATGCTTATGAATGAAAAGGAAGGGAGAGGCAGAAGAGATGTCACGAATCTTTACATAGCTTAAGAATTCTACCAATACAATATAATGACTACCTTAAATTAAGAATACTAGGGAACTAAGTTAGTTTACGGACTTCCTTGGTGGCTCAGGGGTAAAGAATCTCCCTGCTAGCGCAGGAGACGCAAGTTTGATCCCTGGGTCAGGAAGATCCCCAGGAGAAGGAAATGGCAACCCACTCTGGTATTCTTCTTAGGAAATTCCATGGACAGAAGAGCCTGGTGGGCTACAGTCTGTGGAGTTGCAAAAAAATCAGACACAGCTTAGCGGCTAAAACAACAAACAAAAAAGTAATTTGTGGCTATCAATAATACCTTTGAATCACTAGTAAACCTTTCAAATTGTTACTTTCTTTAACATGAATCGTTATTTAATTTTTATAAGCTTTAGTGTACTGAAAAGCTTCTGGCACCCTACAAATCATACAATTCAACATGATTGCTGCTTGGATGGCTTGGAGATTGGTCAAGCTTTTTGTTCTATGTTCTGAGTTCTCTACTCTCATTCAGCACACTGTTGAGAATGATAAATGTATCTGGAGGACTCATATTTCACACAAGGTAGAGGCTTATTATGATGTTCAAAAGAATCAAGGTTGAAGTGATCATTTAAAAATAAAACCATGACATTTTCTGCTTAAGTGATGATTTTGTTGAGAATTACACTGCTGTAGTTCTTGGACTTCCCTGGTGGCTCAGATGGTAAAACGTCTGTCTACAGTGTGAGAGACCTGGGTTCGATCCCTGGGTTGGGAAGATTCCCTGGAGATGGAAATGGCAACCCATTCCAGTACTCTTGCCTTGAAAATCCCATGGATGGAGGAGCTTGGGGCAGGCTACTATCCATGGGGCCGCAAAGAGTCGGGCACGACTGAGCGACTTCACTTTCACTTTTATACTGCTGTTACTTGAAGCTGGCACAAACAGCTGTATTATCATTTGCATTATTTCTTGTGCAAAACGCTAGGGTTTACATTCTGGTCTAAATACCAGCCTAGAGAAACACATTTTACATATTAACTGTAAACAGAGGCCGGGTTATAGGGAAGCTGGAAGGAAAACAAGTTCAACATACACTAACCCCAGGGAGGGTGGATGGCTGTCTGCCTTTCGGCAGGTCCGGCCACGGATGGCTTAGAGAGGAACAGTGGCTGAGTCACTACAGAGTTCACTTTTTTTCTGTTTATTGTTCAGTGCAAGTGCCCCTTCCTGTTTCATACACGTCCTTGAAATCCCTCTGAACTTTCACATGGCTTATATTCACTTGAAGTGAAGTGAAGTGAAGTCGCTCAGTTGTGTCTGACTCTTTGCAACCCCGTGGACTGTGGCCTACCAGGCTCCTCAATCCACGGAATTCTCCATGCAGGAATACTGGAGTGGATTGCCATTTCCTTCTCCAGGGGATCTTTCCAACCCAGGGATCGAACCTGGGTCTCCCGCATTACAGGCAGACGCTTTACCGTCTGAGCCACCAGGGAAGCCCAAGGGCTCATTTTACTCAACAAGAATTTTTGAGACCCCTGCTGTTTGCAGAGCCCTTAGGGTTAGGCCTCTGAAGGGTTATGTGAGGAGAAGAAGCAGTAGTTCCTGTGTATGGAAAACTCCAAGAAAGCAGGTTTAAAAAACTTTAAAAGAGGGAATCAAAAATAAATAACATGGACCGTGACATGATGGCAGAGAAGATTAAAAGAAACCAAAGGCATACAGACAGAATTGCTTGATGAGAAGTCTGGGAACCTGGATCCTAGTTTCAGCTGGGAAACTAAGCTGAGCCTTAAAATTATTATCTAAACACTGGATATTCTTGAAACTCCCATCCAACCCCAGAGTTTTGTAAAATTATCAATTTGGGTTAATAGTGTAGAAATTATTTTATTAAAAAACTATTTTTTTCTGAAGTCAGTGAAAATTCATGAGTTAACATTATTTAAAGAAACTTTGAGGATTTTGCATTGTTCATTTAAACAACCAAGTATAGATATAGATTTTTTTTCTGTTGCAGCTGCAGCTCAGTAAATGAATAGTGTTGTTTTATGTATTTTCTATATATGCTATAAATCCCACATGATAATATTATATTTTTGTTTTAAATAATCCTGTGTATTTTAAGTAAGTTAGAAGAAAAATATTGTATTACAATTTACAATGTCCTTCATTCATTCCTAAAGAGTGAGTCTTGCTTTTGGTTTCATTTTTCCCTTCAGCTTGATGAATTTCCATTAGCATTTCCTGTAGTGTAGTTCTGGTGGCAATGAATTCCTGTTTTTATTCACCTAAAAGGATATTTACTTTACCTTCATTTTCACATGATATTGTTTTTGGATATAGAATTTCAACTTGACAGTTCTCTTTGTTCTATCACTCATCTTGAATAATTGATATCTATACAATTCTAAACCTAACAACTGCAGAATGTATATTATTTTCAAGCTCAACTGGTACAATCAACAAAATTAACCATGAGGTGCACTATAAAATAAATCTGAATGTATTTTAAATGATTAAACTAATACACATTTATGTACTCAGACCACAAAATATTAAAACAGTGAGATATACATGAAGATCTCGAGTATCTGAAAATTATAACACATGATTCTAAATCAATGGGTCAAAGGAGGAAACATAATGAAAACTGGAGAAGACTTCAAATTACATGGTCATAAAATATAACCTGTGAAAATTTGAAGAATGCTTATAAAATTGTGGTTAGAAGGAAATTTACTTTGCTCTAAATGCTTATATTATAAAAGAATAGAGTTCTAAAATCCAATATTTCATCTGAAAATTCATCTGAAATAAGAGTAGGCCCAAAAATAAGAAAAAGAGAAGAAATAATAAAGATGGAGCAGAAATCAATAAAGTAGAAAACAAACAGAGAAAATTAACATGCCCAAAGCTAATTCTCTTAGATCCAGTAGAGAACAGAAGTCACAGGGCAAACATTGGAGAGACAGACAGGAAGTTACTGAAAGTCACATTTATCAGAACAGAACCCTGGTAATGAACAATTAGATTTTGAAATAAGAATACAATATTATTTACACCCAATTCAGTTCAGTCGCTCAGTCGTGTACAACTCTTTGTGACCCCATGGACTGCAGCATGCCAGGTTTCCCTGTCCATCACCAACTCCCGGAGCTTGCTCAAACTCATGTCCATTGAATCTGTGATGCCATCCAACCATCTCATCCTCTGTCATCCCCTTTTCCTTCTGCCCTCAATCTTTCCCGGTACCAGGGTCTTTTCAAATGAGTCGGTTCTTCACATCAGGTGGCCAAAATATTGGAGTTTTAGCTTCAGCATCAGTCCTTCCAATGAATATTCAGGACTGATTTCCTTTAGGATGGACTGGTTGGATCTCCTTGCAGTCCAAGGGACTCTCAAGAGTCTTGTCCAAAACCACATTTCAAAAGCATCAATTCTTCAGCATTCAGCTTTCTTTACGGTTCAACTCTTACATCCATACATGACTACTGGAAAAACCATAGCCTTGACTAGATGGACTTTTGTTGGCAAAGTAATGTCTTTGCCTTTTAATATGCTATTTAGGTTGGTCATAGATGTTCTTCCAAGAAGCTAGCATCTTTTAATTTCATGGCTGCAGTCACCATCTGCAGTGATTTTGGAACCCAAGAAAACAAAGTCTTTCACTGTTTCCATTGTTTCCCATCTATTTGTCATGAAGTGATGGGATCAGATGCCATGATCTTAGTTTTCTGAATATTGAGTTTTAAGCCAACTTTTTCACTCTCCTCTTTCACTTTCATCAAGAGGCTCTTTAGTTCTTCACTTTCTGCCATAAGGGTGGTATCATCTGCATATCTGAGGCTATTGATATTGCCCCATGCAATCTTGGTTCCAGTTTGTGCTTCATCTAGCCTGGCATTTTGCATGATGTACTCTGCATATAAGATAAATAAGCAGAGTGACAATATACAGCCTTGATGTACTCCTTTCCTGATTTGGAACCAGTCTGTTGTTCCATGTCCAGTTCTAACTGTTGTGTCTTGACCTGCATACAGGTTTCTTAGGAGGCAGGTTAGGTGGTCTGGTATTCCCATCTTTTGAAGAATTTTCTACAGTTTGTTGTGATCTACAAAATCAAAGGCTTTGGCATAATCAATAAAGCAGAACAGATGTTTTTCTGGAATTCTCTTGCTTTTTCTATGATCCAACGGATGTTGGCAATTTGATCTCTGGTTCCTCTGCATTTTCTAAATCCAGCTTGAACATCTGGAAGTTCTTAGAACCCCCCAAAATGAAATACTTAAGTATTAAAATTAATCGTGTTATTCAGTCATGTCCACCTCTTTGCAACCCCTTGGATTGTAGCCTGCTAGACTCCTCTGTCCATGGAATTCTCCAGGCAATAACACTGGAGTGGGTAGTCTTTCTCTTTTCCAGGGGATCTTCCGACCCAGGGATCAAACCAAGGTGTTCCATGCTGCATGCAGATTCTTTACCGTCTGAGCTACCAGGAGTATGTACAAAATCTGTATGAGGAAAAGTACAAAACTCTGATGAAAAAAATTAAAGAGGATCTAAATGAATGGAGAGATATTTCATACACATGGATAGGAAGACTCTATATTGTTCCGATGTCAGTTCTTCCTGAATTGATTATTCACTTCCCTAGAATTCCAATCAAAATCCCAGTAAGTCATTTGTGGATATCAACAACCTGATTCTCAAGTTTGTATTGAAAGGCAAAAGAACCAGAATACCCAATACACACTGAACGGAAAGCTCAAAGTCAGAGAACTGACCATGCTTGTCCTTGAGAAACACTATAAAGCAACAGTAATCAAGATAGGGTAGTTCTGCTGAAAGAATAGACAAATGTATCAGTGAAACAGAGCAGAAAACACAGAAATACACCCTGACATATAGAGTCAACTGATCTCTGACAAAGAGGCAAAGACAATTGAGTGGAAAAAGGACAGTCTTCTCAACAAATGGAGCTGGAACAACTAGTTATACACATGCTAGAAACTGAATCGAGACACAGACCTTACATTTTCCACAAGATTTAACTCAGAACAAATTGTAGACTTAAATGTAAAATGCAGGAGTATAAAATTCCTGCAAGATAACATAGGAGAAAAGTCTAGGTGTCCTTAGGTCTGGCAATGAATGACCTATTTGATACAGTAGCAGAAGCATGATCTGTGAAAGAAAGAATTGATAAGCTGGACTTCATTAAAATAAGAAAATATTTTACCTGCAATAAAACACTGTTATGATAATGAAAAGGCAAATCGAAGACAGCTAGAAAATCTTTGCACGAGACATATGTGATAAAGGACTGGTATCCAAAAAACACCGAGAACTCATAAAACTCAAAAGTGAGCCTGTGAACAACCCAAAAGAAGATAAGCATATGACAAATATGCATATAAAAATCATCAGTGTCATTGTTGGTAGGAATGCAAATGGCTCAGCCACCTTAGAAGACAGTTGGTAGTGTCTTACAGTAGTAAATGAACTCTTACAAGATGACCCTGCAGTTGTGGTCCTTACTAGCATTAACACAAGTGAGTTGAAAACTTACATTGACACAAAAACTTGTGCATGAATTTTTATTTCAATTTTATTCATAATTACCTAAACTGTAGAAGCAACCAAGATGTTCTTTAGTAGGTGAATAGGTAAACTGGGTAACGTAAATAAAATGGAACATTAAGGAGCAGTAAAAAGAAGTGAGCTATTAACTGATGAAAACACATGGAGGAGCTTTAATGCATATTGCTAGGTAAAAGAAACCTGTCTGAAAAGGTTACATACTGTATGATATTTTGGAAAAGGCAAAAACTATAGGGACAGCACAAAGGATCAGTGATTATAGCAGTTTAGGATGAGAGAAGGGGGATGAATATGTAGAGCACAGGAGAAATTGACTGCGTTGAATCTATTCTGTGTGATACACTCACGGGGGGTACATGTCACTATCAAACCCATGGACTGTACAACACAAAGAATGAGCCATAGCATAAGCTATGGGCTTTAGTCAATAATAATGTATTTATATTAGTTTATCAACTGCAACAAAAATACCACATTAATAGAAGGTGTTAATAATAGGGGAAACTAGAGATGGGGGTATATGGAAGCTGTATTTCCTCCTGTTTTCTGTGAACTTAAACTAAGAAAAAATGAAAGTATCAGTCGTTTAGTCATATATGACACTTTGTGACCCGATGAACTGTAGCCTACCAGGCTCCTTTGTCCATGGGATTCTCCAGGCAAAAATACTGGAGTGGGTAGCCATTCCCTTCTCCAGGGGATCGTCCCAACCCAGGGATCAAACCCAGGTCTCCTAAATCGAAGCAGACTCTTTACCATCTTAGCCACCAGGGAAGCCCCAAAGCTAACCTGAAACTGCTTTCAAAAACGAAGTCTACTAATTAAAAAAAAATTTGAAATATCCCTAATAGGAATTACCAAGACAAAAAGAGAAAATATATAATAATCACAATATTAACCATGAAGACAAAACAAAAAAATCCCCAACATCACAAACTCCCAAAACTCACTCATGAAGAAACAGATATCAAGAAAGAACCAGTATAGAATAAAGAAATTAAACTTTTATTAAAATTTTCCCATGTAGAACACTCTCAGCCAGATTCCTTCACTGCTAAATTCAAAATTCTACTAAACATTTAAAGAAGAAAGAAGAGCGCAGCATCAAAAAAGGTTGCAAAAGCATCAGAGGAGGGAACATTTACCAACTAATTATATGAGATCAGCATTAGTATAATACTGAAAGCAGACATTGGTGTTAAACAAAAAACTAGGAAGGTAGCCCTCAGGAGCATATACACAGAAATTCTTAAAAATGGAATCTGGTTATATATAAAAAAGATACTACATGATCAAGTGGGGTTTATTCAAGGAAATGTTAATATAAAAGAAGGAAATTCATGTGCTATTTTGATAGGTGAAGAGCAAACACTATACAAAATTTAACCCTTACTCATGATTTAACAATTATAAAACTGCAACACCAGGGAACTACTTCAGTCTTAAAAAAGTATCAGTGGAAAAACTTATGGCTAATGTCACATGAAATGGGTGAATATTAAATGTTTTCCCCTTAAAATCAGTAACAAGGTGAGTATGTCTACTCATACTATTTGTTTCAACATTGTATTGGAGGTTCTGGCCATTATGATAAGGCAGTTTTTAAAAAGGCATAAACTTAGGAATGAAAAAAGAAAAATTGCTGTGATTTTTAGATGGCATGCAGAAAATTCTTTAAAATCCATGAAACAGTTATTAAAGATAATAAATGATATTACCAAATTAATAGAATAAAAGTCACTCAATTTTTATATACTGACAGCAAACAATTGGAAATAATTGGAAAATGAGATTATTGAAATTGGATTCATTATTCATTATTCAGTTCAGTTTAGTCACTCAGTCGTGTCTGACTCCTTGTGACCCCATGAATCGCAGCACGCCAGGCCTCCCTATCCATCACCAACTCCCAGAGTCCACCCAAACTCATGTGCATCGAGTCGGTGATGCCATCCAGCCATCTCATCCTCTGTCATCCCCTACTCCTCCTGCCCTCAATCGCTCCCAGCGTCAGGGTCTTTTCAATGAGTCAGCTCTTCTCATGAGGCGGCCAAAGTATTGGAATTTTAGCTTCAGCATCAGTCCTTCCAATGAACACCCAGGACTGGTCTCCTTTAGGATGGACTGGTTGGATCTCCTTGCAGTCCAAGGGACTCTCAAGAGTCTTCTCCAACACCACAGTTCAAAAGCATCAATTCTTCGGTGCTCAGCTTTCTTCATAGTCCAACTCTCACATCCATACATGACCACTGGAAAAACAATAGCCTTGACTAGACGGACCTCTGTTGGCAAAGTAATTTCTGCTTTTTAATATGCTGTCTAGGTTGGTCATAACTTTCCTTCCAAGGAGTAAGCGTCTTTTAATTTCATGGCTTATATCACCATCTGCAGTGACTTTGGAGCCCCAAAATATAAAGTCTGACACTGTTTCCCCATCTATTTCCCATGAAGTAATGGGATCAGGTGCCATGATCTTAGTTTTCTGAATGTTGAGATTTAAGCCAACTTTTTCACTCTCCTCTTTCACTTTCATCAAGAAGCTTTTTATTCAGTTAGGCCTGAGGAGAAATATTCATTGTTAAAGAAATTTAAAAATTTATTTATGATCTTTACATTAAAACTCAGAAAATATTGCTCAGAGAAATTATAGAAACCTTAACCAAATGGAACTACAATGCTCATGGACTAAAAAACTTCAGATTGTTAAAATATCAATTCTTCCATATTGATCTATAAATTCTCTGTAATTTCAACAAAATATAGCAATACTTTTGAAAATTGATATACTGATTCTAAAGTTTATATGAAAATTTAGATGAGAGAGTGGTCAAAATAATTTTTTAAAGGATGGATTTAGAGGTCTTACGTTTTCTGATATAAATTCTACTGTAAACTACAGCATTTAAGACATTGGAGTATTGTCAGGAGGATAGGGACAAACATGAATAGAAAGTTCAGGAATAGTCCACAAATGCATGGTCAGTTGGACTTCCCAGATGGCTCAGTGGTTAAAGAATCTGCCTGCAGTGCAGGAGACCTGGGTTCTATCCCTGGGTTGGGAAGATGGTAAGAATACACAGAAGAACTGTACAAAAAAGATCTTCACGACCCAGATAATCACGATGGTGTGATCACTCACCTAGAGCCAGACATCCTGGAATGTGAAGTCAAGTGGGCCTTAGAAAGCATCACTATGAACAAAGCTGGTGGAGGTGATGGAATTCCAGTTGAGCTATTTCAAATCCTGGAAGATGATGCTGTGAAAGTGCTGCACTCAATATGCCAGCAAATTTGGAAAACTCAGTAGTGGCCACAGGACCGGAAAAAGGCAATTTCATTCCAATCCCAAAGAAAGGCAATGCCAAAGAATGCTCAAACTACCACACGATTGCACTCATCTCACACGCTAGTAAAGTAATGCTCAAAATTCTCCAAGCCAGGCTTCAGCAATACGTGAACCATGAACTTCCAGATGTTCAAGCTGGTTTTAGAAAAGGCAGAGGAACCAGAGATCAAATTGCCAACATCCGTTGGATCATCGAAAAAGCAAGAGAGTTCCAGAAAAACATCTATCTATTCCTGCTTTATTGACTATGCCAAAGCCTTTGACTGTGTGGATCACAATAAACTGTGGAAAATTCTGAAAGAGATGGGAGTACCAGACCACTTGACCTGCCTCTTGAGAAACTATATGCAGGTCAGGAAGCAACAGTTAGAACTGGACATGGAACAACAGACTGGTTCCAAATAGGAAAAGGAGTATGTCAAGGCTATATATTGTCACCCTGCTTATTTAACTTCTATGCAGAGTACATCATGAGAAATGCTGGGCTGGATGAAGCACAGGCTGGAATCAAGATTGCTGGGAGAAATATCAATAACCTCAGATACTCAGATGACACCACCCTTATGGCAGAAAGTGAAGAACTAAAGAGCCTCTTGATGAAAGAGAAAGAGGAGAGTGAAAAAGTTGGCTTAAAGCTCAACTTTCAGAAAACTGAGATCATGGCATCTGGTCCCATCACTTCATGGGAAATAGGTGGGGAAACAGTAGCTGACTATTTCTCTGGGCTCCAAAATCACTGCAAATGGTGACTGCATCCATGAAATTAAAAGACGCTTACTCCTTGGAAGGAAAGTTATGACCAACCTAGATAGCATATTAAAAAGCTATCTTTGTCAACAAACAAACATTACGTTGTCAACAAAGGTCTGTCTAGTCAAGGCTATGGTTTTCCAGTGGTCATGTATGGATGTTAGAGTTGGACTGTGAAGAAAACTGAGCACCGAAGGATTGATGCTTTTGAACTGTGGTGTTGGAGAAGACTCTTGAGAGTCCTTTGGACTGCAAGGAGATCCAACCAGTCCATCCTAAAGGAGACCAGTCCTGGGTGTTCATTGGAAGGACTGATGCTGAGGCTGAAACTCCAATACTTTGGCACCTGATGTGAAGAGCTGACTCATTGGAAAAGACCCTGATGCTGGGAAAGATTGAGGGCAGGAGGAGAAGGGGATGACAGAGGATGAGATGTTTGGATGGCATCACCGACTCAATGGACATGGGTTTGGGTGGACTCCGGGAGTTGGTGATGGACAGAGAGGCCTGGCATACTGCAGTTCATGGTGTTGCAAAGAGTCAGACACGACTGAGTGACTTAACAGAACAGAATGCATGTATATATAGAAATGTTTCATAAGCCTGAAATTCATTTTATGTATATGGATCATTAACATTTCCCAGTTGTCCTTTTACTTTCTTTTGTTGTTACGAAATCAAAGTCAAGTCAACATATGCATATTTCTATTTAGACTGATGTTTTTTAAGCTGCATTAACTTGAAATTCTTGGTGAAGATGTGCATAAGATTGTGAAGGAACCATGCTTTGTATTGAATATGTAATTAGTAGCATGATGTGCAAAACATAATTTGAATAATGAAAATATTGGCTCTTCACAGAAGGAAAATAAATCAAACTCATCAGCTGATAGCATTCACTGATTAAGAGAAAATAAGGAAATCAGATGAGAAATCTTAAACAGAGGATGCTTTAACAGGGGGATTTATGTTCCACAATTTGATGTTTAAGAAATAAAAGACAGTTGCTATTATGACCTTCTACAATTTGATTGAAAGCACATCCATGAATATGTGTTAACAATGGTAACAATCATAGCTAAATATGAAGATGTTAATTTTGTTCATTTTAATTGAAATCATTATTACCAACTTTGAAAAAGATATTAAAATATCACCTCTAATCCCAGTACTCAATCACTTTTCATCTTTTTGCAAGTTGCTTTCGAAACCTTATCTTTAACCATTTGTATTTATAGTTGTAACACATTTTCTAACTCAGCTTTTTTATGCATAAAATCATTTCAGAAATATTTTTATTATTTCTAAATAGCTTTTTAAATGCCCTTTTAAATGGTTGCATAATGTACTATTAGGGTGCTTACTATAATTTACTAAAGCCATCTTGCTTTGTAAGAAATTTGTTATCTCCAAATTATGTCATTTTAAATAAAGTATTTTAACTTGTATCTAACCTACAGACATGCAGCAGTCCTGCATCAAAGGTATCATTGTTTCAGTGTGACAGAGTAGAGCGACTCCAATGTCTAACTGAAAAGTAACACTTTTCAGTTACGGATACAGATAAGAAAGACCACTGGACGAATGGTTAGAATTAATCTTTACAGGATAGGTCTCCTTTTATATTCAATTTTGTGTTCCATGGAAAATTTTTTTTTTTACTTTTGAAAAGAGAAATAATACTGGAGGTAAGTTTTAATGATAAATTTTAAATTTTTGCTATTTCTGAAACAAAATAATTTCTTAGGTTCAGTTTTCATTGTTTCTGTAGAATAAAACCAAGTATATATCTGTGTAGATATTTGAGTCAAATTTACTCCAAGGAAGCAGTTTTTAGTAATATGCATGTATCTTAAGCTGTTGGCTTTATATGTGATTTAAACATTCTGAAATCCACATTTTATGTATGTATGATTTTGCTTACTAGTCTGCTAAGGTGACAAAATTTTCATCCATTTCATTTGGTTAAGATACCGACTCAGACAAATAATAGAATTACCTTCTGTAAAAGAAAAAAAAAACAACTGTTGCAAAAAAACACAAAAATATATCGAGGCAAGATGAACAATATGTTTGAATTATTTATTTTAACCTTAGCATCATTGATTTTATCTGATCCTTTTCAGAAGCAGGACTTGAAACTAAAGTGCCTGAAGGCAGAGTGGAGTAGGGGTCAGGAGTGAAGCGTTAGAATTTGACTGAAGGACGGAAGTCAGGTATTCTAGTATCCAGGATAAGCAAAATGCAGATCTGCTTGTTCAGTGCATTGTGGCCTAAAAATAAAGATAATCGGCATTGTTAATTATACTGTTAGTTGCAAATCTATTGCACATTAACAGGAGTCTTATTTCATGGTTCTTATATAATGAGAAATCTTAAGAATTCCTTTTAAGAGCTGAACAATGCACTTTGGTCTTGGGGGAAATCACATACAGTATGTGGCATTGGATCAACAATACATATTCAAAGTTAGTATTGTTATCGTGGACTCATTACATCATAGATTTGCTTTGGATACACCAGATTTTCCCCAAATTTATAATTAATTTTACCCTTTTGTTTGTCTTAAAGTTTATGTGGAAGGTTTATATTTAGAAGCATCATTTAATCCTACAAATAACTGTGGCATGTAAAAACTCAAGAAATAACCACACCATCTCTGTACAACAAAGAAATATACCACTCTGTCTAGGATCTTTTGTTCACACATCAAAAACATTTTAAAGCAAGTTGTTTCATGTCAGACTGTCTGGTAGCTTTCAGGCAAAAATTATTTTTAGCAGGACAAAGAATGGCCTAGGTCAAATCAAATCTTAATTTGTAGCATAATGCTGGGAAAACTGAGGTAGATCTAAGATGTCATTTCGCCAGAACTGAGTGTAACAGACAGATTCAAAGATGGTAATGTAATATACTGCCCCAAAGAAGAACCATTCAGAACTTTTGCTTCTTCTTGTTTGTTCTCTTTTTATGAATAACATCTATATTTTTATGATTATAAAGGTATCACATAGTTATTATAGTAAATTCAGGGTATATAGGAAAAGTACAGAGAAGAAAATAAAAATCAGCTGCAGTCCCCCAGACAGGAACATCTGTGTCCTTGGCACAGTCAATGCAATACCATCTTCCCCTGGGAAAACTGGTTGCTTCAGGAGTAAGTAAGCGACTTAAGACTGGTAAATTAGGCCCAGTGAGACTCAGTCTTCATTTTTCCCCCAAAAACTATGATAGGAATCTAGAACTGCCAGAATTACCAAGTAGCATCCCCAAGGTGTCCTAAACTGAGTAATGGGTAGAAAAGTCCTAAGTCCTGTGACATGATTTTGAGCCCCAAATCTAGCCACACAAGAAGCCAACAACTCCTGGCCTTCTTAGTCCTGTAAGTCAGTAAGTTTCACCTTTTTTCCCTCTGTAGTAAGTTAGTTTAGGGTGAGTGTGTTATCACTTGCATCCAAGAGTCTTCTGGTTTATGGGCCCACTAACTGAACTTCCAGACTATGGAGTTCTTTGTCAAACTATTCTGTGTAACTAGCACTTTGCTGAGAAACATGGAAAAGAAAAATAAAGAAAATAGATAATTCTTATCTAGCCAAGACTGTAGTTAGATCTCACTTCCATTGTCTCTGTCAATTTATTGATTCCTTGAGTGATGAAGTGTCAAATATGGAATGAAGATTAGAAATTCTCTAATCCAAGGGCATCAGATATGTGGCTTTATTGCAACAAAACCCTCCTCTCTTGTCTAGGAAAGACACTGCTCATTGATCATGGCACTCAACCAACTGAACTTAAATTTGGCCTTAAGACTGTTGTTAGCATGGCATTACAGAAAGTCACAGCAATCAGTTAGAGTCAGTTCTCAAGACAAACCTATTTACTACCCTTGCTGAGTCCATTCCCCTCCTTTTAAAGATGGATAAACACAGTACTGGGAGGGCAGGGGGAGTTGTGACTAGTTCATGATCACCCAGGATAGTTAGTGACAGTAAGCTATTTTTCTGGTTATCAGTTAGCATCTTCCAGGTAGTTAAAATTATTATCTGTAAAAATAATATGACATGCCTTATGTTTCCCATAAAAGAGTTCATACCTGTTATAAGTTGTATCAGCCACTTACTGCTAACAGATAATTACAAAAATCTCTGACATGTGCAACAAAACCCATTAATTTTCATGTGGCTTTGGCATGGTTGGGTGGCTCTGCTGATCTCCGTTGGGCTCAGCTGTAGAGGGTTAAGCTGCAGGTTGCATCTGCCTCACATGTCCCATCTTTCTTGGACCAGTGGGCTAGCCAGGATATGTTCTTTTCACAGTTGGGGCAATGTTAACCATAAAAGACGTTTTCAAGTCCCAGCCTTCTGGCAGTCTGTTACTATCTCAACGGCCAAAACAAATTACACAGTTAAGCCCAAAGGCAGTAGAGAAGTACACATTCTTCTATAGCAAGAGATATAAAGTTACATGGCAAAGTGGACAGACATAGGAAAGAGTGAAAAATTGGAGTCCAAAATGCAATCAATCATATAAATCAGGAAGGAAAAGTATACGATACTGTATATGAGTGGAAGGAGGGCTAATCAAGTTGGGGTAGGGTTTTCTTTACCAAGTTTCCTTTAAGAAAGTCATTTGTCAGATAAAGAGGTGAAGAAGCTCTCATGCAGAGGTAACAGTTTGCATAAATATTCTCTGTAGGAACAGAGAGAAGGCCATAGTGTCAGAAGCTTTGAAGGCATATGGTAGAACAGTGGGCAATGAGATTGGAGAAGTGGACAGGGCCAGACTATTCAGGTAAGTCTGGTAGTTTAATTGCTCTGTGAAAAGTGAAATGTCATTAATTGGTATTAAATAGAGAAGTGACATCTATAAGTTGCATTTGGGAAAGATCACTGACTAGGATGCAGAGAATCAATTGTAGGAGGCAAGAAGGAAATAATAATAGCAGATAGTAGACAGATGCTATTCTTGTAAGAGAATCCTAGGTTGGAAGGAGTGAGGACCAAGGGAGGTAAACACAGTCAAGAGAGAATCTGAGGGTAGAATCAACAGGACTTAGCTTCTTAAACTGAAATCCCTCTTGCTCTCTCTCTGCTTCAGCTACACTTCCTTTCTTTCGATCCGTGTGCTTACCATGCAGCCCCTACCACAGGGTCTTCATCATGCCCTTTGTTATACCTAGTATGCTCATTTCTCCATTCTTTGCTTAAACTCTTCATCATCCTTCAGATTTAAATTCCAACATCAATTCCATAGGGAAGAATGATCTGATCTTTCAAAAAGAATTATGATGGGTGCTCATAACATTATATGCCTCTTTTGCTTGATGGAATAGAAATTTCACATTTGTTTTATGTGAAGGAGTCTTTGGGCCTAGAAAAGAAAACAATGGTCTCAAAGGTCCTTGCTGAATCATCTAACTTCGGAGAAAAAAAACCGAACTTTAAGTCCCGCCCTGATATTCCGGGCCTGTTGCATCTACCTGGGACTTATCACCCCCTGTACAGAGCACTTATCACCCCCTGCTCAAAACCTCCCACCCCTTGTTCAACTACAAATGCCATCTCAACTAAAGATTACCCAAAACATCCCACCTGACTTATCGCTTCCACAAACCTCCCTTTAAATATGAAGCCTCCCTGATCTCTCTGTGCTCAGCCTGGTCGTTAGGCCGACTGTTGCCCCTCCTTGCCTGGATAAAGGTAACCTACCTCCATCGAGGTCATCTCTCCTTCTTTTCTGCCTCGGCTCGAACTATACCTTACATTCTGATTATTTGACTAGGGCTTATATCTCTCCACTAAGCCGTAAACTACATTGACAGATGTTATATTTAGTTTTATTTATCAAGGTGTTCCTAGTGCTGACCTTATTGTCTGTGTATGCAGTAGTTACTTAATGTATGTGACTTGAACGAATGCTTCTGAATGGAATATTTGGATACATATTGGTTATATCAGTGTTTAATTTGATCAGATATTATAGGGGACAATACTTTTTTGAAGTTAATTTCAGGCTAGTAACAATCAAAATGAAATCCCCCCAAAAGCTGAAAATTAAAACCAGGAAGCAATTTTCCAAGAGAAAGCAATAAAATAACTTAGAATTTAGGCAGAAACTGAATATGCTACTCTACCAAAGCCTTGATGCCTGCAGCAAGGGCACCTCTGTGACCTGATGAATATGATCAATACTCTCCAAAGATTGAAGATTTAAAGTAAGCCACTGAGTTGCAATAAGAATCATATTAAAATTCATAGTGCTGCTAAGTGACAAGAAGTCTGTTAGAGCAGAACCCAGGTAAAATTTACATTTGCTCTGGGGCATTACATTGATGTCATGTTTCCTCCACACAGTCAGTGAACAGAGGCCTCAAAAGCCCTTGAGAAGGGGTCACTCCTGAGCCTTGAGAGTGCGCGAGAGAGATTAGGCAGAGCGTTCTGAAGTAATCATGGAGCGAAAAACAAATTGCAATACCTTGCCATCAACAACAAGAAATCACAGTAAACTAGTCTGTCCCAGAGGCCATTTAAATATCCATAAACCTTTGCTTCATCCTAATCCCTATACCTTGAAGACTTGTGAGTTTTTCGTTATGGTTTTTAGTTTCCTGTTCCAGAAGACTCCAAAAGAAAACATGAGATGGCAGGAAAGAATCAATGAGCTTGGAAAGTAAATGTTATTTGTAATTTAGGATTTTTAAATGACATATTTTGGGTATATCTGTGTTAATTTTGCTGCAAGAGGCACAGAGTAGAAAGAGCTCTCATATAGATGCTGGGTGCTCTGTGCCCACTCTCTCGGATACTCAGTTACTGCTGCTACTGTTATTGGTATTATTACGATTATTATTATTATTTGGACTTGTAGTTGATAATGTTACTGGACTGCAATCAGTATCTGTAGGTCACAGTGAATCTTTCAGAATATTTTCTTTTGTATAACAACTGTAGACAAGTAGTGTAGTTTGATGTATCCTTATGGTCTGCTATTTCCTCTGCCTTACTGCATTATTCTTAGACTGGCATGGGGAGTTTGCCTTCTCTCTGAAGGGTTGCCATGCAATTTAGAGTCCTGGAAACTTCAAACTAAGCCTTTAGACTCATTGCAAGTGAGATCTTTTCATACAATTGAGATGAAGAAACTTATAAAGTTGTTCACAGTGGCCTTTTTTAAATAAGACAGTGCTTATGGAATTTTCATCCTAATGAATATTTTTATCCTTATGCTATTTTAAAGTTTCCACACTCTTAACTCCTACCTGTTCTTTATTCTTTTTTTGATAACTATTTCCAAATGTGTGTATATGTATTGCCTTGAGATTTTATATTTCATTTTAATTCAGCTTCATCTAAATTACTTTTGTGGTTGTTTGCAATAAAGTCTTTTTTAAGATATGGAGACCAGAAAAAATATGATTAAAAACTCTGAATGTGATTTTTGAGACATATTGAATAAGTATTAAGAAAATGAACATTATATCAATAATGAAACTGAATGTGAAATATTTCATTACTAAGTTACTGTACCTAGAATGACAAACTAGAGGTGATTTAAGGTATGAAAATGAAGACTTTTTGAGCTATGACCTTCTTTAGAATATTCTTCTTCATCAGCTGTGCTCAGTCACCTAAATCTCTAGATTCTAATCCATGCTAAGACTTTGGGGACATAATCAAAAATGTAGTCTGCCATGGTAACAGAGACTATGTCACTGTTTTATGAACAAGGATTATGATTGTTGGTAATTATTTACTTATGAAGCCTAGAAATCAAAGCTACCAGTATTTGTTTTCACTGTGTAGCCACAGGTTTTTAGAAAGCAGAAGTAATGTGCTTTGGGGGAACTTCAGGTCAATGATGAAAATTTTAAGAGGATAGAGAATCAAGAGGTAGTTCTGAGTTAAAACCTGTAAGGATACAGAAAAGGAGAAGATTGTGGCTTTGGAATTGGAGGAGGAGGAGGTAGAACTTGGCAGCTGTGAAGATTGTATAATCCATGAAGGGCTGGATAAAATGGAAGAAGGAAATGCTTACAGGGAGTGAGGAGAAGAGCATCTCAGTTACAGCAAAATATAGCTCTGAGTAAGGTGTGTGTAAAGGGGATTAGCTTAGAGGGGTTTAGAACTATAAGCATTGAAGAAGGAAGTGGTGGTGTGTGGCTTCAAGGCCACACATCACTTCTCTCTTCTTTGATGCCTGTCCTTCACTTTTTTGTTGTCATAGAGACTTTGATTTATAGGGAAAGGGCTTTGATTTGATACCGAGCAAAGGAATTCATGAGGAAAATGAAATGTGTTTGAGGATGCATAACAAGGCAGTTACCCAAAGGTGCAGGAGAGAGGACCTAGAATTACTACGACCAAGTAGGAAGTTACTGCAGCAGTTTAGTGCAAAGTACTGAAGACATAAGCCAGGGATGGTTAACTTTTTCCGTAAAGGGTAAGATAGTAATTATTTTAGACTCTTTAGATCATATGGTCTCAGTGGCAACTGTTCGACATAATATGTAAATAAATGAGCATGACTGCATTCCAACAAAACTTGTTTCGAAAAAAAAAAAAAAAAACTGGCAGAGGGCTATATTTACTGACTTCTGTCTAAACCACAGTGCTGTGCTGTATTGCTTAGTCACTCCCTGTGTCTGGCTCTGCGACCCCATGGACTGCAGCCTGTCAGGCTCTTCTGTCCATGGAGATTCTCCAAGCAAGAATACTGAAGTGGGTTGCCATGCCCTCCTCCAGGGGATCTTCCTGACCCAGTGATTGAACCCAGGTCTCCTGTATTGCAGGCAGATTCTTTGTCAACTGAGTCACCAGGGAAGCCCAGGAATACTGGAGTGGGTAGCCTATCCCTTCTCCAGGGAATCTTCCCCACCCAGGAATCGGACTGGGGTCTCTTGCATTGCAGGCAGATTCTTTACCAGCTGAGCTACCAGAGAAGCCCCTAAACCAGAATGGTGACATGGAAATGAAAAGAAGGAAACAATTTGGGGTGTTGAAAAAATATTATATTCTCAAATCTGCTTGAATAAGAGTGGGTAGGAAAGGAAGGAGCCAAAGATTTCAAACAATGCATCAGTCCTTGAAACAGCAATGTGGGATCAGTTCATCAATATGGACATGAAAAACGAATTGATAAAAGTTACTTGTTGAAAGAGAAGAATGAAAGGTTAAGGACTGGCTATTGGAATAGCTGGACGTAAAGTAGTGACTGGCCTCTGAGATGGTATCAATATTGGTTCTTGATCTGATTGCTAATTTCACTGGAGGAATAGTTTGTGAAAAATGTATTGTCAACTAAAAGATATATATATATATTCATAACCTATAAGTCGAGAGTTGTTTTATTTGTTGGAAATTTTTAGGACTTCAAGCCTGGGAGGCAGCCTCTCAAATAACCCTGTGAGAACTGAGAACTGCTCCAAGGAGGTACACAGGGAGCTAGGACATATAAAAGTTTTGCAACAAAAGATAGGTAATCAGGAACATCAAGGATTACTGTTAATGAAAGAAAGTCAGATATCCCAAATTAAAGAATTTAGTGCTTTTCTATATGGGAAGATGCACAACTCTGGGCTCATTGAATTTTCACATCTTGAGTTTCCTTAGGGCTCACCTTAGGGAGAGGCTGCAGTCAGATGGGTGCTAGACGGCAGGTACTCTTTTCTTCCTGAGTTTCACTGGGCTTACTGGCTCATGTTGGAGGACTGCACTCCCTGATGACTGTGACATCCTGTGATTACTGATATGATAGGCAATATTCCCTTAACAATCTGAAACTAAACAATTATGCTTTCCATCTTTTGCTTATTTTTGTTACACTTCAGTAAACTTTAAAGTGATTGAAAGAGGACGTAAAACCAGTTCTTCTGGAAGTAAAATCAGAAGAACAACATATCACAGAAATTAAAAGAGGGTAGAAGAAAAGGGACCAATTGATTGGACCAGAGAAAGAAGCAAGATTGCGATGAAGATTGAGAAAATGGGTTTACATTTAACTAGGAGGTAAGAGATGACCTCCAAGTAGCAGCTTCAGTGGAGCATTAGATTGAAAAATAAATTCCAGATTTTTAAGCAGAAAAGAGGGGTTAAGGAGGTGAAGCTATTTATTTAGAAACTCAAGGAGAGTTGGTGTAGAGGAAAAGACAAAAGTAATATGTAGTGAAGGGAATAATAGAATAAAATGGGGGTTTTATTTCTGATTGTCTTTAATGCAAAGTGTTATGTATGTTTAAGAAAAATGGCAATTAAATGAATGTAAAAGATTGAAGATGTGAATAAAAGATGGAGAATATATGGGACAAGATAAGCTAGATCAGAAATATATATACCTCCAAAAAACAAAAGAGTAGTATAATCAGAAAGAAAGGCAAGGTGAATTCAGATAAGTTATTTTAAAGAAGGCCAAATATATCCATGGTGATGAAATCATCTGCTGGTTTTGTTTGAATCTGTGTAGGAGAGTTGATTTGGAGGTTGAAGGAAAGAGGAAAATCTCTGTAACTTTAGGAGCAAGTTAGTAAAACCTGGGCTAGGTATGGTTGTTAAAGAATATGATGCATTCCCAAGACATTTCTCAAGACCAAAGACATTCCTTAAATAATTGGTTTGCATTTGACAAACTATGACGATGAATGTGGTTGACTAGCACATCAAATTACAAATTTCTGTAAACAATATCATTATTGTATTATAGGGCAAACCCCACATATTGGAAGATCCATCATAATACCACAAATTTTCCTTTTAGTAATGCTCAAACTACCACACAATTGCACTCATCTCGCACACTAGTAAAGCAAAGCTCAAAATTCTCCAAGCCAGGCTTCAGCAGTACGTGAACCATGAACTTCCAGATGTTTAAGCTGGTTTTAGAAAAGGCAGAGGAACTAGAAATAAAATTGCCAACATCCGATTGATCATCGAAAAGCAAAAGAGTTCCAGGAAAACATCTATTTATGCTTTATTGACTATGCCAAAGCCTTCGACTGTGTGGATCACAATAAACTGTGGAAAATTCTGAAAGAGATGGGAATACCAGACCACCTGACCTGTCTCCTGAGAAACCTGATGCAGGTCAGGAAGCAACAGTTAGAACTGGACATGGAACAACAGACCGGTTCCAAATAGGAAAAGGAGTATGTCAAGGCTGTATATTGTCACCCTGCTTATTTAACTTCTATGCAGGGTGCATCATGAGAAAAGCTGGACTGGAAGAAGCACAAGCTGGAATGAAGATTGCCGGGAGAAATATCAATAACCTCAGATATACAGATGACACCACCCTTATGGCAGAAAGTGAAGAAGAACTAAAGAGCCTCTTGATGAAAGGGAAAGAGGAGAGTGAAAAAGTTGGCTTAAAGCTCCACATTCAGAAAATGAAGATCATGACATCTGGTCCCAACACTTCATGGGAAATAGATAGGGAAACAATGGAAACAGTGTCTGACTTTATTTTGTGGGGCTCCAAAATCAGTGCAGATGGTGATTGCAGCCATGAAATTAAAAGACGCTTACTCTTTGGAAGGAAAGTTATGACCAACCTAGATAGCATATTGAAAAGCAGAGACATTACTTTGTCAACAAAGGTCCATCTAGTCAAGGCTATGGTTTTTCCAGTGATCATGTATGGATATGAGAGTTGGACTATAAAGAAAGCTGAGCACGGAAGAATTGATGCTTTTGAACTGTGGTGTTGGAGAAGACTCTTGAGAGTCCCTTGGACTGCAAGGAGATCCAACCAGTCCATTCTATAGGACATCAGTCCTGGGTGTTCATTGGAAGGACTGATAATGAGGCTGAAAGTCCAATACTATGGCCACCTGAGGCGAAGAGCTGACTCATTTGAAAAGACCCTGATGCTGGGTGGGAGGAGAAGGGACCGGCAGAGGATGAGATGGTTGGATGGCATCACTGACTCGATAGACATGAGTTTGGGTGTACTCTGGGAGTTGGTAATGGACAGGGAGGCCTGGCATGCTGTGGTTCATGGGGTCACAAAAAGTCGGACACTACTGAGCAACTGAACTGAACTGATAATAGAATTGATATAATGAAGTTGAAAAGGGTATCTGGCTTAACTAATTTATAAAATAAATTTTTAATATTAAGATTGAAACTCTAAGCTATTTTAAATTTACAAAAATAATAAAATGAACAAATATAGTATGTACACACACCTTAAAAATTCAGCAATATTTCTTTTTTATCTTAAAGAGTGTTGTGTTGCATACAAACACACAGTACCATTAAAATCAGACTCCCAGTTTTAATGACTGGATGGCTAGATGAAGCACAAACTGGAGTTAAGATTGCTGGAAGAAATATCAATAACTTCAGCTAGGCAGATGTCACTGCCCTTATGGCAGGAAGCAAAGAAGAACTAAAGAGCCCCTTGATGAAAGTGAAAGAGGAGAGGGACAAAACTGGCTTAGAACTCAGTATTCAAAAAATGAAGATCATGGCATCC
Organism: Ovis aries; assembly: GCF_016772045.2. Classification (NCBI taxonomy): domain Eukaryota; kingdom Metazoa; phylum Chordata; class Mammalia; order Artiodactyla; family Bovidae; genus Ovis; species Ovis aries. The sequence continues at coordinate 46,311,488 of NC_056071.1, read as the reverse complement.
AGTCTCATCACTGCATGGCAAATAGATGGGGAAACAATGGAAACAGTGTCAGACCTTATTTTCTTGGGCTCCAAAATCACTGTAGATGGTGACTGCAGCCATGAAATTTAAAGACACTTGCTCCTCGGAAGAAAAGCTATGACAAATCTAGACAGCATATTAAAAAGCAGAGCCATTACTTTACCAACAAAGGTCCATCTAGTCAAAGCTATGATTTCTTCAGTAGTCATGTGTGAATGTGAGTGTTGGACCATAGAGAAAGCTAAGTGCTAAAGAATTGATGCTTTTGAACTATGGTGTTGGAGAAGACTCTTGAGAGTCCCTTGGACTGCAAGGAGATCCAACTAATCCATCCTAAAGAAAATCAGTCCTGAATATTCATTGGAAGGACTGATGTTGAAGCTGAAACTCCAATACTTTGGCCACCTCATGCGAAGAGTTGACTCATTGGAAAAGACTCTGATGCTGGGAGGGATTGGGGGCAGGAGGAGAAGGGGACGACAGAGGATGAGATGGCTGGATGGCATCACCGACTCGATGGACATGAGTTTGAGTGAACTCTGGGAGTTGGTGGTGGACAGGGAGGCCTGACATGCTGCAATTTATGGGGTTTCAAAGAGTCGAACACGACTGAGCGACTCAACTGAACTGAACTGTATGTTTATTTAAGTGTTTTTATAACTTGTAATTCACTTTGAAAATATGCCAAACTCCATCAAATCCAGTAAAATTAAGGCCGTGAAGTAATAAATAAAAATCAAACCACTTTGTGAAATTGCATTATATGGATATAATTGGATACACCTAGGTGCCTCCTACTGATAGTTAATAAACATTTTTTCACATTGAAATATAATTATCAGTTCCCACTGAACTATGTATGCAAAATTGATGAAATAGTTGAGCCTTAATGAACAGAGATATTTGCATTTCATTACTGTGTTGTATAATTCTGCTCATAAAATTTATGAAATACTTTTAATGCTCAATTCATTGCAGATAAAAGTGAAAATATTATTTTAAAAATCTATGCTGAAGTGTTTTATTCCTCAGCAATATCCTTTTATTAATACTTATTTTCTTTCATTTCAATAAAGTGGATTGAACCAAAGTAAGATTGCAAATTTAAAGTTCCATAACTTTATCAATTACTCACTAAGGGCCGTGAAATGTTTATCAGTCAATTGGATCAAGGCAGCATTTTAAAACATGCACATATTTAAGTAACTTCTGAGGGTAGTGGACCTTAACTTATTTTGATTGGTATTAACTCATCTAATAAAGACTGACATTATTTACAACTCATGGGTCTTACAGTTTCATACCAATATTGCTGAATATTGAAAGATAAATGACTACCATTACAGTAATTTAAAATTTTTTCTGTTGAATTGTTTCTGTTGTTACTTTGAGTTTTTACTCCAGGATTATCTCAAACTTTATTCTCATGATACTCTCAAAGGAAAAGGAGTATCAAGATACTCCAACTGGACCTTATTTTCTAGGGATGGAAATCCTTTCCTGAATGTCAGCTTGTTTGTGATTACATTCCTTTTCTTCCTCTATTCCCAAGGAGAAGTGGGTAATTCTTATTTTGAGATAATGCTTACCCCAAAATATACTTGTATGGTCAGCCTAGTCAAGCAGAGTTCTAGAGACTGAGACCAGTTTTTATTTCTCAGTCCTCTGTCTTTAGAAGGAAGACATGCTTTCAATGGGTCTTTTCTTGGTTTGGAGTCATAACTACCAACTAGGGATAGTAATGAAAGGAGCAGACATACAACTTCATCATGCTTTAAGTGTAATTGTGATTGGAAAAAGTGAATCTCCCTTTAGGTCTGAACTCAATCAAAACATCTTTCATTGGAATATGTGGCCCAACTTTATATATACTCCCATCCTTTCTTGTCTTACTATACTTCCTTCATAGCATGTATTGCATCTTGATAATATATTATATAAACATATAAATATGATATAAATACATATAGGATAAATATTATATAAATGTATATGTATATTTATTTACCCTTTATTTATCTCCTATAACTCAACATAATCTATGTGTGATCAAGGATTTGTTCTGCCTCAATCACCTGGGACAGAATGGGCACTCAAAAAATATTCATTGAACAAAGGAATGGGCAGTAGATATACCCTAATCTCCAGTGAGTCATATTCTTGCATAATTTCCTCCCCTTGAGTATACACAGAACTTGTGATTTACTTCTAGCCAATAGAATATGGAAAACATGAAAGGATTTTTCAGATTTGGTTAAGGTCCTAAATCAGTTGACTCGAGTTAATCAAAAAGAAGATTGTCCTGGATAGATCTGACTTAATCAGATGAGATTCTTAGGATTCTCAGTGCCTGATTAATGTCACTATTTTAATAGCCCATATGTAATTACTCCCAACCAGATATTTATGGATATAAAACAAAGAAGATTATCAGAGCTACTTTATATATACATTACACTTTTAATTTTAAGATTTAATTAATAGTTATTGTAAACTTCTTCAAGAGATGACAGTCTAATTAGCGTAGTAAAACTTTTGAACAAGACAAACTATCAAAGCTACATGTGAACAAATACAAGAGTATAGTGCAAATTAAGTTTATGAGGATAGACTGAAGCAGTTTAAGGTACAAATACAAGTTAAAATATTATAATCTAAACGTCTTTTCAGAGTCTTCTTGCCTCTACAAAATTATTTCTACTATATTTTGTCTTCTGTATACAACCATTTATTAAGTATTACATTTTATATAATGTGCAATTTCATTCAAACCGTTGAGCACAACTATGTATGTATATGTTTATGTGTGTGTATAAGACTTATTTCCATGGTTATGTTAATATATACTTCCCGGTGATATCAGAGATTTTCCTATAGCATAAGTCAGCTCACATTCAAATTCTTTAGCACTTACAAGACTATCCAGTCATTATTTGTTATTTCCTAATGTTCCAGTCTCATCTCTCATTTCTGTCCTATGCTCCAGCTGCATTTAGTTTCTTGCAGATCCTGAATGTACCATGCAGTTTCATTCTCTATCCTGTGCCAGTCTTTGTGCATGGAAATTGCCTCCATGTCTTTCATTGCCTACCATTGTCTGACCTTCTCCTTGATGACTTATAGAAATGGTAACATCTTTTTTGATGTTCCAACTTATAAATCTTATGCAAATATATATGCTAACAGCTATTACAGTAGGTTTCATGTCTATAGCCTCTACTTGACTCTAAGTACCTTTAGACTAGAAACTGTCTGGACATCTCTGTAACCTCACACATGCTGTCTTACTCATGACACTGATAAGTTCTTATTAAATGTGTGGTGAATGAATGATTGAGTAAGGAAGGTGTGCCCTTCTCATTAGTATTTTACTTCCATTACTTTGAAGAATTTATTATTATTTTTTTAGGAAAATATGTATTGTTTACTGTTTTTTTGTTGTGGTAAAAGTCACATAATATAAAACATACTTATTTTAACCATCTTTAACTGTACAGTTCAGTGGCACTAATTCTATTCACATTGTTGTACAATTCTCACCATCATCCATCTCCCAATTTTTTCATTTTCCTAAATAGAAACTCTATCCCCATTCAATGCTAAGTCCCCATTCTCACTCCCCAGCCCACCCCCTTCTGCCCTCTGGCATCTACCAATGTACTTTTTAACTCTGAATTTGACTCGTATAAGTAGAATCAAACATTGTTTGTCTGCACCTAATGTATATTGGAGGAGAAGGCAATGGCACCCCACTCCAGTACTCCTGCCTGGAAAATCCCATGGATGGAGGAGCCTGGTAGGCTCCATGGGGTCACTGAGGGTCGGACACGACTGAGCGACTTCACTTTCACTTTTCACTTTCATGCATTGGAGAAGGAAATGGCAACCCACTCCAGTGTTCTTGCCTGGAGAATCCCAGGAACGGGGGAGCCTGGTGGGCTGCCGTCCATGGGGTTGCACAGAGTCGGACATGACTGAAGTGACTTAGCAGCAATGTATATTGGGATGCATTTTTAAGGTTAACTTTATGCTTATTATTTTTGTAATCAAAACCCTTTTTTTCCACAAGGAGTAATTATTTTCCTCCTTTAGTTATCTTACACTGCTACACTTGATCTAGAAAAGCATTTGGGGATACTTAGTCAGATGAGTAGATGTTACTGTAGGCCTTAGCAGCCTATTTCCTGGTTACGCATCATAGGGACATTCTCACACAGGCCCATGATGGGGCATGTAGTAGAGTCTTTATCAAAGTCTTATTTGTGATAAGGAGCTAGAGGCCAGGTCGTTGTCCATCACTAGGGGAATGGATCGGTAGCAGCATAATGTACAGGTACATTATAGGCTATTATGCAGCATTCAGGAGCAATGGATAGATGTCCAGAAATATGAATATCTTTAAAAATGTAGTGCATGCGTTCCCAAAACGCATGTAAGAATTAAAGATTTTAAAATTAAATTAAAAAAAAAATGTAGTGCATGGATGCATGCTAAGTCGCTTCAGTTACGTCCAGCTGTTTGTGACCCTATGGACTGTAGCCTGCCAGACTTCTCTGTCCATGGGATCCTCCAGGCAAGAATACTGGAGTGGGTTGCCATGCCTTCCTCCAGGGGAATCATCTCTACCCAGGGATTGAACCCATGTCTCTTATGTCTCAGGCATTGGCAGGCAGTTACTTTACCACTAGCACCACCTGATAAGCCCCTTAAAAATGTCAGGCTGAGTTCAAAAGTAATTCTCAGAATGTTATCTACAGAATGATGCTATTATATAAATTAAAGTACATGCATATAACAAAAGAAGACCCACAATAATATACGCATAGGAAGGATATACATCAAACATTTTCCTACGAGAGAGAGAGAAATGAGAAGGAAGTGAGTGAATGCAATGGATTAAATAAATCAATAAATTAAAGGAATGGGCCAATAACTGTAATACACCATGAAATTAGGTTATGATTAACTCAATATTTTGAATCTGAAGTACTTTCACCCACAAACACAAAAAGAAACTTAGAAAGTAAAAAGTAATAGAAAGGAAATTTTACATTATTTTTCAAAAATATCAGTAACCTAAATAGAATACTCTGGAATATTTAACATAATAAAAATTGACCTAAGTGGAAACAGAAGTCAAAGAGTATCAATAACCATAGGAAAAATTAAGTTGTCAGAGAACTAGCTCTAACAGGTCTTTAAGAGCTCTATGAGATCTTTTTGTATAAATAGTTCACATACTTGTTAAATAATGCTGCAATAGAAACTTCCAAGATCATCTTTATTCATTTTTTACAACACTGATACCAAAATCTAACAGTGATGGAACAAAAAGAAAAATGGTAAAGACTGCGACTCCCCTCTTGGGTCATATCTGGGCAAGCTGATAACAAACCCCAAGCGTTCCTTCTCCTGGAGCCAAAGTCCAAGCCCTGTGAACCCTGTGTTCAGGCACCCTGACCCAGGCCCCACTCTCTAAACACAGTAAAAAGCAGAACACTTGTGCCTTTCTTCACTCAAGTCATTTTGGACTGGCCCTGGGGCCTGCCTTGCTCTCCCCAGAAACCCTTTGATGTGAATAATAAATCTTTTCATGCCCTCTTACTGCACATGTAGCATCATCAGTCTTTTGATATCTGAACAAATTTTAGGTAGGTAATTGATCCTACCCTCTGCAGGGCAACTACAAACAGTTGGCATTGTGAGACCTGAGGGTCTTCTCTTGCTTAAAGCTAAAAGGTAAAGGTACGTGCTCAGTCGTATCCAACTCCATGGACTGTAACCCACCGGGCTCCTCTGTCCGTGGAATTCTCCAGGTGAGAGTACTAGAGTAGGTTGCCATTTCCTATGCTAGAGGATCTTCCTAACCCGGGAATTGAACTGTGTTGTGTCTTCTGCAAATGCAGGTGGATTCTTTACCATGGTGCCAGCTGGGAAGCCTGCTTTCTCTTGCTTAATTAAGACTTGTTAATTGCCTCAACTGCTTACTGGAGAGCATGTAGTTTTGGTTGTGTTGCTGTGTACCGTTTTGTTGATTTTGAGTTGTGTTGTGTTTTGATGTATTTGCTGAGTCCTACCAGACATCTCTTACAGATTTAACTAATCAAGTCAGAAGTTTCAGTAATAAGAAACAGGAGTATGGGGTTTGAGGTCCTTAAACTGGCCCTGGGTTGTGGCTTTTAACCTGGACCTCTCTGTGTCTCATTTCCAGCATAAGCTATGGCTGACTCTAAACTCAGGGGAGCAACTCATTCTCTATGACCATTGGTTGCATGTCTCAAGCAGGGGTTGACACCCTAGGCCATGCAAGAGCCATGTTGATTGCTGTATGAGAAAGAATAGTCACCATGTGGCATGCACAGGTCTATTTTCCTAAATTCAGAGACTCCTAAATTATGAGTCCTCACTAGGACTCATAAATGCCTTAAAACGTCCCTTTTGCTGCTGCCCATGCCTCTATTGCTATAAAGACCTTGATCCTTACAAGGTATAGATTCCCATGACACCCCATAGCATGGACCAGAGGACACCATTATTCTACTGGATAACTGTAAAACAAACTGACAAATACGAACCACAAACATCATGTGGTTAATTTAAACCCAACTTAATCTCAAGGTGCCTAAACCCATAAAGCAAACATTCATCCTGGGAGAGGCCTTTAGCTCTAGGGTTACTGACTTGGGACTCTCTAGAGATGTAACTTAGAAATACTGTTTAAGATAGAGAGGACTCCCCCATCCCATATAGTATATCCAGTAACCAGACCAAAACAAAATAAAAGAAAATGATCTCTTCAGACAGTGGAAGGAAACAGGAACTGTAGTAGGGGTCTGTGATTTGACATAACTAGAAGTTTAACATTTATGGAAAGAATTTATGCCAAAAAAGATAAAACACTGGCTATTATATATGGAACCTAACAACAGAGGTAAGGATAAATAATATCTATCTATATATTTTAAAGAGTTGGCTCATGAGGTTATAGGTGCCTACAAGGCCCAAGAGATAGTGAGGGACATGGAGGCCTGGTGCGCTGCAGTCCATGGGGTGGCAAAAGTTAGACACAACTTAGTAATGGAATAACAACAACAACAAGGCCCAAGATACGCAGTTGGCAAGCTGCAGACTTAAGAGAACTAATGGTGTAGTTCTAGTCCAAAGTCTGGCATTCTTGAGGCTCAGGAAGAGCTCATGTTTCAGTTCAGGTCTGAAGGCAGGAAAATACCAGTTCTAGCTTGATGTTGCAGTTCCATCCTGAAGACAGTTAAATAGGACAAGTTCTGTCTTACTTGGAGCAAGGACAACTTTTTTGTTCTATGCAAACCTTCAACTGTTTAGATGAGGCCCACCCACATTCTCCAGACCAGAATACTAGACTGGGTTGCCATTCTCTTCTCCAGGGGATCTTCCCAACCCAGGGATCAAACCTAGGTCTTCTATGTTGCAGATGGATTCTTTACCAGCTGAGCCACAAGGGAAGCCCAAATTAACGCTCACTGATATACATACATATATGTATGTATGTATGTGTGTGTGTGTTTGTATGTGTTTGTAGCTTTCCTATGTTTTCTTCTTAAGTTCAGTTCAGTCATTCAGTCATGTCCGACTCTTTGTGATCCCATGAATTGCAGCACACCAGGCCTCCCTGTCCATCACCAAATCCTAGAGTTCACTCAAACTCACATCCATCGAGTCGGTGATGCCATCCAGCCATCTCATCCTCTGTCGCCCCCTTCTCCTCCTGCCCCCAATCCCTCCTAGCATCAGAGTCTTTTCCAATGAGTCAACTCTTCACATGAGGTGGCCAAAGTACTAGAGTTTCAGCTTTAGCATCATTCCTTCCAAAGAACACCCAGGACTGATCTTCTTTAGAATGGACTGGTTGTATCTCCTTGTAGTCCAAGGGACTCTCAAGAGTCTTCTCCAACACCACAGTTCAAAAGCATCAGTTCTTTGGCGCTCAGCTTTCTTCACAGTCCAACTCTCACATCCATACTTGACTACTGGAAAAACCATAGCCTTGACTAGATGGACCTTTGCTGGCAAAGTAATGTCTCTGCTTTTGAATATGCTATCTAGGTTGATCATAACTTTCCTTCCAAGGAGTGTCTCTTAATTTCATGGCTGCAATCACCATCTGCAGTGATTTTGGAGCCCCCAAAATAAAGTCTGACACTGTTTCCACTGTTTTCGCATCTATTTGCCATGAACTGATGGGACCAGATGCCATGATCTTAGTTTTCTTCTTATTACTAAACAAATATGAACTAGCTATATAATAAAATATTTAAAAACACAAATAAGCTTTTACATTTTGTTGCATTACTTTTCTGCACTATACCTGTATTCAACAAATTGGGTAAGCACTGTGTTTGTGTATTGCTTTGTTTGTCTTAATATTTTAATTATATATTGTCATGTCATTTAAACTATTTGAAAGCATAATTTTAAATGTCTGCATGAAACTTCATTATTTGTATGAACTGCACTTCATTTAATCATATTCTATTGTTAACAAATGGAAATATTTGTAATAGTGAAAAATTGGAAACACTGGGTTGTACATATATTTTGATTCACAATTCTGAATCTCTCCTTAGGACAGATGTCTGGAAGTAGAATTACTTAATCAAATTTAAAAATTTTTTTAATTTATTTATATATTTTAATTGGAGGATAATTACAGTATTGTGATGGCCTCTGCCATCAGCATCAGTCATAGGCATACATGTATCCCCTCCCTCCCCACCCCAGCCCTCCAGTTTGTCACAGAGGACCAGCTTTGGGTTCCCTGCATCATACATCAAACTCCCAGTGGTTATCTGTTTTACATATGATAATGTATATGTTTCAATGCTATTCTCTCAAATCATTTCACTCTCTCCTTCACTGTGTCCAAAAGTCCGTTCTTTATGTCTATGTTTTCTTTGCGTCCCTGTACTTAGGATCATCGGTACTCTTTCTAGATTCCATATATATACATTAATATATGGTATTTGTCTTACTCTTTCTGACTTACTTCACTCTGTGTAATAGGCTCTAGGTTCATCCACCTCATTAGAACTGACTCAAATGTGTTCCTTTTTACAGATGAGTAATATTCCATTGTGTATATGTAACCATAACTTACTATCCATTCATCAGCTCATGGGCATCTAGGTTGCTTCCATGTCCTAGCTATTATAAACAGTGTTGCAGTGAACACTGGGGTACTTGTATCTTTTACAATTATGGTTTCCTCAGGATATGTGCCCAGTAGTCTCCTCCAGCATCACAATTCAAAAGCATCAATTCTCTAATGCTTAGCCTTCTTTGTGGTCCAGCTGTCACATCTGTAGAAAAGGAATGTAAGGCATAGAAATTAAGTGTTTTGTCAGACCCTGACATCATTGAAAACCTGATGACTTTCCATAGTCCTGGGATACCAGAATGGCTGGACAGCATGAATGAGCCACATACAGGAGCATCTGGAAACATAATAATGATAATAATGGCATTTTCCTCCATCAGTTGAAGTGTCTCACCTTGTGAAATTGACTGTGTCTCAAAGACCTGCATCTCCCATCATTTGGCTGTATCTTATGTTTTTACTAACAACGCATTTGGAGAAGGCTATGAATAGTCACACACCTCAGAGTTACTCCTGTACTAAATGAATCTTCAGGCCCTCCTTCCTCTCCCTTGTTCAAGTTTTACAATTTTTAAATGGTATTTGTAGTTCATTTGTGACTTTAATGCATGATTTGCATTGGCGATTTATCCTCATTAGAGAAAGGGATAAATTTGCCTGTGTACTCACCATATAGAACAGCAAATTAACAGATGTTAGCATTTGATCAAATTTGTCATGTGTATTATATATTTTCAGTAAGGAGTTGAAATCCACTTTATTCTTACTTTCTAGGTTTATCATTCTGTCTCTACAACCAACCAGTATGAAGAATTTTGTGAGTACATTTCTGGCTTACTTTTCATATTTATATTATGAAAATAAATATATATTTTATGCAAATAGCATATATAGTGGCATATATCTTTGAAACAGATAGCATTTACCTATATTTTTAAAAAATCAATGCCAAAATAACTATAAAGTATTTTATTATATGTCAAATATGTATTGAGATATATTTATGTTTCCAGTAGTCTTGTTTATTCAACAACTATTACTTATTAAACAGTCAATCAGCTCTGTCGCTCAGTTGTGTCCGACTCTTTGTGACCCATGAACCGCAGCATGCCAGGCCTCCCTGTCCATCACCAACTCCTGGAGTCCACCAAAACCAATGTCCATTTAGTTGGTGATGCCATCCAACCATCTCATCCTCTGTTGTCCCCTTCTCCTGCCCTCGATCTTTCCCAGCATCAGAGTCTTCCAATAAGTCAGCTCTTCACATCAGGTGGCCAAAGTATTAGAGTTTCAGCTTCAACATCAGTCCTTCCAATAACACCCAGGACTGGTCTCCTTTAGGATGGACTGGTTGGATCTCCTTGCAGTCCAAGGGACTCTCAAGAGTCTTCTCCAACACCATAGTTCAAATGCATCAATTCTTCGGTTGTCAGCTTTCTTTATAGTCCAACTCACATCCATACATGACCACTGGAAAACCATAGCCTTGACTAGATGGACCTTTGTTGACAAAGTGATGTCTCTGCTTTTTAATATGCTGTCTAGGTTGGTCATAACTTCCCTTCCAAGGAGTAAGCATCTTTTCATTTCATGGCTGCAGTCTCCATCTGCAGTGATTTTGGATAAATCTACTCTAATTTATTACCATACTGAACATTTAGGGCTTTTCCACTTTTTTCCATTATTACAAAAAACAGTGTATTTGTACTCTAGTTGTCAAACTTAAATAATACTCAGAGCCCTAAAGAGTTTTTTTTAATGTCAGTTTTATCTACTAATATTTATTGTGTTAAACTCACAAATTAAAAGAATCTCATTTCAAAATAACAATGATAAACTAGTTCTGTGCTAACAGAAATAATATATTTTAATGAAAAACAACTGTATTGTATTTGGATTTGTAAGAATTAATGTGTGGTGTTCTACAGGCAAACTGCAGCTAGCGGGCCAGATTCTGTTCATGGCTATTATTGTACATAGTATAAGCTAAGAATATTATTTACATTTTTAAGTGGTTAAAAAATCAGAAGCAGAATAATGTTTTAAAACATGTGTTAATGATATGGAATTCAAATTTCAATGTTCATAAAGAAAGTTTTATTGGAATGCAGGCATACTATTTATTATGTAATGTCTGTGACAGCTTTAGCACTACAAGGGCAGAGTTGAGTAGTTTGTTAAATAGGGGCTAAATATTGAGATTATCCAAATTTTCTATATCCTAGGTTTTGTTTGTTTGATCTAGTTCATCTCTTGGTTCTGGAGAAAGGTATACTAAAGCACCTTATTCTAATTGTGGATTTAGTTTTTCCAATTCTGTTATTTTTGCTTTCTGTATATTGAGGCCAAGGTTTTTTGTGTAAATAAATATGTTTGTTGTATTTCTGACACTCTGTTTGATGTTTCTTTTATCACTGTGTAATTTCATGGTATTACTTCTTACTTTTGTAATTAATTTAAAATTTGATTTTGTCTAGTTTTAATATTAATACAACTCTGGTTAGTACTCATTATTGTATTATTTTATTTCAATACATTTATGACTTTTATTTGAATTTATTGTATCTCTTTTAAGGATATGGTGCTAAATTATAAAATCCATACTAATATTTTCTGTTTTTTAATAGATAAATTTAAAGCACTTCTTGCAACTGCTAAAATATTTGGACTAATTTATTCTAACTTTTGGAGAAGCAATGGCACCGCACTCCAGTACTCTTGCCTGGAAAATCCCATGGATGGAGGAGCCTGGTAGGCTGCAGTCCATGGGGTCGTTAAGAATCGGACACGACTGAGCGACTTCCCTTTCACTTTTCACTTTCATGCAATGGAGAAGGAAATGAAAACCCATTCCAGTGTTCTTGCCTGGAGAATCCCAGAGACAGGGAAGCCTGGTAGGCTGCCGTCTATGGGGTCACACAGAGTTGGACACGACTGAAGCGACTTAGCAGCAGCATTCTAACTTTGGGCTTCCCTGGTGACTCAGATGGTAAGGAATTTATCTGCCTGCAATGCAGGAGACCTGGGTTCGATCCCTGGGTAAGGGAGATCTCCTGGAGAAGGGAATGGCTGCCCATTCCAGTATTCTTGCCTGGAGAATTCAATGGACAGAGGAGCCTAGGGGGCGACAGTACGTGGGATCACAAAGAGTTGGACACGACTGAGTGACCTGCACTTAACACACTTATTCTAACTTATTTCATGTTTTCTATCATATTACCTGTTCTTAACCATATCTACCTGTTCTTAACCTTTTTTATTTCCAATTCTGGATGAATATATGTCTCTATTGTATTTTTCCTCCTCTGAGTTTAAAAATTATACATTCTATTCCTATTTTGTTGAAAAAATTTCTTAAAATTTAAATATATATCCATATATATTTAAATTAAACAAGATGTAAAGATAATCAGTATTTTTAACTGTTTCTTGAACAATATGATGGCTTTGGATTACTTTAGCACTGATCTATATTCTGGGTTATTGCTGTCTAGTATGTGCGTGTGTGTGTGCTAAGTCTTTTCTGTCATGTCTGACTCTTTGTGACCCTATGGACTGTAGCCCGCCAGGCTCCTCTCTCCATAAGATTCTCCAGGCAAGAATATTGGAGTGGGTTGCCATGCCCTCCTCCAGGGGATCTTCCTGAGCAGGGATGGAGCACGAGACTCTTAGGTCTCCTGCATTGGCAGGAGAGTACTTTACTACTGGTACCACCTGTAGTACCTGAAGCCCTGTCTAATATTTAATTCTACCTTATTTTGAATTTCCTAATATTCAAGAAAATTAGATATACCAAGGGAAATTTCATGCAAAGATGGGCACAATAAAGGACAGAAATGGTATGGACCTAACAGAAGCAGGAGATACTAAGAAGAGGTGGCAAGAATACACAGAAGAACTATACAAAAAAGATTTTCAAGGCCCAGATAATCACAATGGTGTGATCACTCACCTAGAGCCAGACATCCTGGAATGTGAAGTCAAGTGGACCTTAGGAATCATCACTATGAACAAAGCTGGTGGAGGTGAAGGAATTCCAGTTGAGCTATTTCAAATCCTAAAAGATGATGCTGTGGAAGTGCTGCACTCAATATACCAGCAAATTTGAAAACTCAGCAGTGGCCACAGGACTGGAAAAGGTCAGTTTTCATTCCAATCCCAAAGAAAGGCAATGCCAAAGAATGTTCAAACTACTGAAAAATTGCATTCATCTCACATGCTAGCAAAGTAATGCTCAAAATTTTCCAAGCCAGGCTTTAAAAATATGTGAACCATAAACTTTCAGATGTTCAAGCTGGTTTTAGAAAAGACAGAGGAACCAGAGATAAATTGCCAACATCTGCTGGATCATCGAAAAAGTAAGAGTTCCAGAAAAATATCTACTTCTGCTTTATTGACTATGCCAAAGCCTTTGACTGTGTGGATCACAATAAACTGTGGAAAATTCTGAAAGAGATGGGAATACCAGACCACCTGACCTGACTCCTGAGAAATTTGTATGCAGGTCAGGAAGCAACAGTTAGAACTGGACATGGAACAACAGACTGGTTCCAAATTGTTTCATTTGGTTTCAGATTGGCTTCAAATTGTCACCCTGCTTATTTACCGTATATGCAGAGTACATCATGAGAAATGCTGGGCTGGAAGAAACACAAGCTGGAATCAAGAATGCCAGGAGAAATATCAATAAACTCAGATACGCAGATGACACCACCCTTATGGCAGAAAGTGAAGAACTAAAAAGCCTCTTGATGAAAGTGAAAGAGGAGAGTGCAAAAGTTGGCTTAAAGCTCAACATTCAGAAAACTAAGATCATCTGGTCCCATCATTTCATGGCAAATCGATGGGGAAACAATGGAAACAGTGAGAGACTTTATTTTTTTTATTTTTTGGGGCCCCAAAATCACTGCAGATGGTGACTGCAGCCATGAAATTAAAAGACACTTACTCCTTGGAAGGAAAGTTATGACCAACCTAGACATCATATTAAAAAGCAGAGACATTACTTTGCCAGCAAAAGGTCCTTCTAGTCAAAGCTATGGTTTTTCCAGTAGTCGTGTATGGATGTGAGAGTTGGACTATAAAGAAAGCTGAGCACCGAAGAACTGATGCTTTTGAACTGTGGTGTTGGAGAGGACTTTTGAGAGCCCCTTGGATAGCAAGGAGATCCAACCAGTCCATCCTAAAGGAAATCAGTCCTGAATATTCATTGGAAGGACTGATGCTGAAGCTGCAACTTTGATACTTTGGCCACCTGAAGTGAAGAACTGATTCATTGGAAAGGACACTGAAGCTGGGAAAGATTGAGGGTATGAGAAGGGGATGACAGAGGATGAGATGTTTGGATGGCATCACCAACTCGATGGACGTGAGTTTGAGTAAATTCCGGAAGTTCGTGATGGACAGGGAAACCTGGTGTGCTGCAGCCCATGGGGTCACAAAGAGTCGGGCAGGACTGAGCGACTGAACGGAACTCAATGTCAAAGTACATTCCATTGTGTAAATATGCTACTTTTTGTTCATACAATTTACCAGGCAATGGGCAGGTGGGTTGTTTGCATTTTTTGACTACCTAAACACTGCTGCTGTAAACATTAGTGGACAAGTTTTCATGTGGATGTATGTTTTCGCTTCTTTTGGCTGTATCAAAGAGTAGAACTGCTTTGTTATGAGGAAAGTCTGTGTTCACTATTTGGAGAAATTGCCAAACTGTTTCCTGTAAGTGGCTCCCACAGTGTTAAATTTGTATTTGTAATGTGTGAGGTTTCCATTTTCTCAGTGCTCAGTACTTATTGTTGTCCTTGTGCTTATAGTCATGCTGGTGTGTGTGTGTGTGCGCGTGCGCGGGTGTGAAGTGATATTTCACTGTAGTTTTGTTTTCGATTTCTCCAGTGATTGAGTTTTGAGCATAATTTCTTGTGCCAGTTGCTCATTTGTTTATGTTCCTTGGAACAATGTCTGTTCAAATCATTTGCCCTTCTTAATTGCATAATTTTTCTTTTTATTGTTAAGTCATGAGTAGTTCTTTATATTTTCTGGATAAAAAGAATCTTAATTAGATACATAATTTGAAAATATATCTCCAATTCTCTTGGTTATCTTTTCACTTTCTTGATGGTATCCTTTGAAGCACCAACGTTTTTAATATGAATTCCAATTTATCTATTTTCTCCTTTGTTACTTATGCTTTTGGTATGATATCTGAGAAATTGTTGCCTAATCTAGAGTTATGAATGGAGAAGGAAATGGCAACCCACTCAAGTACTCTTGTCTAGAGAATTCTGTGGACAGGGAAGCCTGGTGCTGCTGTCCATGGGGTCTCTGAGAGTCGGACACAACTAAAGCTGCCAGGAGCCAGCGTGGAGATCCCACCCATGACAAGGTCATGTGGAAGAGATCTGATAAGCAAGGCTTCAGGCCTCGAGGAACACCCCCCGCCCCCGGACCTGCTCGAGCATCTACCCCAAAACCAGAATCTGTCTGTCTTACTATTTTGTGCCTTTCACCAGCTCTCCTGACATATAGGGGGCTATCCCTGACCACCTTTCTCTGGAAAAATCAACTTAGGGCTCTAGCTCATAAGTCTCCTGGACATGAGAGGAATATTTCAAATCAAACCCCTTCTGTTAGCATTCTAGCTTGCTTGGCAGGTTTATCCAGACTCTTGCAGCTACACATGTGATTATTCACAGCCTCCCAACTGTGAGAGGCACGGGAAGCCTAAAACATAGAGCCTTTCAAAGAGTTAAAAGTTATTTGAGTAGTGCTGGTGTAGGATTTCATTATTGGACCAATGCCTGTTGCTAAGTTCCCATATCTCTTATCCACTGTGCACCTGGGAGTACATTAGTTAACATAGTTGGAATGTAAGAAAAACAAGTGTAGCCTTGAGATTAACTACATCAGACCTTTGAGCTAATTGGTTCTTTCTTGTAACTCACTGCATCTTTGCTCTGTGAGAAATGTAACACTGTTTAGCATTTTCTAAGGCTGACATAGATTAGAAATATAAAGAAAAAACACTTTGAGGGAAAATAAGTTTTCTGGTTGAACAGCCTTTATCAAAAGAGGGTCATAAAATGTTCACAGGCCTCCAAGGCCAGAAGATAATGTACACAACATCGTTTGTGAGAAAGATAGGCAGAAAAAAAATCCTGGTTTCGATAAGGGCAAAACTGCTGGAATGTTTGGGCTGACTCTGTATGACCTTGTATCTTTCATTTCCCTCTATGTACAAATTAAGGTATAAAAGTCCCTTTTGAAAATAAAGTAACAGTCCTTGCTCCAAGAAGCTTGGTCACCCCATGTCTTTTTCTTTCTTTCTTTCTCTCCTCTATTTTCTTATCTACAACATTCTTTCCTTATTTCTCTCTAAATCATTCACCGACGCCATTTCTCCTTCGGGTTCCCCTGGATCCTGCGGGGGCTGGACTCTGGCATAAAGCGACTTAGCAGCAGCAGCAGCAGCAGAGTTATGGAAGTTTTGATCCTGCATTTTTGTCTAAGATTTTAAGGTGTCAACTCTCATACTTAGGTACATGGACCATTTTTAGTTAATTTTTGTATATGCTATGAGGTAGAAGTCCAACTTTATTCTTTTGCATGTATATGCTATTAGTTTACATATTTTTAAAATGTGTAGAAATGGGGATATGCTTAAATTGATCTAGGTTTATGCATACATGAGATGGGAGAGGTAGTTTTCCATGTCAGCCTAGTTGCTACAGTAATGCAAAGAAAATTCTGAAAATGTTGTCCAATGTTAAGAAAAGTTATATTAAAACCACAGAGTTGAACCATGTACCATCATTGAGTAGAGCGTCTTAATTATCACACTCATTGACTAAACTACTTTTTATTAAGTGGATAAATGGCTTTACATTTTAAATAAATAATAAAAGACTTTAATTTTATGGTCTTTACAAATATTAGTTTTTATAACTTTAAAGCTTAAGTCTTACTAAACAGATCTCTTTTTAATCAGTTCTTAACCTATACAGAATGAGAAGTTATATTCATAAGGATAATCCCTTTATGGTACATGTATTTATTATTTTCTGTATGTTTTTTCATAGTTTTATTGAGATGTAATTGACATATAGCACTGTATAATTCTAAAGTATACAGTGTAATGATTCTGATATATGGCAGAGGCCAATGCAATATTGTAAAGCAATTATCCTTCAATTAAAAATAAATAAACTAAAAAAAGAAAAAATATACAGTATAATGATTTGACATATATATTATAAAATAATTACCCCAATAAGTTTAGTTAACATCCAGTTTCTTATATAAATTTAAATATTTTCTGAATCTTGATTTTTTTAACTGAATTGTACATTGGGAAGGAATCTTAGAACTTATCAGGCCTCATACCATCATTTCATAGGTCAATAAGCCAAGGTCAGGAGTACTTAAATGACTTATTCAAGGGTATGTAACTAGTTTATAAGAGACCCAAGAGCGGAACACAAATGTCCTGACTTCTTTTGAGATCAGTGCTTTCCCTCACTCACATCATGTTGCTCTTTAGAAAATGATTCTTCCCATTACAGTATTGGAAGATGCTCTTGGTTTACAATTTCCCTGGGAAATTCTCACACAGCTGTACTTGAAATAGATCAACCAAAGGGTACATTAACTATCATAAAAATGATTGGTATTGTATTTCATAAGCGATTAGAATAAAAATAAGTACCTAATAAATTTGATTTTAATTAAATATTCCAATTTAATTAAATTCTTTATACTTGAGTATGTTCTTAACATATTTCAAAGACCACGAAGTAAAAAAATATGTAGGTGGATGTTGTATTCTGTGTATCTTTATGTTCCCGCATTCCTGGGGGATACAAGGTGAAAAGTTTAGGTTGAGCATCTTTAAATAGCACTTTCTTAGCACAAATCTAGAATGAAAAGGGTCACTTTCTACTGAGGCTCACAATTAACAAAATCTAAAAAGAGCCATTAGTAAAATTCTGTAGGTGGGAGATAGATGAATAGTGTAAGGGAAGAAGAGTTCAGAAAACTAGCCATCTAAAATAACACTGTATTTTTATAGCTCTGTTGTTCAAAAGTGTTTTTATTTTTGTGACTTTTATTGCACTTGCACATGGTGAGAAACTGATTAGTAATGTTTTGGCAAAAGGTTTTAATTTTGTGTTAGTCGCTCAGTCGTGTCTGACTCTTTGTGACCTCATGGACTGTAGCCCGCAAGACTCCTCTGTCCATGGGGATTCTCCAGGCACGAGTACTGGAGTGGGTTACCATTCCCTTCTCCAGGGCATCTTCCTGACCCAGGGATAGAACCCAGGTCTCCCGCATTGCAGGTAGATTCTTTACTGTTTGAGCTACCTGGGAAGCAGAAGGAATATCTTCTTACATTACTAAAAGAATTTCCTTTCATTTAAATACATTACATGGTGATGGTTTTAAATTACTGAAAAAAAAATGAAAATATGTTTGTGTGATCCTGAGAATAATTGAATTGTTTTAGTTATTGTTGCTTTTTTATCCAGAAGGAATAAACCATCCATATTTTAATAAATTAAAAACTTAAGAAAACTATTTGCATGAAATAAGAACCATAATAACTTACCTTTTTTTCTGAGATTTTTTTCCCAATGTACTTATTGTACTAGTTTTCCTGAAATCCTTAGACAAAGGTAATCAGTGATCTACAGGGAAGAAACAGCAGCAAAATTTGGTGTCTTTTAAAAGACTAAATAATAAGTGACTCAGGTTTTCTGCATTTTATCGTGTTTGTTCAGGCAGGGAGTGATTTAGAATTAAGATAAATGATTTCTGACTTTTCATTCATTCATTCATTTCAGTTATTAAACATCAAGCAAGCATTGCATTGCATGTTGATAGGCTTGGGCTAAGCATTTGCATTATAAAGATAAATGACACCATATTTCTACCTTTAAATTACTCATAGTCTAATAGAGAACAAAGTATAATATATTAAAGGTAAATTCAGAGAATATAGAGAACACATAGAGGCTATCATGTCCTGTTTGGAGGATTGAAGAGCAGGGAAGCCCCCTCAGTGTCTCAGTTCCAAGCCATATTTTAAGACCCTCCAGAGACATTACCTAGAAGATAATCATTAGATCAAAGTGTCACAATGTTCTCATTTCATAATCTTTGTTTGCCTTTGTGGGGAAGTTGCAAAGTGAAATGGCAGTGTCTTGGAGTGATCACCTCTGGGTCTAAATCATGGCTTACCCACTGAACGGCATTGCGACCTTGAAAAATGGCTTCATTTCCCTGAACCTCCATTTCCTAATTTGTGAAATGACAGTAATAACGAGGCAATTTGTAGGTCTAAATGAGACAGCATTTAATGTGTGGATAAAATTTTTGGCATTTAACATCGTTTTAAATCCATGATTATTAACTAGTGTTCATTAGCTTTTTAACTCATTGCCATAATCAAAATTATTAATAGTAAAACTCAAAAACTTTAAACAAATGTGAAATAATTTAGTTCTGTGGAGCAATATTTTAAAGTAGCTACAAAACTCAGGTTGGTAAGGAAATTTCTCAAGTTACAAATAGGCTTAGTTGCAAAAACATATGTGTAAATCCCTTCTTTGATTCTCATCAGCACATTTTCACACATAAACAATGTTACTAATCAACAGAACCATCCTAAAACATTTATTGAATGCATATTTTTCTATTAATGATTCAGGTTAGAGCACAAAAATCCTATTAAACCCACAATGTAAGTGAAAGACAAGAAATTCTTTCATCTGCTCCTTCATGCATTGCAAGTTAATCTCTTGGTGCAGCTGAGTTAATGGCCATTTTCACCACTTGTGTCCCTTTTTGCAAGGTTGTAACAGACAACAAATTTATGCAAACATGTATGCATTATGCATTTTAACTCTACGTAATGTTTTATTAATTTTACCCTGGTTCTTGGTATTTTTTACAATTTTACAATGACTTGTAATTGGTGTGGTGGATTATCACATTCATGAAATGCTCTGAGAGGTCTCATCAAAGCTTTAATAACTTTATTCATTTCATTCAACAAGAATGCCTATTATGGTCTAGCTCTGTGCTAGGTATTAGATATAACTAATAAATAAAGGCATTTTCCAGCTCTGCAATTTCTGTGTAATAATAAAGAAAATACACTGCCATAGTATGCATGAAATGGGCAAAACACCAGCCTTTGCTTGGTTGATGTTTACAGTATGCAAGCTCTCATGTGGTGTAGTCATAATACCTCACTGAATATAGGAATACACGTGTGTAGTATTATTTGCAATATGTCAATTAATATATAAGTGGTTGTGTTGTGCTTAATTGCTCAGTCGTGTCTGACTCTTTGCAACCCCATGGACTGTAGCCCACCAGGCTCCTCTGTCCATGGGGATTCTCCAGGCAAGAATCCTAGGGTGGTTTGCCATGCCCTCCTCCAGGGGATCTTCCCAACCCAGGAATCAAACCCAGGTCTCCTGCATTGGAGGTGGATTCTTCACCAGCTAAGCTACTAGGAAATCCCATATAAGTGCTTATTATAACTTAAATTTGATTTATTATCTATTTTAAATTATTTTTAACAAAAAGATTCTTATTAGTCTTCCTTCAAGCTTTTTGTTGTTGTTCAGTCACTAAGTCAGCTCTGACTCTGCAATCCCATGGACTGTACCATGTCAGGCTTCCCTGTCCTTCAGTATCTCCCAGAGTTTGCTCAAATTCATGTCCATTGAGTTGGTGATGCTATCTAACCATCTCATCTTCTGAAGCTCCCTTCTCCTTTTGCCTTCAATCTTTTCCAGCATCAGGGCCTTTTTCAGTGAGTTCAGCTCTTCACATTAGGTGGCCAAAGTATTGGAGCTTCAGATTAACATCAGTTCTTCTAATGAATATTCAGCATTGATTTCCATTAGGATTAACTGATTCGATCTCCTTGCAGTCCAAGGGATTCTCAAGAGTCTTCTCCAACACCACAATTTGAAATCATCAGTTCTTCAGTGCTCAGCCTTCTTTATTTTGGATAACTACAATTTTAAAAATCCTGAAATTATAATCTATCACTTTAACTATTGGCGTTTACGTCCCTACATATTGTATTTTCATAATACTATGCAGCTGGAATGTGTCACAGAAACACAGGAACAAATTAGATGCTGAAGTTGTTATAAAAGTGAAACTATTATCAACTGCTCCTGTTTTCATATTTTTGCATTCAACTAAATACATCTAGTGGCTTCCCAGGTGGCTCAGAGGGTAAAGAATCCGCCTGCCAATGCAGCAGATGCCGGTCTGATCCCCGGGTCAGGAAGATCCCCTGCAGAAGGAAATGGCAACCCACTCTAGTATTCTTGCCTGAAAAATCCCATGAACAGAGAAGCCTGGCGGGCTACAGACCATTGGATCGCAGAGAGTTGGACATGACTTAGTGACTGAGCATATACAAATACATCTTGCATTCCCCCTGAATCAGTCTGTGATAAGTAACATTCTTAAAGCTTCAGCTTATAAAAATACATTTCTACTAAATAGTTTTGCATGTTTTTTTAAATGTTGGGATTACCTGCAGATTTTTAAAGGTTTTTTTTTTTCCTGAAAGTCTTCTGAAAACCCAAACCAAGGACATAGAATGAAAGTTATTTGCATCATCATCATTATTAATAACAGGAAATATAACAATAAGGAAAATATTCAGGAACTCCACAGCCATGCAGTCCTTTAAGAAAGCAATGAGGTGGAAAATAATGGAAAATATCTCCACTAACTAAATGGAAAATTTTCAAAGGAAAAACAATGTATAAATTCATACCTTTGTGACAGATATTGCTTGAGATGATTTATAAGTTATTCAAATTATATCTCTCCCAAATCTCTTCTAAATGCTAAGAAGTTAAACAAAAATATTGAATTATTAATTAATGTTTAATATAGATATTTTATATTAGGTCAGTTTTATGATATGGTTTATTTGTTTAGGTAAATATATATAGATTAAAATATATTGAAGCTCTTTTGATGATTGTCATATATATGTATATATATAAAACCTTTGTATATTACTTTTATGCCCAATTTAAGTGACTGGAAGTATAATTTTACCATAAAAATGCATATAGTAGTATTTTGTTTTGTTTATCACTATAAATGTTTTGTTATTACTAAGATTCATTGGATGGCATATCTTCCTCCTCATTATAACATTATTCTTATGATCCACTTCAGGGCAACCTGCCCTATGTTGTAATTTCCAGACACTGTATTGAAAATATGGAATCCTTACAAAAAATATTTGCACTAAAAGTAGGAATTGATTCTTTTTAATTATTAGTCATTAAAAGCAGAATAAAATTAAATAAAACATAGCAAGGGATTTCCTTGGTAGCTCAGGTGGTAAAGAATCTGCTTGCAATGCAGGAGATCTAGTTGAGATCTGGGTTCGATCCCTGGGTTGGGAAGATCCCCTGGAGAAGGGAATGGCAACCCACTCTAGTATTCCTTCCAGGAGAATTCCATGAAGAGAGGAGCCTGGTGGGCTACAGTCCATGGGGTCACAAGGAGTCAGACACGACTGAACGACTAACACACTTTTGAAAACATTGAATACTGACATTTGAACCAAAATAATGAAGCAACCTGTTTAATGGCTGCTGTTGTACACTCAAGAGATAATTTTGTATCAAAGTCCTGCCTTTTCCCTCTCTGTTTCTTACAATGCACCACACATCAGGTTAGATGGCTAAGGTTATAAATATTTGTCATCAGAAAATCAGGTGAGCCTAGAAACTTGTTACAGTTATTTTAAATTACAACCAAGCTCCCAGACCTGCTAGGAATGAAGCTACACACAGCTGACCCGTGGATTACTGCTTGTCGCAGCTACAAAAGAATGGCAGAGGGGAAATCCCTTTCCAGAGAAATGGACTCAGCCATCAGTGGCATTTGCATGATTGGAAAGGTAAATACAATGTTTGCTTAGATAAGGCAACTCGATAGGAGTAAAACGTTTGGCAGTGCCCCTTCGAACAAGACCTGGGGTCACATACTTCAGATTCCACCATCCACACAATGCTTGCTGATGCACTGATTTCCAGCCTACCTCACTTATCCATATTTCCTGTGGCACTGTGCTTGGGACTTCCACAGGTGATGCACAGAGGGGCATATTATTCCTAGGTTTGTTGTAGTGAGACTACTGGTTAGGGCAGGGGATGACCTTGAAGGTGGTGGTTCTGAAATCTTGAGGCAAATCTCAACTCTTTCTCCGGTGAAGCCTCATGCTGACCCTCTACAGAAGTAATGACAAACTTTGTTTTTCTCCTATCGAGTTGCCTTATCTAAGCAAACATCATATTTACCTTTCCAATCATGCAAATGCCACTGATGGCTGAGTCCATTTTTCTGGAAAGGGATTTCCCCTGTGCCATTCTTTGGTAGCTGCGACAAGCAGTGATCCATGGGTCATATGTGTGCATTCAGCATAGGAGAGTGGTTCATGGGGCATGCATTGCATTTCTTTAGTTAGGATCCTTGAACTACAAACTCAGAATGTGGCGCTGATAAAACCTTGGTAGGCTTTATCCAAAGGGTAATTTAGGTGTGTTTCTATGGAGGGGAAACAGATGTATGAGAGGTTTAAGTTTCTTCCTGACTCACTGTAGGAACTTCCAGGCTAAATAAAGCATCTGGGATGTGTTAGTTGGAAAGCTAATCTTAACTCATTTTTCCTCAGTAGTGCTGTGGAAAGCCAGTGGGTGAGGAGGAAAGAGAGAGAAGAAAAGAAGGTGTGGTATTACCAAGAGGTTGCAAAGTTTGTCAGAGCCCTATTTCTATGATTTTCCTTGAACATATTCTTCCAAACTTAAGGGCCACTCCTCTTAGGCAAAACTGGAAAAAAAAAAAATCAAAAGGGGCATCCAGAAATCTTTCCCTAGAGGAGACCCAGCTGTGAAGGGTTTTTCACTGATGCTACAAGTTTCAGAGAGATAATGTAAATAGATGAAGCTGACCAGGGTGGGGACTGTGCTGATGGAACACAGGTCTCAACTGAAAGTGGCCGCTGACCATTTCCAGGTGACTTGTGGGCCAAGTGCTGACAGGTCTGCTGATTTTTTCAGCAGAAGTGAGGGTTTTTTTTCCCTTGTGAAATCAACTGATTTTTAAAGAGAGAGTAACTACATTTTTAACAGTGTGTAAAGAACATAAAACATGTCTCTGGGTTGCCAACTTATCCCCTCTGAGTTATCATGAGGGATGTCAAATATTGCTGTATGTATCAGTAAGGATGCTTTGAGCTTCAAACCCAACAAACAACGAGACTTTTACTAGTTCCCCTAGCAGTCCTAGGGTTGGTTCTGTGGCTCTGTAGTGTTTTCTGGAAGTCAGGCTGTTTTTGTCCTCTGTTCTTCCATTCTCAGCATTTGGCTTTTTATCCTTTGACTTGCTGCCTCATGGCTGAAACACCCCTTAGCATTTCATCTTCACACATCCACATCAGAACAGGTGAGAAAGATTTCCTACCGTGTCCCTCTCCCTCTATCAAAGAAGAAGTATCCCCCTAGAGCCCCCTGCCCCCACCAAACACTTAGCCCTCACCAGGGGCTTCCCTGGGGGTGCAGAGGTTAAAGCGTCTGCCTGCAATGTGGGAGACCTAGGTTCGATCCCTGGGTCAGGAAGATCCCCTGGAGAAGGAAATGGCAACTCACTCCAGTATTCTTGCCTGGAGAATCCCATGGACAGAGGAGCTTGGTGGGCTACAGTCCACGGGTCGCAGAGTCGGACACGACTGAGCGACTTCACCTTCATCTTCACCTTTACCTTCACCTCACCTTGTAGGCCAGCTCTGGGTCAAATACAAGGGGGGCTGGGAAGGTGAGCAGCTAGCCTTTTGACCTTAAGGTAGGAGGTGGGCAAGGAGGATTGGCAGTGGATGCTAGGAGGTCGGCCATGGTGATGTCTGCTGTATCATCCAGTCATTATAAACTTACTTTCTTTCAGCTGTACTCACATAGCTGAGTTTTGACTTATACACTGAATGGTATCAATATATTTGCCCTTCAGAAAGAGAATATCATGGCTAAGGAAAAGTCACAACTTCAAGGTTCCGGTTCTTGATGGAAAAGGTCATGGCATCCTTGTGATGTCATTTTATTATTATTTAGGTTTTCAGTTAATTAGGAGGTGGAATCATAGGGAAAATGTTTTCAAAAGCCTTAGGGCAATCTATTAATTTTATCTTTTAAATAAAGTAAATGAGTGTTCTGAGAATGCTGTTTCACTTCTCTGGATATTGTTCACCAAAAACCCTGACCCTGGTCTAACCATTAGAAAAACTGCAAACAAACCTAAATTAGGGACATTCAGAAAAAAAAAAATAAAAGGAAAAACCTAACCAATGCTCTTCAAAACTGTCAAGGTCATCAAGGACGAGGAAATTCTGAGAAACTGTCACAGCCAGGAGGAGTCTAAGGAGGCGTGATGACCAAGTGCAATGTGGTATTCTTGATGGGACCCTGGAAAAGAAAGGATTTTAGGGGAAAACTAGCAAACTCTGAATAAATTATCAAGTTTAGTTAATCAATGTTGGTTTCTTAGAATTGAAAAATATACTCTGAGAATATAAGATGTCAGCTTGGTAAGAGCCATGGGGAATTCTCTGTACCATCTTTGGAGATTTTCTGTAAATTTTGTAGAAAAACAGCCATGTGGTTTTCCTCCTAGTTTCCCAACAGAGCTCAGCTGTCAACCTCTCTGTACTGCACAGGTTTGGCATCAACTTCATTCTGATGGGAAATCTTCTAAACAATGCGTGTTTGTATTTCATGTCATATTTGTTGGTAAGTGGTATTTTAGGGCAGCAACTTCTGTTATCTGTCTAGATTATTTCATTCTAAGGAGTTTTATTGATATTTTTCTTTCTTACATCTCACTCTGTTGTTAATTCCCATAAATCCCCTTAGCTGCTCTGTTACTTTCAAGCCCAGATAACACTTGCTGAGTTTTAACTAGTTCACATCTTCTTCCTTGAGCCTTAGTTTCAACCCCCTTGCTCTCCTGATTTGCTCATACCCTTGATAGAATTCAATAATGGTTTAGAATGGCAAATCCTTTCCTAGGGTCAGTGTCTTTGGAGGTTTATTTGGATAGTGTGACTTTGGATCCTTGCCTGGAATTTTTTTTCTTCCTTTTTCTGGTGTCCAAAAAAAAAAAAAAAAACACACAACCAGATACTGATCAAACTTTGTGAATTTGTAGGGTAGACTAGAGCTGTAATAAACAAGGCAGCATCAGCATAGGATGACAGGATATTTGAGGGAAAACAGAATCAACTACCAAATCAACGATGAAGACATAGGAATAGAACTAAATAGAATCTAAGTACTCTGAAGGACTTCAAGTTTTTGAAATCTCAATGTCTCCTCTGACTGTTTACATCATCGTTTTCTCTTTCTTAGAAAGAAGATTTCCTATTCTTGTTTTGAAGGCATAAGTGAATGAATGCTATTGAAATGTGTGGGTAGTCAGAGATCTCAAAGTATAATTGATAGAAACTACTCCTACAGGCTCCTGAACCCTACATTTCTTTTTTCAAAGGATTGTTTCCAGTCGTCCCCAAATGGAATAGATATCACTTAAAGAACTCTAATAGAGGAAAAGCTTTTTTACTTTTTTAATCACTGTAATCAGATCCAGAAAATCAGTTTCTTTTCCTGCCATGCACACACACACAAAAAACCCAAACAAACAGTAAATGTGTGTATAGAAGGCACATTTTCTAATTTTCCCAAACTGGTAAAAATTGGATTTCTATTACTTTCTTCTTTTTCTGGATGAATTGGATAGATGCTACCACAGACTGTAGCCCACCAGGCTCTTCTGTCCATGGGACTTTCCAGGCAAGAATACTGGAGTCGGTTGCCATGCCCTCCTCCAGAGAATCTTCCTGACCCAGGGATCGAACCCATGTCTCCTGCATTGCAGGTGGATTCTTTACCAGCTGAGCTATCAGGGAAACCCCACATCATTCACAGAGATCACATTTTCATTGTTCTCATTCCCTACTTTGTCGAAGTAACAAGATCCTCTTCAAGGGAAAGTCTTTCTCACATGTTTCTGCATATTGGGAAACCAGGATTTTTCTTACTGTCTTCATTCCTTTTTCAGCTTATCTTGGGTTGTAATTCCCTGAAGTTACAGAAAAGAACCTTTGACAGGATGACTATCTCTTAGAAAAGCGTATGAATGGTTGATGATAGGAAACACTACACAGTTCTTGGTAGCTGTTGTAGATCTGTCTGCGAACCTGAAAAGCATCCACAAGACACTTACATGCGTTTTGATTCCATGTGTACTTCACATGCCATATGGCTGTATCTTAGAAGTTTCTAACCTATTTGACTATGAATATCCTCTTTGTAATATATAATATTGTTGCATATTAGCAAGAAAATTAGTGATCTTATAACCTACTGGAAGGAGCACATAATGATAAAATCATTAAGAAGACAACTTAGCATATTTAAATATGATATATATATGTATATATTCAATATATACACATAGTGAAGTGAAAATTGCTCAGTCGTGTCCTATTCTTCGCGACCCCATGGACTATACAGTCCATGGAATTCTCCAGGCCAGAATACTAGAGTGGTTAGCCTTTCCCTTCTCCAGGGGATCTTCCCAACCCAGGGATCAAACCCAGGTCTCCCGCATTGCCGGCCAATTCTTAACCAGCTGAGCCACCAGGGAAGCCCCATACATATATTGACTATACATATTCAATATACGGATATATTGAAATCCTTAAAAGTGCATACTTTTGACTTAGTGATTTCATATGTAGAGATTTAGCCTAAAAAATTTAAGGATGTATGTAATATTTAGCTATAGCAAAAATGTTTGTTAATAGCATCATTTTTAATATAGAACAACTTAAATCTTACACAGTAGGGGAGTGCTTAAATTAATTATAGAACAGAATAAAATACCAATACCAGTTTATAACTTGGATATTTATTTGTTCACATAAAAATACAGTCATAATATATTAACTAAAAACATAGACAAAAATGGAAAGGTAGTCTAGTACATATGTATACATGGTTTCTTTAATCCGAGTAAAGCAAAGAAGTGACGTGACATTTCAGTAGTTATTCTTTCAGTTCACTAGTGCTATTAAGTGGATATATTCTTTACCACTCACAACAGCTTTTGAAAGACAGTGGTTAATATTTTCCGGTGATATTATTTATTAAATCTATTGCCTGGACTCAAATTCCATTCATAGGTTGCTTGCAATTTTTCAGTGATTCCTCTAGTTGTCAGAAATTCTCAGATTGTGAATTGCTAATTTATTTTAGAACTTTCTGCATATTCTTAAACCAAGTATCTTGGTTTAATTAATTCATACATATCTCTTAGCTATAAACTCATTTTTAGCACTAAATTTCCTCTTGTTTTGTAGCTGGGCAGGAACCATTGTTTTGCTCAGCTGAAATAGCTGATTCGTGTTACCTAGACACTTTTTTTACAGTCCTGGCTCTTAAATTGTGCAGACGCCACTAAAGTGCAGCTCAAACTCTACTTTTTCCATAGTCTTTTCTGATCATACTTTCCTGACTACATCTTATTTAGATGTTAAACTTCTTAAAAATAAGGGCTAAGCTATAAATTTCTTTTCATTCCCCACTGCCACATCTATATTATTGAAAGGTTGTTGCTGAACCACGTAAAGACGCAGGCATCCTTGGCCTCCAGAGGAGAAGAATTCAATCCAGGGCCAGAGACAAGGCTTAATCGCTCAGAGCTTTTGTGTAATAAAGTTTTATTAAAGTATAAAGGAGATAGAGAAAGCTTCTGACGTAGACATCAGAAGTGGTAGAAACACTACCTGCTTGCTTAGTGTTAGCAATGGAGTTATATACTCTACAATGAATCCAAATGATGTCTGGAGATTGTAAAGACCTCACCAGACCTACTCCTATAATTTATGTTTTAAGATAACAGAATGAGCCTGAAGGTTTAATCCAGAGACTGTCCTCAGGCAGGATACAGTCAGTTCAGTTCTGTTCACTTCAGTTGCTCAGTCATGTCCCACTCTTTGCGACCCCATGAATCGCAGCATGCTAGGCCTCCCTGTCCATCACCAGCTTCCAGAGTTCACTCAGACTCATGTCCATCGAGTCCGTGATGCCATCCAGCCATCTCATCCTCTGTCGTCCCCTTCTCCTCCTGCCCCCAATCCCTCCCAGCATCAGAGTCTTTTCCAGTGAGTCAACTCTTCACATGAGGTGGCCAAAGTATTAGAGTTTCAGCTTTAGAATCATTCCTTCCAAAGAACACCCAGGACTAATCTCCTTCAGAATGGACTGGTTGGATCTCTTTGCAGTCCAAGGGACTCTCAAGAGTCTTCTCCAACACCACAGTTCAAAAGCATCAATTCTTTGGCACTCAGCTTTCTTCACAGTCCAACTCTCACATCCATACATGACCACTGGAAAAACCATAGCCTTGACTAGACAGACAAATGTTGGCAAAGTAATGTCTCTGCTTTTGAATATGCTATCTAGGTTGGTCATAGCTTTTCTTCCAAGGAGTAAACATCTTTTAATTTCATGGCTGCAATCACCATCTGTAGTGTTTTGGAACCCCAAAAAATAAAGTCTGACACTGTTTCCACTGTTTCTGCATATATTTACCATTAAGTGATGAATCCAGATGCCATGATCCTAGCTTTCTGAATGTTGAGCTTTGAGCCAACTTTTTCACTCTCCTCTTTCACTTTCATCAAGAGGCTTTTTAGTTCCTCTTCACTTTCTGCCATAATGGTGGTATCATCTGCATATCTGAGGTTATTGATATTTCTCCTGGCAATCTTCATTCCAGCTTCTGCTTCCTCCAGCCCAGCGATTCTCATGATGTACTCTTCATATAAGTTAAATAAGCAGGGTGACAATATACAGCCTTGACGTACTCCTTTTCCTATTTGGAACCAGTCTGTTGTTCCATGTACAGCTCTAACTGTTGCTTCCTGACCTGCATATAGGCTTCTCAAGAGGCAGGTCAGGTGGTCTGGTATTCCCATCTCTTTCAGAATTTTCCACAATTTATTGTGATCCACACAGTCAAAGACTTTGGCATAGTCAATAAAGCAGAAATGGATGTTTTTCTGGAACTCTCTGGCTTTTTCCATGATCCAGCGGATGTTGGCAATTTGATCTCTGGTTCCTCTGCTTTTTCTAAAACCAGCTTGAACATCTGGAAGTTCACCGTTCATGTATTGCTGAAGCCTGGCTTGGAGAATTTTGAGCATTACTTTACTAGCGTGTAAGATGAGTGCAATTGTGCAGTAGTTTGAACATTCTTTGGCATTGCCTTTCTTTGGGATTGGAATGAAAACTGACCTTTTCCAGTCCTGTGGCCACTGCTGAGTTTTCCAAATTTGCTGGTATATTGAGTGCAGCACTTTCACGGCATCTTCTTTCAGGATTTGAAATAACTCAACTGGAATTCTATCACCTCCACTAGCTCTGTTCATAGTGATGCTTCCTAAGGCCCACTTGACTTCACATCCCAGGATGTCTGGCTCTAGGTGAATGATCATACCATCGTGATTATCTGAGTATTGAAGATCTTTTTTGTACAGTTCTTCTGTGTATTCTTGCCACCTCTTCTTACTATTTTCTGCTTTTGTTAGGTCCATACCATTTCTGTCCTTTATCGAGCCCATCTTTGCATGAAATGTTCCCTTGGTATCTCTAATTTTCTTGAAGAGATCTCTAGTCTTTCCCGTTCTGTTGTTTCCCTCTATTTCTTTACATTGATCACTGAAGAAGGCTTTCTTATCTCTTCTTGCTATTCTTTGGAAATCTGCATTCAGATGCTTATATCTTTACTTTTCTCCTTTGCTTTTCGCTTCTCTTCTTTTCACAGCTATTTGTAAGGCCTCCCCAGACAGACATTTTGCTTTTTTGCATTTCTTTTCCATGGGGATGGTCTTGATCCCTGTCTCCTGTACAATGTCATGAACCTCCATAGTTCATCAGGCACTCTGTCTATCATATCTAGTCCTTTAAATCTATTTCTCACTTCCACTGTATAATCATAAGGGATTTGATTTAGATCATACCTGAATGGAGAAGACTCTTGAGAGTCCCTTGGACTGCAAGGAGATCCAACCAGTCCATTCTGAAGGAGATCAACCCTGGGATTTCTCTGGAAGGAATGATGCTAAAGCTGAAACTCCAGTACTTTGGCCACCTCATGTGAAGAGTTGACTCATTGGAAAAAACTTTGATGCTGGGAGGGATTGGGGGCAGGAGAAGAAGGGGACGACCGAGGATGAGATGGCTGGATGGCATCACTGACTTGATGGACGTGAGTCTGAGTGAACTCCGGGAGTTGGTGATGAACAGGGAGGCTTGGCGTGCTGCAATCCATGGAGTCGCAAAGAGTTGGACAAGACTGACCGACTGAACTGAACGAACTGAACTGAATGGTCTAGTGGTTTTCCCTACTTTCTTCAATTTAAGTCTGAATTTGGCAATAAGGAGTTCATGATCTGAGCCACAATCAGCTCCTGGTCTTGTTTTTGTTGACTGTATAGAGCTTCTCCATCTTTGGCTGCAAAGAATATAATCGATCTGATTTCAGTGTTGACCATCTGGTGACGTTCGTGTGTAGAGTCTTCTCTTGTGTTGTTGGAAGAGGGTGTTTGTTATGACCAGTGCATTTTCTTGGCAAAACTCTATTAGTCTTTGTCTTGCTTCATTCTGTATTCCAAGGCCAAATTTGCCTGTTACTCCAGGTGTTTCTTGACTTCCTACTTTTGCATTCCAGTCCCCTATAATGAAAAGGACATCTTTTTGGGTGTTAGTTCTAAAAGGTCTTGTAAGTCTTCATAGAACCGTTCAACTTCAGCTTCTTCAGTGTTACTGGTTGGGGCATAGACTTGGATTACTGTGATATTGAATGGTTTGCCTTGGAAACAAACAGAGATCATTCTGTCATTTTGGAGATTGCATCCAAGTACTGCATTTTAGACTCTTTTGTTGACCATGATGGCTACTCCCTTTCTTCTAAGAGATTCCTGTCCGCAGTAGTAGATATAATAGTCATCTGAGTTAAATTCACCCATTCCAGTCCATTTTAGTTCGCTGATTCCTAGAAGGTCAATGTTCACTTTTGCCATCTCTTGTTTGACTACTTCCAATTTGCCTTGATTCATGGACCTGACATTCCAGGTTCCTATACAATATTGCTCTTTACAGTATTGGACCTTGCTTCTATCACCAGTCACATCCACAGCTGGGTATTGTTTTTGCTTTGGCTCCATCCCTTCATTCTTTCTGTAGTTATTTCTCCTCTGATCTCCAGTAGCATATTGGGCACCTACTGACCTGGGGAGTTCCTCTTTCAGTATCCTATCATTTTGGCTTTTCATAGTGTTCATGGGGTTCTCAAGGCAAGAATACTGAATTGGTTTGTCATTCCCTTCTCCAGTGGACCACATTATTGTTATATAATCCTTCTAAAGACCAGACCTACTCCTGTAATTTGCATTTAAGATAAGAGAATTCAGTTCAGTCACTCAGTCATGGCCGACTCTTTGCAACCCCATGAATTGCACCATTCCAGGCCTCCTTGTCCATCACCAACTCCCGGAGTTCACTCAAACTCACGCCCATCAAGTCAGTGATGCCATCCAGCCATCTCATCCTCTCTCATCCCCTTCTACCCCCAATCCCTCCCAGCATCAGAGTCTTTTCCAATGAGTCAACTATTCACATGAATTGGCCCTCTCAAGAGTCTTCTCCAACACCACAGTTCAAAAGCATCAATTCTTTGGCACTCAGCTTTCTTCACAGTCCAACTCTCACATCCATTTATGACTACTGGAAAATAACAGAATTAGCCAGAAGGTTTAATCCAGAGACTGTCCTCAGGCAGGATACATTATTGTTATATAGTCCTAAGAAATGTACAGGAAAAAAAAGGTTTGTCATTTCTTCCTCCTTGAGAATTCCAGACCCCTCTCTCTTTGGGGACCCCTAGACTTCTTATCAACCTGCTTAG
Source organism: Ovis aries (assembly GCF_016772045.2). NCBI lineage: Eukaryota > Metazoa > Chordata > Mammalia > Artiodactyla > Bovidae > Ovis > Ovis aries. Next base: position 46,278,265 of record NC_056071.1, on the reverse strand, counting down.
GAAATGACTGTCTCATTATCTTGTATACATCAGTTGTTCAATAGTCACTCTTTGAATTAGTAATTCAGTAGTGACAGTGATATACGAAACCCAAGTGATCAGTTTTAAAGCCACCCCCTGAAGGAGAGTGAAAAAGTTGGCTTAAAGCTCAACATGCAGAAAACTAAGATCATGGCATCTGGTCCCAACACTTCATGGGAAATAGATGGGGAAACAGTGGAAACAGTATCAGACTTTATTATTTTGGGCTCCAAAATCACTGCAGATGGTGACTGCAGCCATGAAATGAAAAGACGCTTACTCCTTGGAAGAAAAGTTATGACCAACCTAGATGGCATATTGAAAAACAGAGACATTACTTTTCAACAAAGGTCCATCTAGTCAGGGCTATGGTTTTTCCTGTGGTCATGTATGGATGTGAGAGTTGGACTGTGAAGAAAGCTGAACATTGAAGAATTGATGCTTTTGAACTGTGGTGTTGGAGAAGACTCTTGAGAGTCCCTTGGACTGCAAGGAAATCCAACCAGTCCATTCTGAAGGAGATCAGCCCTGGGATTTCTTTGGAAGGAATGATGCTAAAGCTGAAACTCCAGTACTTTGGCCACCTCATGTGAAGAGTTGACTCATTGGAAAAGACTCTGATGCTGGGTAGGATTGGGGGCAGAAGGAGAAGGGGACAACAGAGGGTGAGATGGCTAGATGGCATCACTGACTCGATAGACGTGAGTCTGAGTGAACTCCGGGAGTTGGTGATGGACAGGGAGGCCTGGTGTGCTGCGATTCTTGGGGTCACAAAGAGTCGGACATGACTGAGTGACTGAACTGAACTGAACTGAACTGAAGAAGAATCTAATGAATAGCACCATTAGTAGTATTCAAATATAGTTGCTACTACAAAAATAATCATGTGATTTTTCAGTTGCTTTAATTTTTTTTTTAATATGTAAGGGTCCTCTGCAGGTTGAAATCTTATTCTGTGTTTTTGGCATTAATAAATAGCTATTTAGAATAATTTAGTCTGCAAAGTCCCTGTCTCGGTGAGAGTTATGCATCATGATTAAAAAAAATGTGGGAGGGAAATCTACCAACATTTAATAAAACAACATGCTCTTTTTGCTTGGAAAAGGCTCAGTGACTGACTTTACAACCTTCATTCCAAAGTTCTCTTTATTTCTTATAGCTTGTGGGCTGAAATTACTCATATCTGACACCTACTTTAGAATTCACTTACCAAAAATAAAAGTTTAAAAAAGATGAAGGGTGATTGTGGCATCTTGCTGCTTAATCATAAAAGTCAGAAAAATATGTCCTGATACCACTCTGATTTTCTTTTTTAAAGAAATAACAGATGCTTAATCACATTTAATTAAGAGAATCGTCTTTGTCTCTCTAAAACCCTTTCATCCCCTCCGTTCCTATCTCATACTTACTCTGTCATTTTTAATTTTGTGTTCTTGCCACTAATGTGCGTTTTCCTTATCTGCCAATGTCATCTACCCACTTCCTCCTGGAGAGCACAGCCCAATCCGTCTCTCACTAAGAACACCATCTGAACAACTTATTATGAGACTCTTAATTTGGCACACAGGCTGCATTATTTATTCAGAGCTGATAAGGGACAAAACACATGGCTGAGTTTCCTGAGCTTCACTATTTAACACCTCCACAAGGCTAAATCTTTCAAAACAGTTTGTTCCACTTGTTTTTACACTTTCTTCATTCATTTATGTTTTGAAAAATGGTTCAACTAAATGGCAGACAGATAATTTGTAACTTTCAAGCATTCAATGTATTCAGTGGGTTCAAGTAATATAGTCAGGTATGTATGGGCTCATATCAAATTTTCTGCCATCTTACTCAGAACCAAGAAGCACAATGATAATGCCCCTTATTTTTCCCTTCTAATTTTTTTGTTTCCTGTAGATTATCTCAGAAAGTTTGAACCTAAATATCACAGAATCTTCCTCCATAAGTAATGACTCTCATTTCTATTCCATTTGCTTGGAAACAAAGATTTTTCCCTTGTAATTACCACAATAAGCAAAACACAATTTAATATTGTTCCCAGAATAATTTCCTCTGCAGGGTTTGCCAAATTTTGTGAAACAATGGCAAATAAAGTTAATGTTCCCATTTTAAATGTGTGAATTTTAACACTGTACCCTTTAGCATTGCATGGATGTGACCTTATCATAAAATATACTTTTTTCTTAGTGTACTAATGACCATTTTGCCACTTCTATACACTAATTTAATATTCAGTTTTTGTTGCAGTTGATCATTCTGTTGGGTAAGCTATAACCTCACCAATATAAATATTTACATTGATATAAGGCTGATTCATTTAGAACTCGTTCACCTAAGACAGATTTAATTATGAATTTCCCTATATAAGTTGTTATAATTATGTGCATCATTTATCAGTTTTGTGATGTTTAAGTTTCTTCCTCTTTGAATGTAAAGCATAGTTGAAAATTTATTTTAGACCATGTGGGTATAATTCATGACACTTGCGCTATCAGTTACTAATTTAAATGCTGGTGAAACAGAAGACACTGGGAAAATCTGATATTAACTAAGAATTTGCTCCTTACATTTTTTAGATGGGTTGATAATGTTACAAATGCTTTGCAATGTTGTAACTCAGTGGTTAAGGTGCTAACAACAAGCACATTACTCTAATAATAATAAGATTCTAATCATAAGAATACAGTATACTCAGCTAATGTGATAAAATATATGTGGAGGAATTTTATTTCTTATTCCATTTATTTTTAATATTTCCAACTAGAAAAATTAAAATAATACCCACCCATTCATCTGTTTCTCAAATTTAACAGATTTTAATATTTTGTCCTATTTGTTTCTGATCTATAAGCGTCTGCCTGGAATGCGGGAGACCCGGGTTTGATCCCTGGGTCGGGAAGATCCCCTGGAGAAGGAAGTGGCAACCCACTCCAGTATTCTTGCCTGGAAAATCCCATGGAAGGAGGAGCCTGGTACGCTACAGTCCATGCGGTCGCAAAGAGTCGGACACGACTGAGCGACTTCACTTCACTCTCTCTCAAATAAAATTTTATGAATGTACCTAAATTCTAATTCATTTATCTATTTTCTTCCTCCCCAAAGAATCACTATCCAAAAGGTGGGAGACATTTCCAGGCATGTTTTAGTGCTTTTTCTATTTCTGACCATATTCATAAATAATATATGCTGTTGCTATATTGGGGTTCCTTGGTGGCTCAAACAGTAAAGAATCGGCCTGCAGTGTGGGAGACCAGGGTTCAATTCCTGGGTTGGGAAGATTCCCTGGGGAAGGGCATGGAAGCCCACTCCAGTATTCTTACCTGGAGTATCCCCATGGAGCCTGGCAGGCTACAGTCCTTAGCGCTGCACAGAGTCAGACACGACTAAACACACATTACTGTATTATATATCTGTGTATATTTATATATGGTGTATGTATATATATATATGTACTCACACATATATAATTCTATATGTATCTCTTTTGCAGTTTCCTTGATTTTTTTTACTTGACATTATATTTTTGAAATTTAAAAATACTGGCACATTTCTAGCTACCATAGTAATATTCCAAGGTGTAAATAAACTCTAATGTATCCTTCACAGGTAGCTTGTTTCCTTTTCATATTTTTTCAGTATTTCAGTGGACAACTCTGCTCAAGTCTGAGTTAAAGACATTCAGAGCATCAGGCTTAGCTAGGGAACTTTACCTAAAAAAAATCAGAACATAATTCTCTGCACACCTGTTTCTGTTTGAATCTCCCACTTTAGACTCATCCCATGTATAATCATGGTTAGTTGTATCTATGTTAAGTTTTGATTCCTTAAGCTGAAGACTATACATTTTTTCAATAAATTTCTACTCTAAGCACCTACAATGATAACCATGAAAATGACTTTTCTAAAAGGCAATGTTTTATAGCATAGTCGAAAGGCATCTAGGTTTAATTCAATGCTTCAGGTAACTTGTACTTATTTATACTCTACTTGGTTTACTTTATGACTTAGAGTATTGGAAAGAGAGAAGGAAACATTTTTTCTCTCCTATTTTAGTTGTGATTTTCTAATATGTTGCACCAGTAAAATTTATTCCCATTTCTTGCAATCTGTCATAAAGCGAAAGCATTATATGATTTACTTGAAAGGAAGAAAGCTGCTTCTTCCTGAAGGTCATTTAGAGGGCTTAGAAAATAAATTAACTTGAAGTGATTTTTATACCATTTAATTATCACTGATCTGAACAAGAATAAAAATGAAACTGAGTAATTTTTCCTCGGATAAATTTAAACTATCTTCAATCCAATTACGTTCTCATATATTGGAGCAACTTAAAAAATGCATTCCATCTGATTGCCTGGTGCTGGTGTGAGAAGGGCTGTTAGAAACCCCAGAAGGGTGCACACTCCCTGCCCCTGGTGCCCAGAGAGCAACTAGCCCCAGCCCTCTAGCCCTCCTGAGAGTGTGGTTGTGGGAGCACGGTCTTGCTCTTTTACCACTGGCTTCCCAGTGGCCACAGTGAAAGTTGTAAATGATGAAGTGCTGCTGGAGAGCTGCTATAAATGGGTTTTTTTCCGTATAAATCTGACCCCTGAGTGGATGATACTGGGAGATTTTTGAAGGAAGTAATTGACACACCATTCAACTTAGAGTTAATTCAAACCATTTTTTTTTTTTAATCTTTTGGATCTGCCAGATACACTCTATCCTTTCCTCTGCAATTCAGAGTAAATATTTTTCTTAATATTTTCTTTTATATTGAAGTATAGCTGGGCTGGAAGAAGCACAAGCTGGAATCAAGATTCCTGGGAGAAATATCAATAACCTTAGATATGCAGATGACACCACCCTTATGGCAGAAAGTGAAGAGGAGCTAAAAAGGCTCTTGATGAAAGTGAAAGAGTAGAGTGAAAAAGTTGGCTTAAAGCTCAACATTCAGAAAGCTAGGATCATGGCATCTGCACTCATCACTTCATGACAAATAGATGCAGAAACAGTGGAAACAGTGTCAGACTTTATTATTTGGACTCCAAAATCACTGCAGATGGTGATTGCAACCATGAAATTAAAAGATGCTTACTCCTTGGAAGAAAAGTTATGACCAACCTAGATAGCATATTCAAAAGCAGAGACATTACTTTTCAACAAAGGTCCATCTAGTCAAGGCTGTGGTTTTTCCAGTGGTCATGTATGGATGTGAGAGTTGGACTGTGAAGAAAGCTGAGTGCCGAAGCATCGATGCTTTTGAACTGTGGTGTTGGAGAAGACTCTTGAGAGTCCCTTGGACTGCAAGGAGATCCAACCAGTCCATTCTGAAGGAGATCAGCCCTGGGTGTTCTTTGGAAGGAATGATGCTAAAGCTGAAACTCTAGTACTTTGGCCACCTCATGCGAAGAGTTGACTCATTGGAAAAGACTCTGATGCTGGGAGGGATTGGGGGCAGGAGGAGAAGGGGACGACAGAGGATGAGATGGCTGGATAGCGTCACCGACTCGATGGACGTGAGTCTGAGTGAACTCCGGGTGTTGGTGATGGACAGGGAGGCCTGGTGTGCTGCTATTCATGGGGTCACAAAGAGTCGGACACGACTGAGCGACTGAACTGAACTGATCTGAGAGCCATTAACAATTTTGTGATAGATTCGGATGGACAGCAAAGAGACTCAGCCATACATACACACGTATCCACTCTCCCCCAAACTCCCCTTCCATCCAGGCTGCCACATAATATTGAGCAGAGTTCCATGTGCTGTACAGTATGACTTTGCTGGCTATCCATTTTAAACATAGCACTGTGTACAGGTCCGTCCCAAACTACCCCTCACTATCCCCCACCCTTCTCCCCTGGCATAAGGGGAGAATATTCAAAATGTATTTTTAAGACGTGCAGGGACAGGAGACATTTGGCAGAGTATTTTGTTATGTAAATACAAGAAAAACAAAAAACAACTCTTTGATGACCTCAAACCAATCTGGAAGGATAAATCTTTTAAGACAAACTTTTCATTAAGACAATCACTTCTGCCATGTGGGAAGATATTCTTTAAGCTGTGGAGCGTGTCACCCATATGGAGCTAAGAAAGTATATCAAGTAAAATAAATATCACGAGGAAGGAAGGAAGGAGAAGGTTCATCATTCCCTTGATCCTGTGGCACCAGCGGGCAGATTATATTGTATAGAACCCATGCATTGAGACCAATATTATAGCCTTTAGAATAAATATCACTCTTCCCAAGAAGACCAAGCTCAATGAGAGTCACTTGTCAACCTCAAATAGCTTAATTACTCAGTCATTGGTTCAAGGCTCAAGGCTAGATGTATTCTGACCTTCTGACTTGACAGGTGAGTTTATCACTGTTGCCCCTTTTCTGATGATCAGAGCAGGAAGCTGTAACTATCAAAATTCAAAGTAGTTGTCAGAGTTAAAGAACTCACCTTAATCATGCCAGGTAGAAACACCCTACATGAGTGGATTACATGGGTACACTCTTGTAAAATGCTTAAACCTGCCTGAACTAAGTAAATGTTAGCAGTTATTAGAATTATTTGCTATTCTGAATGATTCCCAAATGATGTCAAGTAAATAAGGGACATTTTTGCTTAGGAATGTAGGAAAAATGGGCTTCCCAGGTGGCACTAGCAATAAAGAACCTGCCTGCCAATGCAGGAGATGTTAAGAGATGTGGGTTCGATCCCTGGGTTGGAAAGATCCCCTGGAGCAGGGCATGGCAATGCACTCTAATATTCTTGCCTGGAGAATCCTATGGACAGAGGAGACTAGCGAGCTCCAATCCATGGGGTCACAAAGAGTTGGACATGACTGGAAGTGACTTAGCACACAGACACACAGAAAAGCTATTCCCCAAACTGATCCTGCTGCCTAAGTCGGTAGAGTAACTTCATAATCCTGGACGACAAGTGACTCGGGAGTGGTTTTCTTTCTAGGGCTATAAATATATGTCTGAGCTATTTTGAATATCAAGGCAAAACAAATGCATTTGTTCATCCCCACAATGACTGGCAATCTGTGAGAAGCAAGTGAAGATGTTCTTTGGTTTTGGAAGTTGTAGGATAATGAAGTTTCTAGCCAGCCAGTTTATTTCAGAGAGCATGTTCGATTTGCACGTGTAAAAATAGTCCTTCCATTGAATCCCAGAGGGGTTTGATTTCAGCAGCTTCATAGAAATGCACAGAGACGAGATTGTTCTAAGAAATGAGCTCTCTGAAAATGCCATAGCATTCTGCTTCAGCGTGGTCACTTGCTAACTATTTTTCATATTATATCTAGCCTTCTTAATACCAAGGGTCTTTTTAAAATGCCAAAGATACTCCTCCAAAAATACACATGAATCAGTCATTTACATTTGCTCATAAAACTCTTTTGCCTTTTCAAAGAGCACTGGGTTGGAGACAAGGACATCTTTCTATCTTTTTACTGAGAACCACTCACTAAGAACACCATATAGTTTCCCTAATTTATTTATGCGAGTGTATCCTGGGGCACTGCTCACTTCACACTTCAAAAGACTGAAAATCTATTAAGCCTTTAAATATCGGCCATCCTGCTACCTGATATTTTATACACTGTGTAGAGGAATATTGTGACTCTGCTAATCTTTTCCCATGATCAGCCTTATCCAGTCATAAATGTGTGTTTTTTCTCTTTAGATGATCATCGCCTACCTATGTTTGTACTGTGTGCTAAGTTGCTTCAGTCATGTCTGACTCTTGGTGACCCTATGGACTGTAGCCTGCCAGGCTCCTCTGTCCATGGGATTCTTCAGGCAATAATACTAGAGTGGGTTGCCATGCCCTCCTCCAGGGGATCTTCCCAACCCAGGGATTGAACCCATATATCTTATGGTCTCCTGCACTGGCAGGAAGGTTCTTTACCACTAGCGTCACCTGGGAAGCTCATGTTTCTACTAGTTGACTTTTTTTAGAGGAAGATTTTTTTCCCATCTGAGTTTTAATCATCACCACCACTGCTCCTTTTATCATCCTTCTGGCTCTCTGATCTCTACGTGTTATTTTCTTTCTTCATCCTCTAGTTGACTTTTTTCTTGATTTTTCTCTCCCTTGTGCCTAAGTTCATGCCTCTCCATTGATCCATCACCAAAGGCTGCTGTTTTGTGGACGTGAAGAAGAGGGGCTTATCTTCTGTTTCTGATGTAGCCACTGAGCATAGACCATCAGGTGTGCATATCTTCATGGTGTGTTCTTTCTTCCTGGCCATTCAAAGTGCTTTGTGAGTATTGCTTCTGAGATACAGGAGTGCTGGAAGTTTGTGTGTTGCATAGGATTGGTATCTGGATCTCTGCTGGAAGTGGAGATGGTGCTAAGGTTGGGACTTGCAGGGTTTGGTGAGGTAACATGTTAGAGTAATACTGAGATCAGGAGCTGAGGTTCCCATGGATCAGACAGAGAGCCACAGATGGATAGTGAGCTGAAATGAAGAGTAGGACCAGGAAAAGAGAAGACATGAGGCTAGAGAAGTATAGAAGTAGAGGTTACCCCAGATCCACGGGCTTTCTAGAACCCCTGGCAGATGGCAGAATGCAGTCAAGCCAGGTGTCCCACAGTTCAGGAACCTGTGGTGGACACTTTAAGAGAAGCACGCTGATTCACTCTTCATTTAAGACCTGAAATAAGCTTGCTTTGATGTAGGCCTCAGGGGCACAAGACTGGCTTCATATCAGGACTGGTAGCCAGCTGGCAGGCTGCCTGTGGTACTGACACTCTTCCCTGAGACATATTCAGAAATAGTAGACCCTTGGCCATGAGTCACCCCCACCAAAATGTCGCATAGTCAGCGGAGTAAAAGCTCAACATTTGCTTGAGTTCTGGTCCTAAGAAGGAGTCACAGCTCCTTCAAAAGAATTGGGAGGGATTGATGAATTTTCACTTAAATTTCCCCCCACTATTCCATGTTAACTATTAAAAGTGTACTGTGTTGATGGAACAGGGGATTGAAGAAAGGTGATGCTCACGAAAGTTAATTGTAAGGACTCCACAAAAAATTATCTAATCATTGCCATTCACACAAGTAAATGCTAATTCTTAAGTTTTTTAAAGTAAGGATCACTTATTTCAGAGATACATCTGTGATAGCAGATAAGACAGACCAGGCATCTATCAGGAATAGTTTTAATTTGTGTTATTGTGCTGTGTCTTTGTGAAACAAGTTATAATGTGCAGACACCAGACCCTACAGAATTCTGTCTCTATACTGAAGAAGGAAGAAACTGAGACCAGTTTTATTTTAACATTCATTCCTCATCATTTCCACAGGGTATTTTTATTTCAGATGCTTCACTCTTTCAGAGTCTGTAAGTCTCCTTAGGAAAAAAAAATAAAATTCACCTTGGGGAGGCAGAAATCCCACACTGAATCTTACATGATTCTTTTTCTGGTCAAGGAATATTCAAATGAGCTCAGAGGAAAGATGAGTATTTTGCATTTTACTGTCTTATGCTCTTCATTTCAAAAATAATCCAAATATCTAAAATGTGTTTTCAGTAAAGCCCTCCTTGCCACATATTGAATGTATCATCAGTTTTCTTTCTAATATGTGTAACTGAGTGGGGGGGGGGAAGATCTAACAACCAAAAGGTTGTAAAACATAAATACTCCCCACAGTAATAGTAAGATAAATGCAGAGTCATATCAGTGATACTGCCCTGGAGGCAGAACTCTCTGTTGGAACATATCATGTGTTTAATGAAAGATACAATCGGACAAATTAAACTCCATATTTTGTTCATATCAGTGCAGTTCGCCTTTAGTTCTATCCTTCTACAAGAGGCTGAGTTCCACTGCTGCTCCCCCTGGCCCACCTTGCCCTTCTTGTTCTTAAGAGCATAAGTAGCTCATCCACAGAGGGCTCAAAACAGACGGAGAGCTGCTGCTGCCCAGGAAAGGAGGAATCGTCTGGTCACTGTGGCAGATCCCCATTAGTCTTCTGTTGTTCTCAGCTAACCACCAGCATGGTTTGTCTTTCGAATCTAGAAGCAGCTCAGAACCCTGGTGAGCAGGAAGGTACACAGACAGTGTCCCCTCGCTGGTCTTCACTACTGGCTCTTTGTCAGGGAAAAGGAGGTCTGAATTTCCAAAAAGATGGCTAGGGGAGAAGGAGGAAAGAACAAATAGAACACAGGCTTTGATGGATGTATTTGAATAGCACAGCTTATTAATGAAAAGTTCATCCAGCCCAGGTCACGTGTATGTTGTGCAGCCAGGCCCTTTTCCTCACTTCAGTCACCCTTGGAGGGTATGGACTGAACTTTCACTCTGCATCTGATTCTTTAGTGTGGTTCTCTCAGAACACTGGCCTTTTGTTCTTAGTGTGTCTCTCTTGTAGAAAGTGTGTGGTTATGTTTGGCTTTGAAGTTCAGTAGGAGTCTTTTTCTTCTCATTGGAAAAGGCCGACCATGTTGACCGGACAGAAATGTTTGTTCTTAGTTCCATCATTGTATTTTATGTTATGCTTCTGTTTTTATTATGTATAAATTATTTTACTTTCCTTTTTTCCTAATGATTGACTCTGTGTAGTATACTTAATCCTCCATATTTTTGGCTCATATATTGATTCCTTATTATGAGCAAGAATAATCTTCTCTCTTCCCTCTACTACCTGAATTTATATTGATTATAGATTTTTATTAGTGGTTATTCTTACATTTTAAATATATGTATGTGTGTGTGTAGGGGTGTGTTAGTCTCTGTCGTGTCTGGCTCTTTATGATCCCATGGACTATAGCCTGCCAGGCTTCTCTGTCCGTGGAATTCTCCAGGCAAGAATCCTGGAGTGGATTGCCATTTCCTTCATGTATATGCTTTTATTTCTTGCTTTCTCTAGTTAATATCTTTTAACTGCTTGGCTATGAAAGATCAGCTGACTTACACTGACTGTCCTTAACTCTCCCTTCTCTTGCTAACAGTTGTGATTTTTACTGTTTGTAGTGTTAGGGATTGAGACATTTACATTTCAGTCTGCAATTATAAAACTTACTGTTTGTTTCTCAAGTCCTGAAATTAACTGAATTTAATGATCACAGCCATGCCTTTTACCATAGAAAACTAAAACTTACTCTCTTCACATTTTCAAGAATCTCAGGGAATGTATATTCATTGCATGTTTTAAAAAGTTTATCTTCTGCCTTTATACCTGATCTACATTTTGTCTGGACACATAAATCTCATTCTACTGTCTTTCTTTGAGCACTTTTATAGGCACTGCTCTGATGCCTTTAGGGAACTGTTGCTGCTGCTGCTAAGTCGCTTCAGTCGTGTCCGACTCTGTGTGACCCCAGAGATAACAGCCCACTGGGCTCCCCTGTCCCTGGGATTCTCCAGACAAGAATACTGGAGTGGGTTGCCATTTCCTTCTCCAATGCGTGAAAGTGAAGTTGCTCAGTCGTGTCCCATGGACCGCAGCCCACCAGGCTCCTCCATCCATGGGATTTTCCAGGCAAGCGTACTGGAGTGGGGTGCCATTGCCTTCTCCATTAGGGAACTGTTAGATTCTTATAAATTTCAGGATACAGTAATCAGGCAATTAACCCAGAAATTCCACTTCTAGGCATTTACTCAGGTAAAATGAAATCATGTGCTGTGCTTAGTCATCCAGTTGTGCCTGACTCTTTGTGACCCCATAGACCGTAGCCTGCCAGGCCCCTCTGTCCATGGGAATTCTCCAGGCAAGAATACTCAAGTGGGTTGCCATGCTCTCCTCCAAGGGAAATGAAAGCATATGTCCCTGCCCAAAGATTGTAGGATGTGAGTGTTAGTAGAAACCATATTCACAATAGCCCAGGACTATTGAAACTCCAGTGCTTGTCAGAGCTGGAATGGATGGGCAAGACATGGTGTATTCACATAATGGAATATTACTCAGCAATTAAAAGGAACAAACCTCTGATACACATATTCCCATGGATGAATTTCAGAGATATCATATGAAGCAAACTAAGGTGAATATAATCATGGTCAAATGCAGGTTTTTATATATTTCCACAGGAACAATACTGCCCCAAAATCCAGGGACCTCATTTCTAAGCTTCAAAAACCAGCTTGTGAAACTCCAAACTTTCGGGGAGGGTTACTTTTACCATCTATAAAAAGGATAAGCTTAGATGACACTATTTTCACTTTTTTGAAGTTCTGATAACAGAGAATTTACTAATTTGTAGTCTACATGAAAAAACATTGATAAGTCTTCCATTCCCTATAATGTGAGTTATAATCTCTAATGACTTTCCAGTTTTAATACAGTGGTTTCTAAACCATTGTGTAAAATTGGTATATATCCTAAAAATTAAGAAAACAGGTCTATTAGTTAATAAGACCAAGTTGTATCTGATTCACCAATCTATTTAATTATTCATTTATTATTAATTATTTCCTTTTGTACTCTAACAATAACCAAGATTTTCTTATATTTAGTTTTTAATTCAACAAGTACATATCGAATGTCTACCGTGGAACTATATACAGGCCCATAAATCTGCTTTATTACTGGTTAGGGAATTGACTTTATTATATCTGTTTCCTTCTTAATGAGGCAAGACGTGTAAAAGGTGTCTATTCTTTATAAATGAACCTAAAGTACCCTCCAATTATTATGATCTCTCTACATGCTGAATTTTTCTTTCCTCCACTGAGGTGCTTCTTCATAAAGGAAATTGAGACTCATGGAAGATGTAACTCTTGGAGAAAAGAAAACAGAAAGGAGCATAATAGCAAACATCCCTAGGGATATTAATGATTTATGAGCCATACACAAGGTCCTATTTAAAGCCATAATTCATATATAGGTTATGGTTAAATAGAAGAATTCTCTTTACTTGGTAAAGGAAATATGCTTTATTCCAAAAGTATTCCATTCAATTAACTGACATGTCTTGCTAAACATTGTGTTTCTTCTAAATACAAACACATACACACACACACATATCTTTCTTAAAGTTTTCTCAAAGTAAGGAAAGTGTTAGTTGTTCAGTCGTGTCTAAGTCTTTGCAACCACACAGACTGTAGCCTTGTCAGGCTCCTCTGTCCATGGAATTCTCCAGGCAAGAATACTGGAGTGGGTATTCTTGGGGATCTTCCTGACCCAGGGATCTAACCTGTGTCTCCTGCATTGCAGGAAGATTCTTTATGGTCTGAGCCACCAGAGAAACTCAAAAATACCTATAAATACCTTTCTGGGAAATATTTAAGTGAGGACCCAGAGCTTCATGTGTCAAGCTTCTTGGATTGGAGAGAATGATAGATGTCATATTTGTTCCTAACCCTTCATCTTTTCCTATAATCTCACCCTTTACCCTTTGACTTCGAGGTTTCACCTAGTAGGAGTAGAGTGTATTTCCCATCCCACTGAAGTTGTGAATTGCTTTGAGCAGTACACTGTAGGTGGGAATGCCAGTGTGCCAGTTCTGATCTTGGTCTTAAGAAGCAGCACGGTATTTCTGTTCACCCATTTGCCACTTCTGCCATTGCCACGAGAAAAGGTCTCAGGCAGTCTCCTGGTCTCAGAGCAATAAGAGAATGTGATGTGCAGGTGCCTCAGGGGTCTGCAGCCCAGCCCCTGTGATGGTATTTGTTTCTTGTTGTCTGTCCCTATACTGTGAGGGTGATTTATTACAGGATTATTGTGACAGTGGCTAACTTAGTCATGCAAGGAACACAGAAGACAGTATCATCTCCTGAAGTTCATTTTAACAGAAATCCCTCTCAGATATGATATATAGGTCAAGCAAATGAAGAGCTCTTCAGCATATAATAAAGGCATTTTTACCATGCCATTGATTTCGGTTTTCACTTTTTTAAGAGTAAGAGATTGCATGTCAGCTTCTGAAACCTCCTAATTATTTAGTTCATTCAAAAGCAGCAGACATGGATCTGTGTGTGTAAGATGTACACATTCTATTGTATTTTTCTGTGAGATACAAAACCATGTAATCCATCTTTGTAGACTATAAAACCATGTTGCAGAAGTCTTCTTGGGTGATCCGACCCTTCCAACTGCAGGACAGACACAGCCTTCAAGGGAGACACTTGCAAGTATAATGAACAAAACCTAAAAAGACTATTCTACATCTCAGACACTATTGTAAAATACACGTGTGTGAAAGAAAGAGAAGGGACAGACTGCTTTTTTAACAGAAGAATATAGTATGCACAGTTCAGCACAACAGAAACATGTACCATGTAAGGGAAAACAAGTTGCAGAGGCAAAGAAGAACAAATTGAAAAGAAACCATTGACAAATCAACAACACATAGACAGGACAAGAAATAAAAGATGATAAACATTGCAAGCAGCTGACTGCAGGTACAGAGACAACCCATAAGCTTTCATTCTCTCAAGGCCAAAGGCAGGTAGCAAATCACCTTATCTGTGCAGAAGGAAAATGTCAAAAGGGTCAAAATGTCCTCGAATATCCACTTGAAAGGAAAGGTGAAGGAAAGGATCAGGTGAAGTAGGATAGAGGCAGAGACTCAGAGTAACACCAGAGAGGCACAGTGACGGCGAGGGAAGGATGGAGGGGAAATGGGAGTCTTGTTCACTATTTTAGTGAGAAGGACACACACTCAGCAGTATTTATACAGGCAAAGAAGATCACAGAGTCCTATAGGCAAGGACGAGAGTGCAGAAGTCTTAGTGGGTAGACTTGAGGAGTGGTCAAAGAGAGCAGGCAAGCTGCAAATAGCTGTTGAAAGCCTGAGAAGAATGGAGGACAAATTAAAAAAGGAGAAAAGTGAAAACAAACCAGAACACAAAACCTTATTATTAGTGAAAGCTATTAAAAATATTAGCAATTGTGGAGAGTTTAATCTTGCATTTCCCCAGAAAGAAAAGTTCTTGAATCTTTGTGAAACATGTATAATACCCTCCAAGTGATAACTGTATTTATTATATTTTATAAAACTCATTTTTAAATATTATTTTCTTTTTGGAATATAGTAGTTACTACATTCAAAAGAATTTTTTGTGTCTACACACACACACACACACACACACACACTCATGAATTATAAAGTACAGTAATAAAAATATTTACTCACAGACACACCGTCCAGACCAAAGGACCAGAACAATATAATGATTATGTGTCTACGAATGCATTATATTCTTTTTCCTTCCCTCTGGCTCACTCGCATAGATAACCTTTATCTTGAATTTTCGCATTACTTTTCTGAACCATGTGTACCCAGTGAAATTTCTAGGAGTTCCCTACCAGGTTGAGTTGAGTATATTCCAAAACTTGTTTTTGTTTTTAAATATCAGGAAAGAATAAAAGATCCACAGCAATTCAATATTCTTACATCCCTTAACCAACCACTTTCCTGTGGTCTCTTGAACTCTCCTCCCCACCCTAGTCCCCTGAATGTTAGCATGATGTGTTCACATGGCAGCTTTACTTACCTTCACATAAAGGACTCCAGATCCCAGGTGGTCTAACTGGCAATGCTGAACTCTTCAGATGGGATTTCATCCCTCAGTAGTACCAGAGCAATGGCCTTTGGGAGTCAGAAATATTTATTAATAATAGCCAAAGCAAAACCAAGGCTGTTAAACATAGTATGGATTTGAAAAAAGAATGTTTTGCTACTTCTTGTAATGTATTTGCAATTATATAAATGTATTTTTACACATACAGACACACACACACACACACACACACACACACACACACACACACATATCCTCAAGCCCTTTCTGCCTGCTATATCCACATTTACTTTGCAAAATTTACAGATACGTGCATTTAAAGCCACCATGATTTCTTCTTTCTGGGACTTATGCCATCTTAAATATTAAATGACTAGATTTAATAATCATTTAGCATTTAAAAATTAAAATAATGTAGAACTGGGAAAGAACTTCCTTAGCAGCTGAAAGTGAAAAGAAGGGAGAAGCGACAGAGACAGACAGACACAGAGGGAAAGAGTGTATTATATTTCACTGTGTATCATTCTTCCACTTCTTAATTCAGTTAATTCATATAATCCAGCCGTTTGTGCGGTGTCAAGGTTTCTAACTTGTATGACTCATTCTTCTTGAGAAAAATAGAATTTTTGCAAACTGTCTCCACCTGCTGCTGCTGCTAAGTCGCTTCAGTCGTGTCCGACTCTGTGTGACCCCGTGGACTGTAGCCCACCAGGCTCCCCCGTCCCTGGGATTCTCCAGGCAAGAACACTGGAGCGGGTTGCCATTTCCTTCTCCACCTGAGGTGAACCCAAATATGTTTGTATGTATCTCAGTACTTCACATCTGATATAATGATCACATTTGCTATATTTAAAACAAAAGTCAAATTGTACATAATACAGTTAATATAATGTACTGTTCTTAAAATAAAAGAGTGAAACTAAATCCCTAAAGAGCACAGTGTCTCGTCCTCTGCAGTAGGCCAGTCTCATAGTCATCTCAGAGAAGAGAATGTAACAAGTAGCCATAAACTGTTTTCCTTGGAAAGGATAAAATTATAGTGTCTTTGAAAGTGCTTAGAAATTTATATATATATATATATATATATATATACATATCAGGTATAACATGCACTGCTCCATCTAAATGATCTTCCAGGAAATCTCAGAAACAGATACTCTAGTAAACTGTATTTTTGGTTCAATATCATTAGAAATAGCCTTATTGAAGAAAGATACTCTCAGTGACAAGAATATTTTGAACCCTTTCTCTGATGGAAGAAACAGTTGCTGAAACTTTGTATTGGTGAAATAGGTAATAAAATGAGCTGACTTTTTAAAGATCAGAACTATTTCTCCAAATGTGTCCATTTCAATCACCATAAGGGCAGAAATTTCTTCTATTGGCCTCTATGATGCTCTTAATAGCAAAATATGTTCCCTTCCCACCCCCCTGAAACTTCCCTTAACCACCCCAAATCCCTTATTTCACAGGATTGCATAATTTTTGTCACTATTATTTTTTAAGTGTGTTCAATTACTTTTTCTCTAAATCAGATCATCCAACTGTGAGTTTAAATATCTTAAGCTTTACAAAAGGCAATTACAGAATACATTTCATTGTACAACCAGAAAACTCAGCTCTTGATCTTATATCTGAGCTAAGGTAATTCAGGAGAAAGGTCTTTATTATTTGCTTTTGTGCTTTCAAAGCATTATGAAAAATCTATAAATATAATAATTACCTTTTAAATAGCTGTTCCATCTTCAAAGCACAAAATCTGTGACTGAGTTTTGCCAGATAATCAGTGAAAACTGACATAGATTACTGCTACGTTTTTTGTTTCATTTGGCAGTATGGTTTATCACTTAAACTTTTCATTCTATATTCAGCACATAAATGAATGAAATGTAGTTTAAAATGAAATCTATTCCTGTTCAAGAGAACATTCACTTATTAAAGATTAAATAAAAGTTGAAGAGCATTTAACTTACCTTGAATACAAAGGACTTAGCTTTGACTGTTTAAACATTTAAATATTCAATGATTGATTTTCACCAATAATCAAGGTTTGATACATTCTTAGATATATCAGCATATATGTTTTCAAAAATCAAGTGATGTGGGACTTAAATTGATGTTTTAGTATTGGGGGAATAATTTTATTTATTTATTTGGCCATGCCATGAGACTTTTAGGATCTTAGTTTCCTGACCAGGGTTGGAACTCATGTCCCCTGCAGTGGAAGCACAGAGTGTCCTAACCCACTGGACCACTGGAGAATTGCCTGAAATAATTTTAGAGAGTGATTTAGATAATCTCTTACCAGTTCTGTAATCTTTGTGTTCAAATACACATATAAAAATTAGAAAATTTGTTACTCTCTTTTGTACTTACACTATCATATGTTAGTTAAATTAATGTAATATATTCTTACTTGGCATTTTTTTCTTAGTTTAAAAACTTAACTGCAGGAAGATTAAGGAATGATTTTTAAAATCTCTTAGAAAGGAATAATAGTAAACTTCTTTCATTGGGAGTTACATTTCATGCTGCTGGGAATCCAAACCTATCTTTCCTTCTACCTTATGAATTTTCCTCTTGATAACTTTACATAAAATGAATTAAAAAAAAATTATATTTAGTCCAGAAAGAAATGAATGACATTCACATAGTTGAGCAAATTAAAATGGCAGAACTTGTTTTATTATTGTGCCTCTCTTGGAATATTGTGCCCTGAAATAATTTTCACATTTAGTCAAGCTACTGCATAAGAGAGCAGTAATTAAAACATGTGAAGCATCGTCTTTAATTATGCCTAATTTGTATGTTGCCTATAAACACTGTTGAGAGGATCTCAACTGGGATTGCATAACACATATTTAAAGTAATATCCATAATTCCAGAAAGTTTAGGCTATAATGGGACTTGTTACATAGACAGTGTTTTGAGATTAGCCTTATTTAGAGAGGAAATGTATAAGAATATCAATAAACAATATGAAGGTTAAGAAATTTTCCTGGGTTATTAGTAGCAAAGAATCACCTCTTAGATATGTTGATAGTGAAGTTTTCTTCTGATAAATATAAAGTCACTTTGAATTAACATGACATTTTCCTTTGCAAGAACTCTAAAGACTTGCCATTGCTGTTGTTTCAATAATATTCTTGTGGGGAGTAGGTAGAAAAATTGTAAATGTGTCGTCATTGTGTGAATGTCGTTCGGTCATGTCCGACTCTGCAGCCTTACGGCCTGTCAGGACCCTCTGTCCATGAGGATTCTCCAGGCAAGAATACTGGAGTGGGTTGCCATGCCCTTTTCCAGGGGATGTTCTCAATTCAAGGACTGAACCTGCGTCTTTTATGTCTCCTGTATTGGCAGGTGGGTTCTTTACCAGTAGCACCACCTGGGAAGCCCTTTAAATGTGTAGAATTCATTATTTTTTGGATAGATGACTTAGAATCAGAGCTAGTGTTCAAAGGACACTTAGATGACATTGTGCCCAATGTTCCCCCTCAGTCTCTCCAGTAGGTAGGCATTCATTCTCTACTTAAATATGAAAAGTGACAGGAAACTCATTTCTTCACAAGGCTCTTCATTCGCTTGTGATTTGGGCTGATGATAATTGCTCCAAAAATCTCCTCTCTCCATTGAGACATCACCTACCTCTTTATGACTTCTCTCTCATTAATCTTCACTTTGGCTTTCCGGGTCATGCATTAAGCCTCTGCAGAGGCTTTGAGCTCTAGTAGAAAGAAAAAGGGACCACAGGCCTGCACACCTGAGGTCAGCCCCGATTGTATCACATTCATCAATTCTGCCTCAGTTTCTTCATCGGTAGATTAAGAATAGCAATGCATGCCTACTCTCCCTCCCTGAGTTAAGCAGCTATTGTGAAAATAAAAAATAGCCTGTGGCAAGTATTTCTTTCTGAAATATAAATTGCCATGCACGTAGGTCATTATTTGCATTAATAGTTCTTCAACTTGTATTCCCAAGTCTCCCCTTCTTTAGGGCAAACATGCCAGGTATCCACAGCTGTTTCTCTGTACAACATGGATTTATGTTTCTCCACCATTCTAAAGCCTCTTTGGTTTGTCAGTGTTTCTCTTCAGATGATTTCTGGAAGAATGACAGTGCTGTGTGCTTATGTTTATTTTGTCATTTAATCTTCAAAACACCTATCATTATCTCAGACAAAAAACCCAAGGCTTTGAGAGGTTAACTGCACTGCGTGCTCGGTCGTGTCCAACTCTGCAGCCCCTTGGACTGTAGCCCACCGGGCTTTTCTGACCATGAAATTTTCCAAGCAAGAACACTGGAGTGGGTTGCCATTTCCTACTCCAGGGGATCTTCCAGATGCAGGGATCGAACCTGTGTCTCTTGTGTCTCCTGCGTTGGCATCTGGGTCTTTACCACTGCTCCATAGTGGTTAGAGGATATGCCAGAGGTCACTCAGCTAGGAGCTGTTAGGGATGATATTCTGACTCAAGCCTGACTTGCGAGCCTGCACTCTCTGACTGTGCTCGCCACAGGTATAGTGCCGTCAGTTTTTCTTTCAATGTTTGATCATTGAGTACATTACTCTAGATACTGGGATATGAAAGTTGACGGGGCAGAGATTGTATCCTCAAAGAATTGTCCACAGTGTAATAGAGACATTAAAAAAGGAAATAAATGACTGTCAAAAATACAACGTGGTAGATGTCGTAACAGGGCTGAGAACAACCGCACCATTATCTCCTTGTCTGAGTGCTCTATTTTCACTGATGCAACTGAAGATTATTTTATTTAAAAGCATTTCTTGTCAACTAGCACCTGGATGACAAAGTCACGGCAGCATTCACATAGAAGACAGAATGTACCTTAGCAGGCACAGCATTGAAGGGACCAGTGACTCACAAGGAAGGTTAAACAAGGTAGGCTAGTATGTGTTTTCAGACTTTGGGATTCTACGAGCTTGAGCTAGAGTCAAATAAATCCTGAAGTCATATTTACCTAAACTAATATTCCTCAACCCTACACATCTGCAGCTGATTGTTTAGAAGCTAAGTGCAAAACTTGACATTTCTCCCTTATGAGATTCCTCCCTGTCAGATGTAGTTCGATGTGCTTCTGGAAACTGCTTTTATCATCCAGCATGACCGCTCTCAAGTCCAACCCTGTGTCTTCTGTAAATGTTATCTGCATGCCCTCTTTGTCCTCATTCATCCAACAGAATTTATTAAGCGTTTGCTCTGGGCTGGGTGCCATGCCGATGCAGGTAGAGGAGAGACTCTCAGATCAGTTAATGGAAAAGTATAGTGTTGCGGTCAGTGCCATACTTGTAAGGTACACAGGGCCCTAGGGGAGCACAGAGAAGGTGGCACCCCTTCAAGGTTGTGGGTGGGGATGGGACAAAGCGGGGAGATGGACTGGCTTGGTTTTGAGACATATGTAGAGGTGAGAGGAGGACAGAAGTGGAGGAGCAGGCTGTGCATGGTGAGAAGCCTGGGGAGGGTGGAATTTAAGGGAGTGTGAACTTGATCAGTAGGGCTATGGTGCGGGGAGTGAGGGGGAAATAGAAGGATACTGGAGGGTCTTTCAGGAACCACTGAATTCAGAGCACCAAACAAACCACAACAGAGAACTGACTCCAAATTCACATTAGTGAGCCCCTTTGTCAGTTAGGCCTGGTCTTTTGGCCAAAGGATTGTATTATTTTATCATCCCTTGTGCTATTGTGTGGGTCAGGAAGATGTGTAAGGGTGTGGAGGAGGAGGAGAGAGGGAGGAAAGGGTAAAGAAGAGAAGAGAAAGAACAAGGAAAAGCAAAGAGACTTCTGACTGCAAAGTATAAAAATACCAAACTGTGAGGGAAGCACTTCAGGCAATAGAGAGAGTGCATGTTAAATGCCAAAAATGAGAGAATTATCTGGAAGGATGCCAAACTCTCCATCTTGAACCAACAGGTTAATTCTGCTTCTGAGAAGCCTCATATATTGTGTATGTTTCTTTTAAATTAGGTAAGAAACTAGAAGTAGTTTTACTATAGTGACTAATCTATCCCAATGTAAAAATAAATTCTAAAGACACGCTCTTAAAGGTACTCTTGCTCAATTGAAAAGCAAGTCTTGTGTTAAACCCACTTAATTTTTGATTAGGAATGATGGGAGAATCTTTAGAAATCTTGATGAAAAAAGCTAAGGACAATTTTTAACCATCATTTATCCTAATTCCATCAGTTGCTATGTATCACTAGTAATAAATTGTCACCAAGATGTCTTGATTTATTTAAGTTTTCCATGCATTGTGGCAGTGAAGTAGAACCAAATTAATTAGATAGTAGTTTAAAACCACTTGAATAGATTCATAATAATCCTAGTTTCTTCTACCACATAACCTATGGGACTGCCCAAAAGTTCTGTTCAAATGAAACATGGAAACTTAAGAAGACTTCAGTGTTTTCACCATTGAGGATAATGTTTGCTGTGAGTTTGTCATATATAGCTTTTATTATGTTGAGGTATGTTCCTTCTATTCCTGCTTTCTGGAGAGTTTTTATCATAAATGGATGTTGAATTTTGTCAAAGGCTTTCTCTGCATCTATTGAGAGAATCATATAGCTTTTATTTTTCAATTTGTTAATGTGGTATATTACATTGATTTATTTGTGGATATTGAAGAATCCTTGCATCCCTGGGATAAAGCCCACTTGGTCATGGTATATGATCTTTTTAATGTGTTGTTAGATTCTGATTACTAGAATTTTGTTAAGGATTTTTGCATCTATGTTCATCAGTGATATTGGCCTGTAGTTTTCTTTTTTTGTGGCATCTTTGTCAGGTTTTGGGATTAGGGTGATGGTGGCCTCATAGAATGAGTTTGGAAGTTTACCTTCCTCTGCAATTTTCTGGAAAAGTTTGAGTAGGATAGGTGTTAGCTCTTCTCTAAATTTTTGGTAGAATTCAGCTGTGAAGCCATCTGGACCTGGGCATTTGTTTCTTACCACAATGCAGTAAGATTAGATCTCAATTACAGGAGAAAAACTATTAAAAATTCCAATATATGGAAGCTGAACAACACGCTGCTGAATAACCAACAAATCACAGAAGAAATCAAAAAAGAAATCAAAATATGCATACAAATGAATGAAAATGAAAACACAACAACCCCAAACCTATGGGACACTGTAAAAGCAGTGCTAAGGGGAAAGTTCTTGCCAATACAGGCATACTTCAAGAAACAAGAAAAAAGTCAAATAAATAACCTAACTCTACACCTAAAGCAACTAGAAAAGGAAGAAATGAAGAACCCCAGGGTTAGTAGAAGGAAAGAAATCTTAAAAATTAGGGCAGAAATAAATTCAAAAGAAACAAAAGAGACCATAGCAAAAATCAACAAAGCCAAAAGCAGGTTCTTTGAAAGAATAAATAAAATTGACAAACCATTAGCCAGACTCATCAAGAAACAAAGGGAGAAAAATCAAATCAAGAAAATTAGAAATGAAAATGGAGAGATCACAACAAAAAACACAGAAATACAAAGGATCATAAGAGACTACTATCAGCAATTATATGCCAATAAAATGGACAATGTGGAAGAAATGGACAAATTCTTAGAAAAGTACAACTTTCCAAAACTGAACCAGGAAGAAATAGAAAATCTTAACAGACTTATCACAAGCACGGAAATTGAAACTGTAATCAGAAATCTTCCAGCATGTATATGGAATTTAGAAAGATGGTAACGATAACCCTGTATTGTGAGACAGCAAAAGAGACACAGATGTATAGAACAGTCTTTTGGACTCTGTGGGAGAGGGAAGGGGGGATGATTTGAGAGAATGGCATTGAAACATGTATAATATCATATAAGAAATGAATCACCAGTCCAGGTTAGATGCAGGATACAGGATGCTTGGGGCTGGTGCACTGGGATGACCCAGAGGGATGGTATGGGGAGGGAGGTGAGAGGGGGCTCAGGATGGGGAACACGTGTACATCCGTGGTGGATTCATGTTTATGTATGGCAAAACCAATACAATATTGTAAAGTAATTAGCCTCCAATTAAAATAAATAAATTTAAATTAAATAAAGACTTCAGGAATTCCTTATCTTCTTTACTTTATTTTTTCAAAAGTGCTTTCATCCTTCAGGAATTTCTGGTAATTTCACCCTCCACTTAATTACTGCTGGGCTTTACTGATGACTCAGCTGGTAAAGAATCCATCTGCAACGCAGGAGACACAGAGGCCCAGGTTCAATCCCCGGGTCGGGAAGATCCCCTGGAGAAAGAAATGGCAACCCATTCCGGTATTCTAGCTTGGACAATCCTATGGGCAGAGGAGCCTGGCAGACTACAGTCCATGGGGTTGCAAAGAGGTGGACATGACTGAGCACACAGGACACACGCACGTCCGTGTGTGGGATGGAACATGAATAACTGCTGAGCACTGACATCACAAAGCCTCATGTATATATAAGACTCACACACACATATATGTATACACGCACATGCATATATGTATGTAGGTTTTAAATCTTCTATATGGGCATGGGTATTTTATCTCCCTCTCTAGATTTCAGGTTAAGAGAAATTGGGGAAACACCCTGGACCAGTGTGAAGCCTCTTTTCTCTGATTCAACATCAGCCAAAGAATAATATATACAAAATATACTATATATGTTGACACTGAAGTTCTCTTTCTGTAATCATCTCTCAAAATATTAGAGCTGGTTGTGAACAACCATATCCTTTACATGAAGCCTTTCCCTGAAACACCGGGAAGTATGTTTTATGCACCTGTGTCTTCTCATTCGAACGCCCCACTGTTTCTCTGTCTTCTTTTCTCTGTGATGCTCTCTGGTAGAGCTACCATCATTCCTGAACCACCAGTTTAGATTGATTTTAGCTGATCCTTTGTTATGTAAAGTATGCAGGCAGGGACTCTGCTGTGTGCTGATTCTTTTATTTCCAGTGGCCTCTTCAAAGGTTTAAAAAATATTTCTCCTAAATCCTGCTGTTAAGCATTTCTTTTTTAAAAAAACTTTTTACAATGCGTATCTGTTTAAGCCGTTATTCCCTGCATTACCATCCTCTTAAGCATATTCTGCTGATAAGTTTTCCTTTGTTTTGACTTTTTGGGTGTGTGCATAGGAGTACTTCACACTGATCTGTATACTTAAAATTGAGATATGTAAGAAAATATGGAGATATATCATGATAGTGATGCTGACTGCATTTTGCACAATTTTAGAAACTTTAACTGCCCATAATCCTAATTTCATCTTCTTCCTCATCGAAGGATATCTGCTTACTTCATCTTCTATTTATAAATTATCAGTACAATTGAATTTTCATTGTTTTCTCCTCCTGGGTTAACCTTTTATTTTCTTGCCTTTTGTCTAAATTCCCCAGCATGCATTTACTTCTCTATGGATATCCACTCATGTTATATCTGAATTACCACATCATTTTCTATGTCCCAGTTATATACAACAGAGACATCCAGCGCTTCCTATGCTTTCTTATGCAAAAGGTAATAGGCATTGTTCTTAGCTGCTGTGCTGTCCTAATGTTCTGCCTAGTGAGGCATTAGCTAGCACCTATTGCAGGTACAATGCATGCTTCCTAAATAAATGGATAAGTGTTCTTATCCTCAGCTGGGCTGGGCTTGCATATAGATTCAAATTTACCTTGTCAGTTGAGGCAAATACTACTTCCTTAGCCCATGCCCTATGTATTAGGCCTTAGCGAACATCATCTGGCCTAACTTTATAATGTACAATCCTCCATGGTACAGATGACAACCACGTTTCCCTTCGCTCACAGGGGTTGAAGTTCCACAAAGTATAAAATATGAATTTTCACATATATTCAGCCATTGCTTTTCATGAGAGACAGATTTTAGATGTTTCTTCTGTAACTGACTGTAAAATGAACGGCCAGATGTTTTACTTAGAATTAGTGAAAGCAAGTACGTACTGTGTATGGCATATGGAGGGAGGAGACTGGGATAGGACAGGATCTGGAATTGAACTTCTGGACTCAAATCCTTTCTCCCTCTTTTATTAGCTTTGTTACTGTTATTGTTGGAATCATGTCCCTTCAAAAATATATGTTTAAGTCCTAACTCCCAATGTGACTGTACATGGAGACAGGGCCTTTATGGAGGTAATCAAGGTTAAATAGGGGAATAAAGGTGGGCCCTAATCCAATAGGTCCAGTATTCTTATTAGAAGAGGAAGAGAAACCAGAGAGCTCACAAGCTCTCTGTACGCAGAGGAAAGATCATGCAAGGACACAGTAGAAGGCAGCTGTCCACAAGCCTAGAAGAGAGGCCTCACCAGAAACTGATCCCACTGGCCCCTTGATCTTGACCTTCTAGACTCCAGACTATGAGAAAATACAATTTCTGTTGTTTAAATCATTAATCTCTGATATCTTGTTATGGCAGCCCAAGCAGACTAATGCAGTGATCTGCAGATTATTTAAGCTTTTTATCCTTTGTTGTTGTTTTTTTAATTATAAACTAGGTATGATAATACTGTCCTACATCTTACAGAACTTCAGAGAAGAGATAATTAGATGATGTGCTTGGCACATAGTAAGTGCTCAGAAACCATTAGCTACCATTATTACTTCACTGAAAATCATCCACTGTGACCTGTTTCTGGTGACTGATAGTCAGTGAGTCACACTGGGGACAATTAGGTTAAGAAAATTTAGCCAGTAAGAATTCTGCAAAGTCCTGGTCCCTCTCAGTATGTGGTTGTCCTTGCTAGCTATGGAAACTCCAAATATGCTGCTGTAGAAATAATTGATGAGGTGCTTTATAGGTACATTAATCAATTAAAAAGACAATTTACCCCTGGCTAGGAAGTAATTATTATTAATTAGTAATAAATTAATAAGGTTACAACCATATAAAAAAGAGTAGGGAAGAAGGTGAAAAGGCAAGGAATGTGAATCAGATTTAGCAAAGAATGTAAATCAGAAGGCTCAGCTTGCAAACTGATAAGCACAGATGACTTTAGAGAAATTCACCTTGCCTCATTCACAGTTTTCACCAGGATCTCCTTCAGATAGAGAGCTCCCTCTGCTTCTATATCACAATTCCTGCTTTCATCCCTCTGTTGAACTTACTAAATTGGAGATGGAGTTTCTCTGATGGATAGCCACATATATTAAAGAGCCCCATTCACTTCTATTTCTTTGTCTCTCTCCACTGGTCACCTTGATACACGATGTCCTCAAAGCTCAACTGGAATATCTTTGTGTATTTTTGCCAAAAGAGTTATTGTCCATTTCAAGCTTTTATTGTTGATCTAATTATAAAAAACCTTCTGTCCACCTCCTGCATCCCTTAGCTACTTCCTCTTGGTGGTCCATTGCAGTGCCTTCTGTTTGGACCCCCATCACTCAGCTTGTACAGTAGGATTTCTGCAGTTTGGGTTTGTGTTGGCACTGACAGTGTTCTCTTTTCCTAATATCTTCCCTTTCTTCCTTTTAGCACATCAAGGTGAACAAGCATTGTTTCAAGACGCTGGTCACGTCTTCCTTTCTTTCAAAGTGGCTGAAAGCCATGAAATATTTGCCCAGGCTACCCCCAGAATCTTTGCGGAAAGCAGTTCTGAGGTCATTGGTATCACTCACCCATTCCTTCTTCAGATCAGAAAATTAACTGTGTTCATTTTATGAATTGTGACATCTGCAGTTAAGTCTCATGACTTTTCCTTTTCAGAATTACCTCAATGGCTCTGTTCTCTAAGCATTTCTTTCTCTTTACAATAGCTCTGGAAAAACACGTCTACTTTTCACAATCACTCGATAAAGTCCATTTTGGGGCCATGCCTACGTCCACCTTCATTTTGTGCCCTTATGCAAGACTGTGACAAGTCTGTCCCTTTGAGCTATTTTTGTGTGTATGTGTGTGTTTTCATGGCTCTGATCCTATCTATATTGGTGCCACCTACTTAATGAGTCATCTTTACTCTTTCTGCTTTAACTTCTTTATTTTTTCTCTAAATGTCTCCATTAATCATATCTGCAGGTGAGGAAATCTGTGTCACTCCTTGTTACCTTTTAAGCTGCTCCTCAGGCCTCTGGCATCTTGAGAGTGGAATAAGACTTACCTCCCCTTACCTACCTCTCATATTAATAAATGCTTTATTTCAAATAATTTCTTAGAGGATATTCCATATTCTTAGTGTTTGCATTAAGCATTGTATTATTATGGACAGTTCTAAATATTCGGGTTTAATGAGCTAATTTTTTATTACTTCCCAACCCATTCCACATTTCTATAGATGAACTTATATCCTCTGTTCAGCATTACCCATCTTAATACAGGCTTGATGCCATATTATTGAACACATTTTCCTTTTTATATTTCTCTTGGGAAGTATAAACTTTCACAAATCTGATCTTCCCTCACTTGCTTGGTATCCTCAGCTCTCTGTTTTCTGAACAAGACCACATATCTTTTAGCCATAATCATCAGGGAGAGATGATGATTTTGTGTGTGTGTGGCTTATTCTTTGAGAGAAGCTTTTTGTTGGGGAGAAACTGTCATATTCCTCATTCTTATGTTTTAATGAGAGGATTTTCAATCCAATCATCAAGAGAATGACATATTGAAGGAAAGTTCCCATACCGAACTTCTCACTGAATTGGAGAATAACTGCGATGAGTTCGCCACATCTCACAGGGGGAAGAAGAGTGACCCGTCTGATTGGTGAGACTAGGAATGGCAGAGAGCTTGATATCCGCTGAGCCCTGGAAGCCAGGGGCTGCGGCTGCACTGAAACCAAGAGCCTTGGCATGACCCTCCCATGCCTTTGAAACTGACTTTTGAATCATGTACTGCTGCTGCTGATTTACCTTCTTCCACATGATGGACACAAAGGCTGACTTTCCCCAGTGTGACAGGAAGCCTGCTGTTGTTCTCCAGCTCCTCTGATGGGCCTGAGTTTTAGGTGAGAGAGATAGAGGACCCGCAGCCTAGGCTCAGTGAGCACCACAGGAAGACCCCGCTGTGTTCTCCAGCCACAGTAGTAAGAGTGTGCTGACTACAGCTTATGAATGAGCCAGACACCCCAACCTTCATGAGCATTTGCTGTTAGCCAGCATGCAGGACTCAGAGGAAACGGGGCACATGATAGTATTTGGACATCAAACCCCAAGTGAATCTTCTTTAGGTTTAGCCTTTGTGTATGTGAGTGTGTATATATAATTTGCATATACTTTTACAGTTTGGGAATGCATGTAAGAATTAAAGATTTTAAAATTTAAAAAATAAAAAACTAAAAAAAATAAAATAAAATAAAAAATAAAAGCTGTGAAATATTAAAAAAAATAAAATAAAATGATTTTAGACTTATAGAAAAGGTCAGAGGTAGTACAAAGAATTCTTGTGTGTCTTTCACCCAACGTCCCTTAATATCAGCATCTTAGCATAACTGTGGCATATTTATGAAAAGTAAGAAACTAACGTTGCTGCAACACTGTTAATGAAACTACAGACTTAATCCTACTAATATCCTTATTCTGTTCAGTATCCAGTCCAGAATTCCACACTACATTAGTTGTCCTGTCTTTTTAGCCACTTCTGGCTGTGATGGTTTCTCTGTCTTTCATGACCTTGACATTTTAGAAGAGTATTTTTTCAGGTGTAGCGTGTCCTCTATTTTGGGTTTGTCTGATGCTTGCTCATGTCTTATTACTGATAATGATGACCTTGATCACTTGGTGACTGAAATGGTGTCTGTCAGGCTTCCTTACTGTTAAGTTACCTTTTGTTCACTTTGTAATAAGTGTTTGCAAGAAATTTCAGGGCTATGCAGATATCCTGTTTCTCCATGAACTTTCTCACTAATGTTGCATTCGTTGGTTGATTATGCCCATAGCAGTGATTACTATGGTATTCTAATGGTGTTATCTAGTTTCCTCATTTCTTTGGCATTTATTAATTGGAATTCTGTAATGAACAGTCTTCCCTTCTTCCTCATGGATTTAAGATTTAGTCAGTTATTTACTTATATCAGCATATGATCATGAATATTTATTTTATTCTTTAGCTCTTCTTTTATTTTATCTAAAAAAATTTTTTTTGACCACATTGCATAGAATGTGGGATCTTAATTCCCTGATCAGGAATTGAACCATGCTCCCTGCAGGGGAAGTGCAGAGTCTTAACCACTGGACCATCAAGGAAGTCAGTATTCTTTGGATTTTAATCCAATGTTATCATCATTTGGGCATCATTTGTGGATATTTAACTTCTATATCCTTTTGACATGATACCATCTTGTTTTAAAATAAGTTATTTTAATTTAGATGAATTTTAGATTTACAGAGAAGCTAAAGTTTGTATGAGTTCCAATGCAAAACACATGAGATGCTAACATTATAACACAACATTATAAATCAACCATGTGTGTGTGTGTGCTCAGTCTCAACTCTTTGAGACCCCATGGACTATAGCC
Source organism: Ovis aries (assembly GCF_016772045.2). NCBI lineage: Eukaryota > Metazoa > Chordata > Mammalia > Artiodactyla > Bovidae > Ovis > Ovis aries. The sequence continues at coordinate 46,248,341 of NC_056071.1, read as the reverse complement.
CACCAGGCTCCTCTGTCCATAGAATTTTCCAGACAAGAATACTGGAGTGGGTCCACTGTTTCCTACTCCAGGGGATCTTCCTGATCCAGGGATTGAACCTGTGCCTCTTGCATTGGCAGGTGGATTCTTGACCACTGCACCAAATCAACTATACATCAATAAAATTAAAAAGAATAGGAAAAAAAGACAAAATACCTTTCAGCCTGTATCCCCCACTGTTAGCATCTTACCACAATACATTTGCCAAAGCTAAAAAATCCAATACCGGGTTGCTGTTGACTAACTCTACTCTTTATTTGGATTGCAGCAGTTTTTTCATTGTCCTCTTCCTGTTTTGAGAGCCAGTCTAGTGCATCCTACCGTGTTTACTTGTCATGTCTCTGAGTCTTCTGTGAGTCTTTTCTGGTCTGTGACAGTTTCATGACCTTGACAGTCTTGAAAGTGAAAGTGAAGTCGCTCAGTCGTGTCCGACTCTTTGCGACCCCATGGACTGTAGCCCACCAGGCTTCTCCGTCCATGGGATTTTCCAGGCAAGAATACTGGAGTGGGTTACCATTTCCTTCTCCAGGGGATCTTCCCGACCCAGGGATCGAACTCAGGTCTCCTGCCTTGGAGGCAGGCACTTTAACCTCTGAGCCATCAGGGAAGCCCAGGAGTCAGATATCCTGCAGAATATACTCCATACTGGATTTATCTGATCTTTTTATTATTATTAGAATGGAGTTTTGGTTTTTTGGAAGGAATACCATAGGGGTGAAGTGCCCGTCTCCTTATATCACGTTAGAGGGGACATGATATCCATATGAAATCACTATAATAATATTAACCTTCATCACTTGACTAAGGTTGTGTTTGCCAGGTTTCTCCTACTCTATTCTGTTGAAACAAGTCACAACGTGTAGCCCACCCTCTGGGTAGGAGGTCTAGGAAATCTAAATCCAAATCTAAATCTAAATCCATTCTCTTTACTTGGAGGTATCTATAAATAATTGCAGGTGTTATTTAAAGTTCTTCTGTGAGGATTACTTGTCTTTTCTCCCCATCAGCCTTGGTTTTGCATTAGGAACACATCCAGTGTTTCTTCTCTGAGAGTCCCTTAGACAGCATCTCCAGGTTTTTGCGTCCTCGTCTGTGTATTTTCTTTCTGTTGATCGTCCTTACTCCACGTGTGTTTTTAATTAGTGCTGCATGGATTCCTTAGAACTCCGTTTCCTTCCCTTTTTGAGTCATCTCCACATGCCTCAGGCTTTGATCGAATGCCTAGGCTGTGTTACATTTTAGCAGACGGTCTCCACCTCTGTTACAGCTGCTCTCTGCTTTCTTTTCACCACCACCGTTTCTGTGGATACTTTTCTTGCATCATTCTTCCTAACCTGAGGATTTTAGTCCCAAACAGAATAGTGCCTTTTGACCAAGCTCTCCTAGCATCATCCTGCCATGATTTTTCTTCTCTCTCTCTCTTTTTTTTTTGGCTCAGCTGTTGTTTATCTTCAGCTTCTCTATTTTCCTTTCCTTTCCCACCCACTCTACCATCTGGAAATCAATATATTTATTTTCTCCTCTTTTCTTCTTTTCTTGGTTTGCCAAGGAGTCTCCTTAAAGTCAATGTGGCAGGCGTTACTTGCCTATTTGCTGGACACCCCGTTTCACCGTGGTGACCTGGTCCTTGTGCAGCTCTGCCTGTCTCCATCTTAATTTGCTATGTTTCAACATATTCCTTTTCCTCTTCACAATTAACTTTGTATGACAAATGTGTTCTTGTTCTTAATACTGAAAAACACATAAACAGTAATTATAATAATCCTCCTAGTAAAAGTTACTATCACTTATTAAGTACTCAGAGTGTGCCAAGAATTGTGCTGTCTACTTCTGGTTCATAGACATACTTAATTCTCATAAGATATTCTAATCATGTCCATTCTATAGTTGCAAAAGTAAGACTCAGAGGGTTAACCAATTTGTCAGGTTCACACAGTTAATTTTAAAATTCCGAGACCATTTTTCCTTACCATGCAATTCTGAGTCCTTCAGTCATTATTCATATTAATCTTGAGCTATCTCGATAGAATATCTTTGGCTCACTGGATAGCCTATGAATTCTTGATCCTGTTTAAATAAGGGCATTCTGCTTTGTGGGTAAGCTTATATTCTCCTCTTGCTATAAAATTTGAAGTTCCCATCAAAACAATGACCTTGAAGAATGACCTTGAAGAATTTACTATACCCTTCATAAAGATGGTTTTATGTAATCCTCTTAACAACTGTATGAGGCAGACACTAGTATTATCTCCATTACACATATAAGAATATGAATTTTTAAAGGATTTTGTTAATCTGCTCAATCCACTTACACAAGCAAGTTAGTAGCCAAACTGGGATTTGAACCTGGATTGTCTGACTTGGAGCCCTACTCTTAACTAATTCGCTATACACTATAGCGAATTAGTACTATTTATCCATCCCCTTACCCTTTCATCCTTAGTCTTAACTAAGAATTATCATGTGGGAAATAAAATTTTGAGAAGGTCTCCAAGGTTAAATGAAGCATTCCATTTAGAAAGCATCATTTAACATATTCTCAGACTATGATATCATATTCATCTCCCAGACCATTGAGGGCAGTTAGTCATAATGGAAGATTAAGAGTTTAAAAAGGTATTAGTCACAAAAGAAAAGAGATCATAGCATCCTGCTTTGATTCACAGATTCTGAGCAATAAAAAGATAGTCACATTAAGCACACAGATTCATTTCTAAATGACATGTTCTTACAAATTTCCCAGTATTAGTAATTTTTAGGATGCTGTCTCATCAAGCATCTTGAAATTTCATTACCACAGATTTTAAGGAATGCTCAAACACTTCCACTTGCTTGCAATCTGTTCAACATCAGGTATGGTAAGTGAGTCAGGGCTTAGGACTTGAAAATCCTTGAGATTACACAGATATTCATTATTAGGGAATTGATTATGATGGAATTTAACCTGTTACAATGAGTTAGTGCACATTCCTAAATGGAGCAGGAGCTTGGAAATTATTTAGCAATTTCAGTTGTATGGAAAGCCATGTATATTAAAAAAATCCACTTAACTTCCAAAGAACAGTGAATTTGAGAATTTGAAGAGATAAAAAACTGTAGAAGGTGAGTTGAACATGCTATCCAATAGTTCTGTGCCTGAATTGCTACATTTATAGTATCTAACAAGAAGCAAGGATAATGGCAAAATGACTGAAATATACTGTGAGTGATACATTACTATCCGAAAACCTTCTAAATGATCACTCCTACATCAAAAAAATGAAGGCCTTGGCTGGTTAGCTCTCCCACTGTAATGAAATGTGCAAGGAACTTTAGCTCAGGCTCTCCATACCCTTCAAGTCCCTTGATTCTAGGATAGTGCCACTCAAATATTACTGTACAATGTAAAAATGATCGTTTTTGAAAATAGTCAAAGCAGCATTTTACCTCTCAGACTATCCTTTCCAATAATCCCATTACTACTGATGACGTACTTACTATCAGTGACAGCCACGTATCTTCTAGTCACCAAGAAGTGTGGAAGATTTTAGGTTGTCACTGAGTAGTGATTACTACACACACATTATATAAAATCCCAGGAGTGCAAAGCTATACATTACAGAGGATCTCTTGTTCTCATCCTGGCCTCTTGTGCCCCTGTTTTCCTCAAGAGGCCACTGCTGTTGCCAGTTTCTTGCATGTGCTTCCAAAGGTACTCTACTCTTTCCCACAAGTAGTAGCATTTCAGAGTGATGTGCAGCGCCTTTAAAAAAATTAACATCTTTATTGAAGCATAATTTACACACTGTACAATTAATTTTTAAGTGAACATCTGATGATTGGTAGTAAGTTTACAGTTTACAGTCCTGTGACCATTGCTGCAGTCCAGTTATTATAACATTTACATTATTCTCAAAAGATCCCTGGTGACCATTTGCAGTCATTCCTTCTTCCCACGCAGCCCCAGGAAACCACTAATCTACTTTCTGTCTCTATCGATTGGTCTTTTATGGGCATTTTATACAAATGCAACCTTTAATATGTGGTCTTGTGTTACTGGCTTCTTTCACTTAGCCTAATGCTTTTACGATTCATACATATTGTAGCATATAACAGTACTCTTTTCTTTTTATTGCTAAACAATGTTCCAGTATGGGTATACTGGGTATACCTGTGGTTTATTCATTATTCAGTTGATGCCCCTTTTGATTTTTTTCCCACTTTTTGGCCATTACGAATAATGTTGTATGAATGTTCCCACACAAGTCACACATGTGTTTTCATTTCTCTTGAGTTGATGTGCAGGAAGGGAATTCTTGGGTTGCATGGAAATTACACATTTAACATTTCTGCAACTGCCAAGCTGTTTCCAAAATGACTATATTATTTTTCATTCCCAATAACAAGTAAAGGGTAAACTCAGTTGGCCTGGGTGGCTCAACACTTTCACATTCCCAAGAAAGCTCTGTCTTAGGACCAACCCTTGGCTGGCTCTTGGGTTTTAAATTCTGAGTTCTTGGAATATTCTGCTTATAAGGGTGTTTTTGTACGCCTGATACTTTGGGTCACCAATTTGATCAGATATTTTATGCTAACTGCTCTTTACAGAGAATATCTGCTTTTGCTCTGAGGAGGGTGGGGGAAGGGTCTGAGTAGCTGAGGTCAGTGGCACAGATGAGACATGCCTGCATCGCCAACTCCCAGTAAATGCCCTAGACACCAAGGCTGGGTGAGCTTCCCTGCCTGGTTACACTTTGCATCATTGCTGAAAGAACTATGTGTGTCCATGTGACTCCACTGGGAGAGGGCACCTGGAAACGTGTACCTGGCTTCTCCTGGACTTCACCCATGTGCCTTTCCTTTTGCTGATTTCACTCTGCATTCTTTCACCCTAGTAAACAGTAACCATGATTGAGTGTAACAGCTTTTCTTAGTCTTGTGAGTTCTTCTAGCAAATCATCCAGACTGAGAACCCTGATGTACAAACCCATTTTAAAATTTTCTTGTTCACCCAATTGTTACTTTATAACACATTTATAGTCGGTTAAGAAATTATCTCCTATCTGCAATATAAACTATCATTTTTTTTGATTTACTTTTTTTCTTTTGACTTTGTTTACACTGCTTTTGGGGGCTTCCCCAGTGGCTCAGTGGTCAAGAAGCCACCTGCAATGCAGGAGCCACAGGGGACGCAGGTTCAATCCCTGGGTTGGGAAGATCCCCTGGAGGAGGGCATGGCAACCCACTCCAGTATTCTTGCCTGGAGAATCCCATGGACACAGGAGCCTAGCAGGCTATACAGTCCATGGGGTCACAAAGAATTATACACGACTGAAATGACTTAGCAGTCACACGTGCATAGTGCTTTTCTTTTAGTCAATGCAAATGAAAACTTACTACTTTTGTAGAATCTAATTTATCATTTTTATGGCATCTATGTTTTGTATCATAATTAGAAAGATTTTTACCAGTATGATTCTACTGAGATGTTTTGTATAGTTCCTTTAGAATTTTTAAATGTTTGATCCATATCAAGAATCTGTTTTGGTAAGGTCGGAGGTAGGGACATAAATTAATTTCTTTCAAAATTGCTAACCGTTATTACACCATCACTTACTGACTAGTTAACCTTTAATCCGTTAATTCGAAGTGTCTCCTTTGTCATATATTAATTTTTCAAATGTATGTTGGCTTATTTTGGAATTTCTTTTCTTCTATTGATCTGTTTGATTTTTCATTTAGTAGTGCCAAACTCTTTAAATGTTTCACTTTATAATAAGTCTCACTGTTTTGTAGGGCTAGCTCCCCCTTTCCTCAGTCATTGCTTTTCTGTTTCAGAAATTTCTGGGTTATTCTTGCTTTTTAAGTTTTTAATTTTAGCTTTAACTTTTTCTCTCATAGCTTCAAAGTACATCCTATTGGCATGATGAGTTAAATTATATCAGATTTCTAGAGTAACCCACCAGGATGTTCAGTCTCCCATTTATGGTCCAACTCTCACATCCATTCATGTGAGAGTTGGACCATAAAGAAGGCTGAGCACCAAAGAACTGATGCTTTTGAACTATGATGTTGGAGAAGACTCTTAATAGTCCCTTGGACTACAAGGAGATCAAACCAGTTAATCCTAAAGGAAATTAACCCTGAATATTCACTGAAAGGACTGATGCTGAAGCTGAAACTCCAATACTTTGGGCACCTGATATGAGGAGCCGACTCATTAGAAAAGACCCTGATGCTGGGAAAAACTGAAGGCAGGAGGAAAAGGGGATGGCAGAGGATGAGATGGTTGGATGGCATCACTCACTCAATGAGCATGAGTTTGAGTCCATGGGGTTGCAAAGAGTCAGTCATGTCTGAGCGACTGAACAACAACAATGTTGAATCTTCCTACTTGAATCAATAGTATGTTTTCTGTTTGTGAAAATCTTTTTGTTTCTCAGAGGTGTTGCAGATTTTATTTCATATAACTCTCAAGAATCTTTAGCTAAGTGTATTTTCACTTTTCTGTTGTCTTGTCTTATCCTTCCATAGTGAAAGTGAAGTGAAGTCGCTCAATCATGTCTGACTCTTTGCGACCCCATGGACTGTAGCCCACCAGGCTCCTCCGTCCATGGGATTCTCCAGGCAAGAATACTGGAGTGGCTTGCCATTTCCTTCTCCAGGGGATCTTCCCGACCCAGGGATCGAACCCAGGTCTCCCGCATTGCAGGCAGATGCTTTAACCTCTGAGCCACCAGGGAAGCCCAAAACTCTTAGTTGCAGCATGTGAATCTGGCTCCCTGGTCAGGGATTGAACTTGGGCCCTCTGTATTGGGAGGTCAGTGTCTTAGCCACTGGACCACCAGGGAAGTCCCTATCCTTCCATAGTGCAGATAAACTCTGCCTGTGTCCTTGATTTATGGAAGCAATTGCTTTATTTAGGTTTTCTGTTTGTTGACTATATGCTTGCTTGCCCATCTAACCTGTGGCAACATTATTCTAGTAAGTGTTCTCCACCGGTCATTTTTTGCTTTTCTTCACTCATTTTCTTTCATCACAGGGTATTTATGTAGATTGTATTCTATTTTGGATGAGGTGTTTCTTCCCAGAGAAGTTAGTTTCAGGAGTATTATCAGGAGGATGGGGAAGGTGACTGTGACACCGTGTTTGGTGTGTGAGTGGGTTCTTTTAGTCCTTACTTGAGGCAGCTAAAATATAACCCGTGGGACTGCTAACCATGCAGAATGCTTCCTTTCCACCTGACCTCAGCGACAGTTTCTTATAAATATGGGTTGTTTGCATTATTCCTCACTTCCTACATCTCACCTCACTTCTAGGTCTTTCCTGGTAAACTAAGTCCAGTAACTCCTGCTGCCCGTGTGCACACACGTCCTTGTTACACTGTTGTCTTAGATTACTGTGGGAAGCTGTGTTTGGCCATATTTTCTCAGACCTACAGTGTGGTCATCTTTCAGCATCTTCTCACAATCCTATTTGACTTCCCTCATATAGTGTGATTTGGAATTAATGACCTCTCCAACTTTCAGTGAAGAAATTGTCACTTTTCTTCTTGTGGCTTTTCTTTGACTTCAAAGACGAAAGTAAAAATTGCCATTTTAAAACTAAACAGTTTAAAAACCAAGAGTCCATCCTACCTATCAGTGCTTAGTTCTAAATAACATTTTGTGTGTACATGCTCAGTCATGTCTGACTCTTTGCGACCCCCATGGACTGTAGCCTGCCAGGCTCCTCTGTCCATGGGATTCTCCAGGCAAGAATACTGGAGTGGGTTGCCATTTCCTCCTCCAGGGGATCTTCCCAATCCAGGGACTGAACCCATGTTTCTTGTGTTCCCTGCATTGGCAGGTGGATTCTTTACCACTGAGCTACTACTTAAATATGTTTTTTGTAGAGAGTGTTATGTGGCTGGAAAGAGTAAGGTCTGAGGTAGAAGCAGTGATGCTTTCTGAGTTCCTTCTGATGATCTGGAGACACTCAGGTAACTTGGTTCCTTGTTTTTCTGTCCAGGAACCCCATTTTCCTAAATTTTTCCATATCGAAGGCATAGAATTTTCCTCTTTTCTCCTTCTTCCTCTGGTTCTTCATTAAAACTCTCTCTAGCCAATGAGAAAAACTGGAATAAGTTAGCTTATTTTACATTTAGTAATTTCCTCCCTGGACTCTAATGCTGCCCTCTCTAACCTTGGACCATCAGTAAGCATTTCATGTCCCTCTTTTAAAACCTATGGCACATTCACCTTGTTATCTGAGATATATGGAAACCCATGGGCTCTGGCTTGTTAGCGTGATTCTCCTCCAACTGGAAAATGTCATTTCATCTCACTCATTGCCCGAGGCACGTCCAAGGACTAGTCCAGGTTTAATGAGGGAGATGGTATAGGCTTCCCCCACGATGAAGAGAGGATGTAGATATTGTTGAACAGTGGTACCATCTAGCACATTAACAAACCCTTGCTGAATGCTTGCTATGCACCAAATACTTCAAGAATACTCCACCACGGGGGGAATCAAGCTCCAAGGAACAGAATTATATTAGCTCTGAGGTTTCATGCAATGCTAAAATTCTCAGAATTACTTTTATTCATTATATCAGAATGTTTGCCTAGTTCAAGAGTACTCATAATCAAGTTTGATGGGAAAGGGGCAATAATATTTCTCAAGGTGGTTCACTCTGAGGAAGGGTAGAAACGGCATTGGTGGGGAGGGTTGCCACAGTCAGAGGAGTAATACAAACGTTGTGTCCCTCATCCCCCAGCCTCACTGTGCACATGTGCTGTTTTATCCTATGTTGACCCTAACTGAGAAATCAGCGCTTCCAGTCTCCTCCAAATTCATCTACAAACCTATGGCAGTCTGTTTGAGCTGCTGTAACATTTGGGTAGCTTATAAGCAGCCGCAGTGTATCTCTCACAGCTCTAGAAGCTGAGAAGTCCAAGGTGCCAGCGCAGTCTTGTTCTGGTGCGGGCCCTCATCCTGGTTCATAACCAGCTTCTTCTTGCTGTCCCCACGTGGTTGGAGGGGACTAGGGGTCCTCATGGATTCATGAGGGCTTCACCCTCAGGACCTAAGTAAACACTTTCCAAAGCCCCCACCTCCTAAAACTATCACGTTAGGCATTAGAATTTCAAACTGGGAGGTGGGGGCACAAAAATTCAGACCATAGCATCTCCCTTGAATCTTACTAAGTTTTATAGTATATTTTCCCAAAGGAAGAAGAATATTGTGTTTATATTATACTCCTCAACCAATGAATTAGACAACCCCTTGGGCTTCCCTGGTGGCTCAGACAGTAAAGAAATCTGCCTGCAATGTGGGGGACCCAGGTTCAGTCCCTGGGTTGGAAAGATCCCCTGGAAAAGAGAACGGCACCCCACTCCAGCATTCTTACCTGGAGAATTCCATGGATGAAGGAGCCTGGGGGCCACAGTCCATGGAATCACAGAGAGTCAGATATGACTTAGCGACTAACACTTTCATTTTCACCATGTATTTATTTTATCTCAAGACTCATTTTGGCTTCCCTAATTAAGAGCTCCATTCTCTGGCTCTTTCGTTGCTCCAGATCCAAGCTTGCCAACTCTCTAACTTTCCTTCTTTATTTCAGTTTTTCGTTCTCTTACTTAAGAACAACAAAATTTCCTTTGTCTTATGCATAGCATATTAGCAATCCTTGTTTGCTGCAGTTCCCCAACTTTGGTGCTTCCTTCTCTAAGGACTCCTCAAGCTATTTTTTTTTTTAAACACAAACAATGACCTCTCTAAGAAGTGTTGTGGTGAAAAATCTCCCATATCCCCTTCCTGTTGCGTTAATATGAGGGAGCCCTTGGGAACATGAGAAGGGAAGCTGAGACAAGGTCAAATGTAATTGCAGCCTTTTACAGAGATGTTCATACTGGCTCTGACATGTCTAGAAGCATCATCCTTTCAGCCCTACCAAATCTCCTTGCATTCAGATATAAGAACACATGGTGATTGAATATCAATATTGTTATGTGGCAAAATCTTGATTAGGAAGAGCAAGAGGGTTTAGAGCTGAACAGATCTGGGCTCAAATCTCAGCACCATTACTTCCTAGTTGAGTCAGCCTTTGGTAAATTGCAAGCTGCTTAATCTCTCTCAGCGCCTCCTTCATCTCACATACATGCACGCACACACATACACACACACAATAAAAGTACACACTTCATGTAAAGGATGAAAACGTGGGATATACAAAGCACTGAGAACAGTGTTTGGCTCTAAGTAGGTGCTCAATCAGTGGAAATTGGTTTTGCACCTCTAAAGGAAGAAATAACTACCTTTCTCATTGGCAATTTTAAAATCTTTATCCTTTACTAAGTGGCTAGATATATTCAGGATGATCATTAACTAAATTATATTTTCCATCTTCACAGGTATAATGACTGTAAGCTCCCAATTCTCTCAACTCAATATAATAATTAAATCTTGTTTTTAAAGATTTTGGCAGCTCTAGTTTCAGGACAATGGAGCCATTCTTGTCATCAATGACCAACCAAAGATGATACATGATTACTTTGCAGGTTATATTTTAATAGAGTCTGTTATAAAAATAAAGCCGAACAGTGGAATTGGAGTTGTTTTCATGTAATACAGTGTCCTTTGACATTCATAACTGTCCCTTCATGCGAGTAGAGTTCATGTGACTGTCTCCAGCATGGATGAGGAAACCAAAGCTCAGACACACGAACAAAGGCCTTTGGAAGAGAAACCTTAGGGTTTTTTTCTCTTGTAAACATTTCATTAAATGAAATAATGATAATAAAAAGCTTCATAAGCTATAAAGGATTGTGGAAATATAAGTAGTTTCTGTGATTGTTCTTATCTTGGAGTAGACAGTCTAATAAGTCCTAGGCCTTGAAACTTGCCATTTTTCGGTTCAAACCAAAGCATTTAATTCCATTACCAAAAACTTTAGAAGGTTCTAACTCTTCCCAGAATACCTTCATCTTGGTTTTCATTCTAAACTAAGGATCTGCTTTTCTTCTAGGCCTGTGTAATGAGGTAGGAGTTAGAAGAGACCTAGTCTTTAAGACCTTCTTTGGAGTCCTTGAAAGGTGGGTCACTGAGGACCAAGTCCCCAGTAAGAATCAGTAAAAGCTTTGTAAAGAGAAGTGGGTTTAACCCAAAAGCCCTCAACCTCCAGGATCAAACAAATGCCTGATGATCTGAGGTGGAGCTGATGTAATCATAATGGAAATAAAGCACACAATAAGTGTAATGTGCTTGAATCACCCTGAAACCACCCCCGCCCCCACCCCCACCTGTGGAAAAACTGTCTTTCATGGAACCAGTCTTTGGTGCCAGAAAAGGTGGGGGACCACTGACTTAACCCATGCAACCATAGGTTGTGAATACAGAATGGCTTACTAGAGTTCTGTGGATTATTACAAAGTATCTTCTCCTTAGGCCTTTTGTTCAGAGTGGAATTTAAGGACCTTACAATTTGCTGATGCTTCTGCCTTCCAGTCCTCCTTTCAATTATGTGGCAAATACATCTCCCTCCACTAGTCAGTTCTTCCAGTGTATTGTATGGTTGACCCTGTGGGTTCATCTCCAGGGTTATAGTCACACTAACTATTGAATATTAAAGCATTTCTAAAAGCAGCTTGCAAGTCTGTTTTACTTTATTGCTTTAATGAACTTTTGTAAGTCAATTGTTTTTATGGAATTCCTGGAAAATAGACAAGGCCTGTTTTCCCTTTAACTAAAAATACACTGATTTCACTTATGGAAAGAATCAAGATTATTTCTAGGTGAGTTTAGTCAGCTTTGTACTTCAGAAAAGAGAATGCAATCTTGAGGGAATACATTTACATGTAGATTTTTAATAAAAATCTCCAGTGTCTTTCCATCAATAGACATTCTGAAACTTTCAGCATGTATTCTTTTTGACAACATTGAAGTGGCCATTTCAACTTTTAAAAATATCTTATGAAACTGACTTCAGCACATGAAAGTTCAGCATTGGTATATGTCCGTCAACTTAGCTTCAAAATTCAGGTTTCAAAGCCATTTATTTTTCTCTTCCCTCACGTAGCCAAGGATGGGTGGTACAAGTTTTCCTGAATTACTGACAGAACCGATTAATCGATTATCCCCTGACTAAACTTTCCTCACCGAGCACCCTATTGCAGTACCCAAGAGTGAGCCAGGTGCTCTCACTAGCTGCTGTCTCTTCTCATGTCTGAGACATGGAGTGCAGGTGGAGGAAAACAGGTCATTAAAGTACAAGAGAGCCAGGTGCCATTACACTGTTCCCCCTATATCCCTCACTCCTTAATAGACGTTTAGAATCTATCTACGGCTCAGTGGGAAAGAGATTTGCCAACTCCTGCATCAAGAGGATTTTTAAATAACAATGCGAGCTAATGGTTCTGAGCTGAATTGTGTTCCCCCAGCCCCCAATCATGTGTTTCCGTCCTAACCCCCAGTATCTCAGAATGTGATTGTACTTGGAGAGAGGGTCTTTAAAGAAGAAATTAAGTTCAAGTGAGGTCACTGGGATCCAAAGCCCAGTGTTCTTATAAGAGGAGGCGATTAGGACACAGACACAGAGAGCTAACCATTGAAGACCTAGGGCCTTCCCGTGGCCATCCACAAGCGAATCAGAGAAGCCTCAGAGGAAACCAGCCCTGCTAACTGATCTGGGAGTTCTAGCCTCTAGAACTGTGAGAAGATACATGTCTGTTGTTTAAGTTACCTAGTCTGTCATGCAGTCCTAGAAAACTAATACAGTAAAACGAAACATGTGCACACACACACACACACATTTAGATTACTTTAGGGTCTGTAAGCAGAGTCCCTAGAAATAGTGGGCCACTGCCACTGATTCTGTTGTTACTCCTGGTCCCCATCCTACCAAAAGTTGAAAGGTATATTCTCCATAATCCATTAAAAGGACTATGTGAGGAGCAAAGATTAGTGTTATCTCTAGGAGGTGCAAAGCCCTTCAACCCTCTGTCTTCACTTCTACATCTCTCCCTGATGATAAAATAACAGAATTGGGGTTATCTACCCCTATGATTACTGTGAAGATTGTATGAGAGTGCGTGTGTATGTATGTGTATTGGGCATAAACCTGCTAAGGACACATCGTAAGCATTATGTGTTTGCCTTATTGTTACTTTCATCATTATAGGCTTCTTGAAAGAATTTAGTAAAGCAAAATATATAAACCATAGCCTTCTCAACATTGCAGATATCCAATAAGTTAAAGCTGGTATATTGACTTGTAGTTAAAGGTACAAGCTTTGAAATCGACAAATGTTGATTAGAATCCTGGCTCTTTCTTTCCTTCCCTCCCCGCAAAGTCTGGTTCTCTCTGTCTCCATCTCAGTTAATGGCAACTCCATGCTTCCTGTTCCCAAGGCTGAACATCTCGGTGTCATCCTTGGTTATTCTTTTTCTTGCAAGCTCCACAGTGTGCCATCAAACCCTGCTGATTTTACCATCAAGATATATCCAGAAACTAAACTTTTCACACCACCTCCCCTGCCAATACCACCATGGTCCAAACCACTCTGATCTCTCTCCCGGCTTATTATCAACATCCCAAACAGTTGATAAACAGTTTATCCTGTTTATAATAGCTTATCCTGTTTAACAGCATCCTAAACAGTTTTCTTATTTCTTTACTTTCTTCCTTTTGTTTTGTTCTGGATACAGCAGACAGAATCCTTTTAAAACATTTCACTCCTCTGCTCAAAACTCTTCAGTGGCTCTCCAAGATAAGAACCAAACTTACAAGGCCCTACTAGGCTCTATGTAGTCTGCGTGCCCCCTTACCCCTGCCTTACCTAGCTGACTTCATTTCTTCCTTCTTTCCCCTTGCTTGCTCCTCTTGGACGACACTGACCTCATTAGCTGCTTTTTGAACAAAGCTGGTCGACTTCTGCTTCAGAGCCAGTGTACTTGCTGTTTCTTCTGCCTAGAATGTTCTCTTTCTCACAACTCTCAGGTTGCAGCTTCCCTGGGAACTCTATTTAAATTTGCATCCCTCACCCAACTGTCTTTATCCTCATCTTTCTAGATTATTTTTTCATAGATTTATCTCCTAAAACTCTATTCATTTCATTTTTGCCTTGTCAACTGTCCACACTATAATGTAAGTTCTTGAGAGGAGGGACTATTATTTATTATGTTATTTGCTGAATTGTCAGTGTTTTGAAATACTAGGAAAGAGTAAGTAATGGACAAAAGGAGAATTGTAAGAAATTTAAGGAACTTAAACAACTCAGCCTGTGGGTTTTATTATTTTCACACATTCTGGCACATGTCAGAAGTTCCAATGGGCTTTTATGATTTATAATTGAATGTCAATAAAAGTGTGTGGGTCAATAAAATATTTAGTTCTCTTTTTCCAGAGAACTTTTTGTTATTGTTGTCATTCACAAATAAATAGACTAGAAAACCCTCATATATTTTACCTCATATATATAAAGTGACAATAATGATAGAATCCATTTACTGTGCATGCATGCTAAGTCGATTCAGTTGTGTCTCACTCTTTGCTGCCCTGTGGACAGTAGCCCGCCAGGCTCCTCTGTCCATGGAATTCTCCAGGCAAGAATACTGGAATGGGCTGACATGCCCTCCTCCAGGGGATCTTCCCGACCCAGGGATCTAACCTGAGTCTCTTATGTCTTCTGCGTTGGCAGGCAGATTCTTTACCACTAGTGCCACCTGGAAAGCCCTCCATTTACTGTATATTTAATATATTCAAGGAATACATTATCTTATTTTGTAATTTAAAAATGCTTAATGTATTTCCCATTTCAGAAATAAATGGTGGATCTGGGTTCAATATATGGATTTAGAATCCATAGCTAGTAGTAACTACAAAACCTGGTTCTTATCATCCCTCTGATGTACCACCCAATTATTAGTATATTTATTCCCTTTGGGAATATATAACATATTCATCATTATTTGAAAAAAAAGTTCTAGAAAGTAATAATTTTAAGTATGAATTTAATAGGAAGTTTCATATTTATTTTTGGAAACTGTTAGCTGTTTCTTGTCTAACTTGAATATAAGCCAATAGGCAAGGGCCAATTATGGGTTTGATTTAAGACTACTTCCCCTAAATGTTTCTACTTCCCTCAAAATGTTCAAAACTGATTGTAAAAAAATTTAGTAAGATATAAGATTTCATAGGCTTTGTGTACTAAAAAATTTGGTCTTCTTCCTTGGTTCCTAGGAGGTGACCTCTAAACCCTTGGAATTTCCTGAATAATAGGAGTTTCTTTGTTAATTATGATGGGTTTGAAGATAATTTATGTTAACCAGATGATTCAGGATGCGCCCAGTCATGCCAAAAAAAACCACTCATGTGATTGGAGGGTTGGGACTTTGAGCTTTGAGATTGCCAGCCCAATCTCTAGGCAGGGAAAGGCTGTTAGAGATTGAGTTCAACCTTGGAACTAATGATACAATCAGTCATGGCTACACGATGGGAACCCTGATAAAAACTGCAGACACTAAAGCTCAGGTGAGTGTCCTTGGTTGGCAATACGGTGTACCATCACACATCCATGAGGAGGGTAATGTGTCCCGATCATCCTGTGGGGGAGACAAAAATGTAACTAGCTTCATGTTTGGAACCCTCCCAGACCTCACCCAATGCAAACTTCCTCTTTAACTGATCCTGACTTATATCCTTACGATAATAAAACTATAATCTTTACTATAGCACTATTCTGAGTTCTGTGAGTCATTTTAGTGAGTTACTGAAACTGAGGGGGCAGTGGAAACCTATACATGTTTAGCCAGCTGGTAAGAATTGTGGGTATCCTGGGGACTCCTAAACTTGTGGTTAATATCTGAAGGCATGGCAGTCTTGTGCCCTTAACCGGACAAGTTTTGCCCAACTCTGGGTAATTGGTGTCAGAAGTCATTGCAGCTTTCTTTCTCTTCCTCTATCCAAATATTTAAACTTCTTTTAATAGAAATATTCCTGAATAAATACTGGTGATTTTTAACTTAAGGCATCACTTCCCCTTTGTTGAAGGAGATAGTACTTTAACAGTGACAGATTCATTCACGTGATTCATTATGTAAGATAACTGGATTGTCATGGTCCCTTTGAGAAGATACAAATCTTCAAAAGCTGTATCTCAAATATCTAAGGACTTTACTTTGAATCTTCAAATGACTTTAAAATTAGAAGTCTGATAAGAGGAAATTAAAGCTCATGATCATTTCCATAAGAAGGTGAAAAAATAGATTGCCATGGTTTCATCCAGAAAGTACAAAATGTAAAAGATCTCTGTGTGTCTCTAAGATAGATTTTAATTTAGTTTCAAGATAAATTTAAATAAAGATAATAACATGAAGCAACCCCTTATGGCCATTCTTAAACAATGGTAAAAATAAACCTGAACACACATTTCTCTTAATCTGGAAGATGTTCTTGTATATTTGATTAAATGTAGCTTTGAGAGGCTCAAAGAATTCTATGCCTTATTACTAACACTTCCTGTAAGACTATTAGAACTACACCCAGAAAAAAATAATCCCACTGATTCTTCACTCAATCGTATCATTGAATGTTCCTTGAGAGAAAGAGTAATATTTGAAACTTCTTTCTTGCTATTGTTTGTAGGGGGATGTCATGATTTTTAATTGCTGCCATTTTTATATACATAGTTTCACTGGACAAGTCAAAGAGTATATAGACTTTTTATTCTTTTTGGAAGTAGCTCTACATCATAGGTTCCAAATGACAGAGACATGGCAAGGCAATCCTAATGGCTCCTGAGGCATCTCAGTTCTGGATGGGATTGTGTTCAAAAAGACTTAGTTCAATAATCAAAGATAATTTTCAAAGCATTTCATTTCTTACTGGAAATCAAGAAAGACCCAATTGAAAACTTATACTAGAATGTTTAAAACCCTCTCCCTCCATTTCTCAATCTTCTTATACACAGAAGCCTCAGAATTTTTTACTGGTAAAAACTGCAGAGGATCTACAGCACCCAGCTTCTAATCACCATTCTCTCCCTCTCCTCCAGCCCCTACATCTCTTCCTGATCTCTAAATGATGAAGACTAACCTGACCTCATATCCTACCCTCTTCATGAAAACCCTGTCACTTTAAGAAAGGAGATAAGTGAAAGGATTGGGAAATTAGATTTGAGTTTCCAGGGTGCTCTTTTTCAGATTATTATAGTCACTGCTATTAACTCGATAACAGTGATGATTGTTTTCCTTCACATCTTGTCTTTGGTGGATCTGTTCTAATGTACCCATTCACTTTGCAAAGTCTACATGAAAACATCTAATATTCTAAATTATATTATATACAAAAGTAATGCTCAAAAGAGCAACAGATTGCTGATCTAATGATAAATGCACTTCTTGAAAGAACTGTTTATTTAAGAAGGTTTTTTATGATATGTTCAACTCATACATTGTCACCATCACTGACAAGCATCTAGCTCAAGCAAGACCACTTTGTTAAACATATTACAGCAGGATCCTCTCTGATCCACCTCCCAGAATACTGGAAATAAAAGCAAAAACAAACAAATGGGACCTAATTAAAATTAAAAGCTTCTGCACAACAAAGGAAACTATAAGCAAGGTGAAAAGACAGCCTTTGGAATGGGAGAAAATAATAGCAAATGAAGCAACTGACAAACAACTAATCTCAAAAATATACAAGCAACTCCTGCAGCTCAATGCCAGAAAAATAAACAACCCAATCGAAAAATGGGCCAAAGAACTAAACAGACATTTCTCCAAAGAAGACATACAGATGGCTAACAAACACATGAAAAGATGCTCAACATCACTCATTATGAGAGAAATGCAAGTCAAAACCACAATGAGGTACCATTTCACGCCAGTCAGAATGGCTGTGATCCGAACGTCTACAAGCAATAAATGCTGGAGAGGGTGTGGAGAAAAGGGACCCCTCCTACACTGTTGGTGGGAATGCAAACTAGTACAGCCACTATGGAGAACAGTGTGGAGATTCCTTAAAAAACTGGAAATAGAACTGCCTTATGACCCAGCAATCCCACTTCTGGGCATACACACTGAGGAAACCAGAATTGAAAGAGACATGTGTACCCCAATGTTCATCACAGCACTGTTTATAATAGCCAGGACATGGAAGCAACCTAGATGTCCATCAGCAGATGAATGGATAAGAAAGCTGTGGTACATATACACAATGGAGTATTACTCAGCCATTAAAGAGAATACATTTGAATCAGTTCTGATGAGGTGGATGAAACTGGAGCCTATTATACAGAGTGAAGTAAGCCAGAAAGAAAAACACCAATACAGTATACTAAAGCATATATATGGAATTTAGAAAGAGGGTAACGATAACCCTGTATGTGAGACAGCAAAAGAGACACAGATGTATAGTAGTCTTTTTGACTCTGTGGGAGAGGGTGAGGGTGGGATGATTTGGGAGAATGGCATTGAAACATGTATAATATCATGTAAGAAACGAATCACCAGTCTAGGTTCGATGCAGGATACAGGATGCTTGGGGCTAGTGCACTGGGATGACCCAGAGAGATGATGCAGGGAGGGAGGTGGGCAGGGGGATTCAGGATTGGGAACATGTGTACACCCGTGGCAGATTCATGTTGATGTATGGCAAAACGAATACAGTATTGTAAAGTAAAATAAATTAAAAAAAAAAACAAACAGAAAGCAAAAGCCAACCACATTGTAAGCCAACTATGTGCTGTGCTTAGTCACTCAGTCATGTCCGCCTCTTTGCAATCCCATGGACTATACTTCAAGTTAAAAAAGAAAATTGTGTTTAAAATACATAAAAACATGTATCTTTTGAGGATGTGGCTAAAAACTCACCATGTCTACTTTAAACATTGCATTGACTAATAACAAGATGTAATTCAGGGCGTGACTTTCTCAGTGTCCGTTCTACAGTATCTCAGATTTCCTATATTAGTGACAAAAATTAAAAACATAGAACAAGTTAAAAAAAATTACTGACATTATTTCTTAATAAATGTTGAAACAAGCACCTAGGTGGCCAGCTGAATAGCTTGCCTGCTGCTTGTTTAGTTATTTCATGGGACGAAGCTATTAAATGAGAACATTTTGATAGAAGAATGTCCATCAGTGTCAACGTAAATGCCTCAGGTTTGCCTCTTATATATATATATATAAGCATGTTTCAAAATACTTTCGCATTGTCATTGCTCCTTTAATTAGCCTAGATGCAGTTGGATTCAACAATTGGGATGCTGACTGGTTAACTTGATTATTGTTGTTTATTACTTTTTTGTCCCACCCAAGTAAACTATCTCCTCACCCACTGTTAGCACATTCTGTAATTTTCCTCCCAGGAGGTGGAAAATTTTGTTCTTTTGTACCACTGCTTGTGCTCCATTGCTTTATTGTTTTAACAAAACTTAACCAGATTTCAGCTCTGTGAACGTTTTAGTTAGAAGGTTTCTGTTTTATCTTCACTAACATTAGCCTTTTTGGTAATTACATGGTTCATTACAAAAAACGGCAGGCTTTGTTTGATTGCTGCACACTTTTATTGTTTTTGTTTATTTGTTTTTATATTCAGCACACTTAAAAGGAACTTTATTATTCTGGTGTTCTCAGTTACCTGGTGAATTAGCATGCGGTTTGTTTACCAAGGATTGCTGGTAGCTCCGGGAAATGCAGTCATTAGAATGTATTCTCTGCTACTTAATTGGGTGGAAATTGTATTCCTGGTTATTTTACAATCTAAAGATTACATTTTAATGTAACTCTCAATGTTGTTTTTCTGTGTCGTGCTTTTTTAGGGGGTGAAATTACTTGATATGAGCTGTTCTATCATCAGGAAAAAAAGCTGTTCTAAAACTGAGACAGCTGGTAAATGAACTTGTGAAATTTCAGGAGAATCAAAAATTTCATTGTCCTAAAATAGGACTGAGTAACAGAAACATTCTTAAGGTTAGTCTGTGGGACTGGGTGGCCCACAATACAGAAAAGACCCAATTATCTGATATTCACAAAACTAGTGCGGAACTTTTTGATACTGTGTTATGCATAGATAACTGGTAATTGGTGTTTGAAAGAATAACCTTAAAGCAATTCAAATATTTCAGGAAATAGCAAATAAAGACTCAATTATATTGCATGAGATTTTTAAGGATTAGATTTTATTATGCTTAATTATTTTGCTCATACATTGTGTTTACATATACAGTATATTTTATACTATATATAGTATATATACATAAACAATATAATATTTTATGTATTAATTCTTGAATAATGAGAAGTTTGCATCTCTCAGGAACTTGGGACAAATTAGTTTTCTATGATGAATGCCTGTAATTTAAAGGAGTCTAAAATCAATCTATGTTCTACTGAATTTTGCTCTATAGCAGATGACATCTCCAATGAGTTCCAGTTTATTGTACATTCACGCTACGATAACTATAGCAATTAATCACTACTATCACTGTGTATTTTAAGTTCTGATGGATATGAACTGAACTCTTTAAAACCGTAGAGGACTCACTGACTTTGCATTAATTGGTTCTTAGAATAGAAATTTTCCATAGTTATGATATGCATCCATATACGTTGTTTCCTCAACTCTTTTTATGTGATCTGTCTCTGGTCCTTTCTGATGGCTAACCAGCATTGTAAGCATTGACTTAATTCAGTCTATGCCATCATAGTATCAGGGATCGCAGGCAGAGTCTTATCCGCTGTACCAGCAGGGAAGTCCTCTGCCTGTCTACATGTGGTCTTCTCTCCTTTTCTTATAAGAAGGATATAGCAGTGATAAAGAATCTGCCTGCCAATGCAGGGGCTGCAAGAGATGTGGGTTTGATCCCTGGGTCAGGAAGATCCCCTGGAAGAGGAAATGGCAACCCACTCCAGTATTCTTGCCTGTACAATCCCATGGACAGTGGAGTCTGGTGGACTACAGTCCATGAGGTCTCAGCGTCGGACAAGACTGAATGAGCACATGCAATCATAAGCAGCTGAAATCAGAAAACTATATAGGAGAAGCCAGCATCTCCAGACTTCCCTGACTGCTGTTTTCAGCATGTTTACAGGTTTCTTCTTTCAATTGCCTACCATCCCAGAGTGACAAGATAGGATTCCAAACGTATATATACTTTATGTGTGTGTGTGTGTGTGTGTGTGTGTGTGTGTGTACCTTCGAATATTATCATGGGAAGTCCTTAATATTTTAAAAATTATTATTTCTACCTAGTAACTAATCTTAAAACACAAACACATTTTAAGAAATCTAATGAATAAATGATAAATAGTGCACCATGGCAGTAAAAAGTATCTTCCTTAGGGAGAACTGACATGTTAACCAGATCCAGGCAGCAAAATAAATTAATGATTCATTCAACAACTTTACCCTGGGTGGCAAATAAGCATTTTGTGCTCAAGCAATTAGATAAATAAAAAAAGATGGATTACCTATCCTGTTATACTTAAAATTTTAGAGGTTGAGCTGTATTTACAAAACTGAACTTGATTGATATTTTAAAACAAACAAATCCACCTTTACCAGGAGAGAGTGATATAATCCAGTTTTCCTTATGTTGAAAGTTATGAAAACTAAAAGTAATTGGATTGTTGTGTGATGGGTCTGATGAACAGGCACTCCGTAAATGAGTGAGTGAGCATGCCTGCAGCCAGGAGACTGGTTCAGCCATTAACACCGTGATCTGAAAGAGGCCAACCTCACATGCCCCAGACTTCATTATGTGCGTCTCTGAGGGAGCAGTCTTTACTGTGGCTAATTTAATTAGTATATCATATTCCTACTCCCTGATAATTCCAGGATCTATACTAATTTGGCCAGAGAGTGAAATGAGTCCATTTGAGCTCAAGCCGTAAGAAAAAGAATTGTCCAAGTCAATTTGGAGTGTACCTTTTGTCCTCCGAAGGGAGCTCAGGAACTCTGCCTTCCCTTGTCGCCTCACATGAGTCCTTTTGCTGTTCCTAAGAGTAGTCCAAGACCATGACTGTGCTTCAGGTGGGCAGAGTTTCCCAAGAGGTTAAGGACGGCTCCTAGTCACACAGCCTGACCTTAGATGCAGTCTCCACTGGAGCAGGGTGGTGTCACAGGATAAGCGAACAAGCCTGCTTCCCTTAGAAGCTAGCACAGGCTAACTGGGTGTGGTACGAAGACTGTCCTAATGGTCCAGTCTAAATTAGATTGGATTTGGGGACCCAAATTCTAGATGTAAACTGACTGTTATTTTAACTGGGAGACTTCACCAGAAGGCAGGATATAATGATTCAGGATTTCAATATTCTTGAAACCTTCTGTCAAAAGTATTCTAATTTCGCCTTAAATTCACCATCACTCCCTATGATAACATACCCAGAGAGACATTTAACTACTTACAAAATACTGTTTTAAACACAAAATAGCACCTATTTCTATACACTATCTGATAATAATAGCTAATATTCATGTAGTACTTACTGTGTGTGCCAAGCATCATGATAAGTGTTCTGCGTGGAATACCTTATTTAACCTTTAGAACACTGTGTAAAGTAAACATTATTATCCCTTTGTAATAAAGCCAGAAATCTAGGGCTCCCCTTGAAGACTCACTTTTCCTGAATCCAATTCATTCCTATGTCCTTTTATGTCCAGAGATTTCTTGGCTTCAGGCTCCTTGCTTCACCTCTATTAGGCCATTGTGATCTTATACTCACATTACTGTAACAGACTTCTCCCTGGGTGCCCAGATTTCAGTGCTCTCTCTTCTCTGGTCCATTCTGTACCACAGCAAAAATGGTCTTACAGTGAAAATGAAGTCATGTCAATGCTTTGCTTAAAATCCTGCTGTTCAGTTCAGTCGCTCAGTCATGTCTGACTCTTTGCAACCCCATGGACTGCAGCACACCAGGCCTCCCTGTCTATCACCAACTCCCAAAGTTTACTCAAACTCATGTCCATTGAGTCAGTGATGCCATCCAACCATCTCATCCTCTGTCGTCCCCTTCTCCTCCTGCCTTCAGTCTTTCCCAGCATCAGTCTTTTCATTGAGTCAGCTCTTCCCATCAGGTGGCCAAAGTATTGGAGTTTCAGCTTCAGCATCAGTCCTTCCAATGAATATTCAGGACTGAGTTCCTTTAGGATGGGCTGGTTGGATCTCCTTGCAGTCCAAGGGACTTTCGAGTCTTCTCCAACACCACAGTTCAAAAGCATCAATTCTTTGGTGCTCAGCTTTCTTTGTAGTCCAACTCTCACATCCATACATGACCACTGGAAAAGCCATAGCCTGCTGTGATTTCCCATAATAATGAAGTAAAAGCTCATTCTGTACCAGAGGCTACAGTTCTTGCATCCTTTGTGCCCTGTTTACATCTCCACTTCTACTCTGTTCCCATCCCATCGTCTTCTAGTCACACTGGTCATCTTCTAGTTCTTTGAATGGGCCAGGCACGTTCCCCCCTCCTGGTCTCAACATATAATCTCCCGTCTGAAGGGAATGGCTTCCCCCTGTCAACTGGCTGATTCCTTCTTTCAGGAACATTTCCTCCCCACAGAGACCTGCTCTGACCAAACTGCCCATTTTCATTTTTCATCCTAGTCCCTTCTTTATTCTTTTCATAAAGTAAATTACCATGTCCAGTCATTTCATTTATATGCTTGCTTGTCTTTTCGGGGGGAGTAGACTGTGTCTTCCCCTAAAGTATGTATTCCAAAAGAGCATGTCCTGTCACTGTCTTCTCCATCATTGTGCCCTTAGGACAAACTCATAAAGAATGAAAGATGTTTGATAAATGATGTTTGAATGAGGGTGAATTGTTCCGACTTTGAATTTTGTATGGATGTCATATTTAAAACAGGAATATGTGAGGATGAACCTCAAGTTATTAAATTCATAGTACTATAAAATTAAAAACTTTATGTACATATATATTATATTTATAAACTATATTTTGTTATTCATGAGAGTTGTGTTCTATGAACTTGTTGGTAACAGTGCATTAGCAAATACTGAACCATTACTCCCAGAGGAATTATAAGGTTAGTTTCCTAAAAGGCCTCTGGTCATACATAACATTTTCATCGGTCAGTCATACACAACCTTGTTTTATGTGTATTTCTGTTTAAGGACACCTTATTTAATATATGCTGTTGCTTTATTAACATTGAACTCACAGCCAAACAGCGCTGTAACTTGTGCCTGACAAAGTTTATCTAACACATATATTTTCTCCATAAGCACATCACAGCCTTCTGGTGCTTGGGGACACTAGACAGCACTTCCACGCTATGGTTGGGAGACATTTTAAATTGCAAAATCATTAAGAAAAAATACAAAGAATATGTCATTAAATGGACCATGAAAAAGGCATGTTTATGCATGAAAGCTGAAATAAGAAGTCAGAGAGCATCACCGTGTTTGACCTTGATGAGAATGTGCCCATTGGGTGATTCAGTTTTTTCTTGGCTTGGTGCGTGTCTGTATATTTTAGCAAGGAGGCAAATTCATAAATAGATGAAATCCAGAGATAATGGGGATAGACTCTATGGGGGTGTAGAGGAACTAGTATCATCACTATTCTTAAAAATAAAGTTTAAAAGTTAAATTAGCTTTGTTATGAAAAGCTCATCACATTTTTGTTATTTTTCTCATTGATCATGAACCCATAAAAGCTTCATCCTGTGAGCACAGGGAAGCATTGCCCTGCATTAGGCTAGCTAGCAACTCATTCTCTCACCAGACTTGCACAAATATAACAACAACTTGTTTTAGTAAGGTTCATGGTAAATATTGATAAATACATAGTGATTTTAAGAGATTATCATATTTTGAAAGGATAAAACAATATAGAACTGGAGTTCTGAAATCTAGCATCTCCCTAAATCGTATCTGGTCCATATATATATATATATGGCATTCTGATGGCTTCACTTGTTGCAGAGCATGGGCTCTAAGGCATGCAGGCTTCAGCAGTTGCGCTTCCTGGGCTCAGGCTCAGTAGTTGTGACGTACAGGATTAGTTACACCACAGCATGTTGGATCTTCCCGCAGCAGGGACAGAACACATGTCTCCTACATTGCCAGGTGGATTCTTTACCACTGAGCCACCAGAGAAGCCTCATATCTGGTCCTTGTCTTTGACCTGAGAATGACCACATCCCTTGACTGAGTAAATACACCAAAACAGAACTTTTGTGTTTCATAACCATACTGTAGCAGGATTTTTCTTTTTATACTTTTTTTTTTCTTATTGCAAAAGCACTACATGTTTACCACAGAGAATTTTGAACCTCTAGGTAAGCAAAAAGAGACAAAAACAAGTTGCATACATCCATACGTATATCACCCCTTTCTTGCATGCAGAGTTCATCACTGTTTATTTTTCTGTGCATGTCTCCATGATCATTTTCCTAAGCCTACACATGCTGGTTTCTCTTTTCCATGAGTGCAGGAGCAGGGACACTTTCTCTTCTTCACGTCTTCACTGTAGGAGAACTCAATGCACTTCTTTGATGTGACAGCCCATTTGCTGGGGTGGGGTATATAGGCACTGGCAAAGAAGAATCCATTTAGCCCACTATTTTCAGATAGACTCCTGGAAAAATCAAGAGTGTCAGATTTAAGAGCAAAGTGGTATAGAGTTGCCCCTTAGAGTCAGAGATCTGACAGTTTGTTTCTTCAGCTTGTATTGGTTTTTAGTTTACCTCTTCGTGATGACAGGTCTGGGACGCAGCTTATGTGCACACCTCTGAATAGAGTATCTTTAGACAGTTGAGACAAGTAATTTGTTCTCAGATGCCGGGGCCAGACACCGACAAGCTACCAATACAAGATTTTAAGAAAAGGAAGTCAAATTTTAATGCAATTCGATCTAGATGATTGAGTACTTTCTGATCTCGGAATATGAAATTCCTTTAGAGGAGGCATATAATACTCATATGAGTTATGGTATTTTTTCATATGTCTAGTTAGGTCTGCTGTAATACATTTTTATAAAACTTGAGGAAGATAAGCCTACAATTTTATATTCTATTAGGCTGTCCCTTCAGCTTTCCCAGTGACAATTACTAAGCCAGCAGTAAGCTCTTGAATGATTTGATGATACTGGCTTCAGGTTAAGTCTGATTTTGATATAGCTAATAAGCATGTGCACACTGAAATGCATTCTTGAAGTCTGCTAGAGATATTGATTACACATCAGGAATACATTTAAAGTAATTCATAAGATTCTTGTCAAATCAGTGGTCTGGCACTTTACATGATAAAAGAATAAATGATGATTGATTAGTAAGCATCACATTTAACTACAGAGAGTCTCCTCTAAAAGCTCTTCTGTTATGTTGCATGGACATGCTGCCTTGATGAAATAGCACATTAATTTACCCCTAATCATGATGTCTCACTCATACTTAACATAGAGAGGTCTGTTTACTCTTGTGCTGTGCACCAATTTCAGTTCAGGTGACCCACATTACTTATGCTTCATCTACTTTTGCTTCTGACAACTGCTGTTCATCATCTGGCAGTTTTGGAAAGGTGGGTAAATTTCCTGTTGATACCACTGTAGGGTGCTGGGCATATTTACATTTTATATGTTATTTTCATAACCATTATTTTATTTGATAAATTTAGTAATCATATGGAGTATTGAATTGTGGTGTTGGAGAAGACCCTTGAGAGTCCCTTGGACTGCAAGGAGACCAAACCAGTCAATCCTAAAGGAAATCAACCCTGAATATTCATTGGAAAGACTGATGCTGAAGCTCCAATACTTTGGCCACCTGATACAAACAGCCAACTGATTGAAAAAGACCCTGATACTGGGAAAGATAGAAGGCAAAAAGAGAAGAGAGCCACAGAAGATGAGATGAGCATCACTGACTCAATGGTCATAAAGTTGCACAAACTCTGGGAGATGGTGAAGGACAGAGAGTCTGGCTTACTGTAGTCCCTGGGGTTACAAAGAGTAGGACATGACTTAGTGACTGAACAGCAACACGGAGTGGTAGATTCAGATACTGTTTTGGTCACTTTACATAATGAAAATCCAAGTTTAAAATTCAGTGACTTTACATAATAAATTAAATATACTGACAAACAGAGGTACCCCAGTGCCTATTTAAGTGGATATTTTATTTGTAATACTATCATCAATCAATGATATAGCAATGAAGGCTATAGCAAAAATAATAAAAATCTATCTGAAATTTTACTACAAAAAAAATTCAGTGATCTATTCAACCTATCATAACTTGTAAATTTTAAATCCAGATAATATTACTTCCTCACTTATGTATTCTCCCTGAATTATATTTCATTTTTTCTGTACTTTAAGGAAGTAAAGGTTTTATTTACTTTTTTTACTTACTTTACCCTTTACTTTTTGTTTTTGAAAAATTGAATTTTGAAAAGCCAGAAAATCTTACCAAGTGACCAAAACCTATCTTCTCAAGGGTAAAATTAATTATTAATGTGAGATAGGAAAGATATGGAAACTGTTATTTTGAGCCAAATTCTAAAATGAATAAAAACACTCTTATTTATTTATAGTATTATAGAAAATAATCATGGATGCCTATTACTAAAATGTCTTTTACACTTTAGTAATTATAAATATGCTATCAAATAATGAATTCCATCCAATTAAAATTTAAAAACATTCAGTTAATTATCAAGATGCTTCACAAATAATGGAGTTTAGAACTAGTTAAGATAGTAATTAGAAAAATCTGAATAATACTGATAAGGTATGCACAAAAATAGAAATGGAAGTAACAGGTAGAGAAACAGATAAAAGAGGGGTTAGATTAGGAGGAGCTAGAGGAAGAGATAAAAGAGAGGTTAAATTAGCAGCTTTCATTCTGCTTCTGACACTTTAATTATCTGAAGGGATGCTGCTAGATTGTCAACAAAAGTTTCCCAATATAGTTATTTCCATTAACTATAATCATCCCAAGTATACCCATGCACATGTCTTACTGCTCATCCGTAACAGGTGTTACAGACTCAAAACAGTGACATAGTGTTACCTCTCCAGGAAGTTTGGAAGCACAAGCTGGTGTCTTGGTGTGACGCATGGTCATGTGCCCTTCCCTACTTGAGCAGAGTCCCATGGACAGCTCTTTGATTGTGAAGAAATGAATCCCCTCCTAGAGAGGAATGCTTGAAGACCTTCTTGCTGTTTCTCTGAAGATCCAAGTCATCCCTCCCCAGGCATGCTCCTTCCTAAAGAACCAGCCCCTAAGCCCTGCCCATGACCTTAAACCCAGGGCCATCACTAATGAAACCTGAGCCAAACAGACTTCATTAACAATTTGAATTCTATCTCAGTGTGGTGTATTAGCTTGAAAATGAGATTGTGTAGAGCTGGGAAAGCCTTTTTTTTTTTTTTTTAATTTTTCTACCTCATAAGCACTGCAGTAGAGAAAGCTAGACAGCAGTGAGAAGCAGGCAAGGAAAGCAAAGATTGCATATCACTTTGACCAGAGAGAAGAAAGGGAATTCTCAACTTTCTATCCCAGTTTCCCTGTTGGGACTTCCTGCCAACTCAGTAAGATATCTCTATATTACTTGGACAAGGAATGCTTTAGCTTCAGCTTAAATGAGCTTCTGTTTGTTCCAAATAAATGGTCCTTGATTATGGCAACCATGATCTGATTCAAAAGTAGTAGCAACTCTGTGCAAAGGGGCATCTCCTACTGGCCCTGCTACCTGAGACAGGATTTCAGTTGAATTCAATTCAGGTACCCCGATCTCTACAAAGAGGAAATCACCCAGTTCACGCAGACTGATGCCCTTTTAGCAGGGTTTGGCGAGCAATTCTGGCATGTGTCTTGTTCTTGCTAACTTGAAAAATCTATAGGATTTTCAACCTGTAAAGGAGCCTTAATATGATATCAAATTTAGCATCCTTGTTTCAGAAATGAGACAACTAAGAAGTAGAGAGATTAATTCCCTCATTCAGGGCTTGGGAAGTTCTCGGCCCAAATTTCATCTCTTGGCCTTTCTCCTCAAGCTATTGATAGAGAGGTCTTTTAAGTTTTCTTGCCTTGTAAAAAGAAAAAAAAAAAAAGAAAGAAAGGTTCTTCCCATAAAACCCCCAGTTGACTTTGTGTATTCATTTAGAATCATGTTATAATCATATATAAAAAGTCAGAAGTAATAGCGGCTTAAACACATGACCATATATTGCTTTTTTGCTGTTGAATCCTGGAGTGGGTTGCCGTTTCCTTCTCCAGTGTACTGCATTTACCTCACATAAAATCAGTATGAGCATTTGCAGTTTTCCAAATGTAGTGACTGCATGGTCGCCAGGGACCCACCTTGCATTTTTATTTCTACCCTTCCATTCCTGGCATTTGAATTTCATCCTCAGAATCATCCCAGTAGTCCAATATGGTGTTGGGAAACCATCCATCAAATCTGCATTCAGGGAAGCAAGATGAAGGAAAGAGGAGAGGGAAAGTGCCACATCCTGGCTGTCTGTCTTCTCCACCTAATAGCTCATATTGTAGGTAATAGCTCAGTTTAATGGCCACTTCGGTACCTAGGGAAGCTGAGAAACACATCATTTCAGCCAGACGTTACCATCTTATGTAATCGGAGGTCTCTTACAAAGAAAGAAAGAGTAAATGGATATTGAGACAGCAACTAGACATCTATGCCATTCCCTCCTAGAATTTTTGTCACCAGTTCTTCCTTAAAGGATATCTTTAGAGGGCATCTCAGAATATTGCCAAAAATTAGATGACATCCTAAAACCGCAAGAGGCAAAGAAATCCCCAAGTCCCCTCCTTGTGCTATGAGACTGCTAATGCTGTCTGAACCTCTGTCTAGTTCTGTCTCCACTCACCACGCACTGACTCCTTCTATCCTCTCCTGCCAGGGATTTTGCAGCAGCACATACTGACACTGGCAAGACTGAAATATGTTCTACTTACTGTTAAAAAGCTTTTGCATGTTGTTATAGGACTCTAAGTAGGAGAAAGGGACTCTTAAGTCAGTGGGAAAGCAATAGGCACACGTCATCAAAAAAAGCATCTGTAAAATAGCAGATAATAACGGTACCAGCCTCATAGAAATTTTATGATGATCAAATGAGTTAATGCATGTTCAAAGCACTTTGGACACTGTTCTGAAACAAAATAAGTGCCCTCTGAGTGTTTGTTATTGTTATTACTGATTGTTATTTTATTGTTATTACCACGTGGCTTTTTTTTTTTAAATACTGAGAAATATTTAGTGGGAAGCTAGGAAGAAGATGGCTTTGTCCCCAGAATGGAAATTGCTCCCAGGAGAGTCACTAATGGGTATAGACGACAAGGAAGAGACATTGTGTTCGAGAGGCCACTGCTCAAGTGGCTTCTGTAGCACCTGGTTTATCAAGTCGCTCAGTCAGTAAAGCGATCCCTTGCAGTGTGAGTGCTGGAAGATACTCTTCCTGTGAGGGGAGGAGTGTCACATTCCGGGGGTCTTTCAAGCCAGTGATGGGGATGACGTGGCTCTGAGGGTACTTGGAAGAGAACCAATACTCCAAACCAAATGGGAGACATGCTAAGCTGCTTCTTCACAAGTCTGCATCAGCCCATTCCTGGCAAGTCGGTTTCCAGATATCTCTGGATGAAGCTTTTGCCGACTCACACTTGAGTTTCTTGACCGCATTACAATAAACTACTTATACTTTTGTGGGTTGCATGGGAATTTAATGCTGTTCTAAATTAAGTCGAGACGAGAACAAGAATGTGTTAATTATATACAACAGTGAACCAAGTGTAAAAGCTAAAGTTTTGAAGTTTATTCTTTGAAGCATATTCCTAGTTTTTTTTTTTTTTTTTTTTTTTTTTAATGAAAGTAAGGAAATGATGAAACCGCTTAATGCTTGAAAAACCTGGGTTGCTGTTAGAACGGTATTTTGAAGGCTGTTAACTTAGTCATTATGGAGAGGCTGGTGTGCCCTCAGTAGTGACAGTAATTAAAGTCTCTGATTTGGAAGTCTTTTTAACCATGATATGGCTCTAAAAATGTGTGAGAAAATTCCTAGAATTGACATTTAGAAAGAAGCTGAGTGACTTTCTGTGGCCTGAGTAAATCACTTCCAGTGCACAGTGAGACAAGGGCAGGAACAAGAAGTATATGGAAAAAGAGATCTGGGGTGAAAAGGAAACATATAATTCTATCAAAATGGTTTTTACTAAAATGCCACAAAGGTCCATTCACCTGGCAATCACTCTTTGCAACAGGCCTAGGAGAGAGAAATGGCAAAGCTTACAAGGATTGAAATTCACTTCAGATACCTCTTTGGTTTTTCTTTGTCCAGTAGGATAAAGACAAAATGAATTTTTGAATATGATTTTCCATACCCCCTGTTGTTTAAATCACAAACTACCTCACGTGAGGAATACAAACACCGACCACTTTTTATTTGAAGAGAAAGGAGGCAAAGATGATCAAGGAACATCTCCAACGATCATGGTATTGGCATTCGGGAAATTAGTCTGCCTTTTCCATGACTACCTTCCCTCTCACTCTAGGGCAACTCTCTCTCCTGCTTTCTCAAAGGTGAGTTGGATTCCTCAGTGAAAAATGAGAATCACTCTTAACACCTATCTCATCTATTTGAGTCTAATCAAGGTTCAGTATATAGTAACTGTGTGTTTCTTTTGCATGTCAAGTGAACAACAGCATCTGTTAAATTTGCACATTTGCAGTACAGTCTGAAATATAGGAATAGAGATATGAGTTATGGTATGCTTCATAATCTTTTCTTTAGTTGCTCAGTCATGTTCAACCTTTGCAACCCCATGGACTGTAGCCACCAGGCTCCTCTATCCAATAAAATGCTACAGGCAAGAATACTGGAGTGGGTAGCCAGTCTCATCTCCAGGGGATCTTCCCGACCCAGGGACTGAACCCAGGTCTACTGCAGATTCTTCACCGTCTGAGCCACCAAAGTCCTGTATTAATTGATGATCATTTCCTAGTTAGTAATCAAGATTTTACCTGATCGAAAAAAATTTATTTATGGAGTAGGGGCTGGAAAATTAAATAACAACTCTCAATCTTGCAAGTAGAGAAAGATCCAAGAGATTCAGATTGTATCTACACACTGCATTTGGATTCTAAAGCATGACTGAGGACACCAAGATTAAGACTCTTTCCAAAGGAAGGAGAGCTTCCCTGAGGGGGAGGAATGTGGGAGCTTGCTGGCCTGCAAGCTAACAGGGTAGGAGGAAGAAAAACAATGCTCAAATGAATCTGTGAGCTTTTATAGAAGGAACAAGTGTCACATGAGGGGAGGGAGGAAGTTGTGGGAGGTCCATGATGACTCACTTGGGTTAAGACCAGGACAATTGGCCTGAAATGACACCTAGAATATCCACTGCCTGCTTACCAGTCACGGAGACTGGGTAATATTAAAAACAAAGGGTATTTGAGGTCAAAAAGCAGGACAAAGTGACTTTGTGGTCCTGGAAAGATACTTCCTGTCTGACTTTGGCTGGCAGCTGAGATTCTGACTGGAGGCTTGAGCCCTGGGTCCTCGCTTTGCAAGGCAGCTTTTCTTGAAAGCTGGAGCCTGCCCAGTTTCCTCCTGGCACAGGCTGTGGGCCCATTTAAATTCTTTTAAAAATGCTTTTAAAAACTGTTGTATTATTTTTATGTGCTATTACAAGTGCCTATTGTAGAGGGTTCAAGGACTTTGAGGGCTGATCAATGTAAAAGAAATGCCATGGAAGGCAGAGTGACATACAGGGGCTGTGGGAGGGGAAGTCCTTCACAGCCTGAGACCTGCAGAGGCTTCAGGCAAGGAGGCATCCAAAATGGGAGGGAGGAGGGAAGAGACTCTTGGAGGAGAAGAAGATCACAGGAAGGCTTCCACTTTGAGACAGTGTTACTGTGAAATGTCAGGGGTCTCTGGGTCTGAGATCCCCAAAGGGCCATAGCAGCTTGGGGTCTTATAACCAGGCTCTATCTTATCAATGGATAATGATGGGCTGCCGCTGTCCAGTGAAGGTACGTAGGGTAAGCAGAGCAGACAGGCTTTAAATAGCTAAAAATCTGCTTGCATGCTCTATTTTGAAAATAATTGGATGTGTTAAAATTCGAGTTTGGTGCTGGGGGTTGCTTTTGAGCTACTGTATCAGCAAAGGAATAAACAACCTAGTCTATGCATAGAAGCCGTCTTTCATTCTTTATATAACACCTGTGATAAATGTTTAATATAAAATATTCAAACAGTACAACAAATAAAAAGAAGAAAGTAAATGCAACTCCATATCCTTCAACCAATAAATAAGTACAGTTAACATTTTGATCTTTATTTACTTTTCTCTCTCATTCTCTCTCTCACACACACACCAATATAAACAATTTTATGTAAATAGAATCACATATAGTATCAAGCTACTAATCCCTAACTTTTCTTGATTCAACAATACTATTACAGGCATAAGCATAGATCCATATTGTAATTTTTATTTTTGCATAGAATTCTATTGTATGTTCATGCTCTAATTTCTCTTTAAAAATCCCTATCAGTGTGTATTTCAGTTTAATATGATAACTAATGCAAAGAATTCTTCAATTACCATCTTGTGTGTTGTTTTCTAATTTCTGTGAATTCATAGAAGTGGAATTACTAACTCAAGGTGTATGAATATTTAACATTATTGATACCAATTGCCATATTGCCTTCCAAATATTTATTAATTAACTTACACTCGCATGTTTATTCATGAACTTTAGATTAAGTTAGACTGTCAGGAAGGTTAAAATATGACATGAACTGAGATGTGTAAAAGTTTCTGTGAGCAAAACTGCATTCTTAAGAATGTATTTGGAACAAGAAGGTGATCACAAAAAGGATAAATCTATAGTCCCTTCACTCTTAGTAGATGGTCCACCTTGGACTTCTCAGAGAAAGCAGAGGCAATGGGGCATGAAGTTTCTCAGCCATCCATTTCTACTCTCAACCTCAGTTCCATTCTGGGTCACCTGCCATGTTCAAGGAAGAGTATTTCCACTTCTTCCTGAAGTTCTTGGTCTCAGAGTATTTCATAAATTTGTCACTTTCTCACTCTCCCCATCAAATACCTTAAACTAGAAATCTGTTCAAAGCATCTTTGCTCTAAAAGCAATATCCTTGACATACGGTCCCTTCAAGTCCTCGCCTGGGGCAAGAGAAACGTTTGCCAAGCCCCCAAGTGTGTGAAAGTGCATATGAAAATACCCAGTACACCTTTCTATCCTGAGAAAGCATTTCTGGGATTCTTAAAACCCTTGTCATACTTTTGTTATATACATCAGACTTATGATCAGTCCAAGTGATAATTTATAATCCTCCCTTAACCGATTAGAAATTAGTACATAGAATCCTTTCTCCTGTGGAATGAACTCCTCTTTGTCTTCCCTGTTGGCTCAAGCAGTAAAGAATACACCTGGAATTCAGGAGACAAAGGCAACATGGGTTTTATCCTTGGGTCAGGAAGATCCCCTGGAGGAGGAAATGGCAACCCACTCCAGTATTCTTGCCTGGGAAATCCCACGAACAGAGGAGGCTGATGGGCTATAGTCCATAGGGTTGCAAAGAGTCGGACACAACTGAGCGCTCAGGCAGGCAAGCCTGTGACTATAACATAACTTGGCCTCATATCTATTCCTTCCTATGTCAGCTTGTGGAGACCCACTGAACTCTCCTTGAATGACCTGGTGTCCTTCTGCTTGGCAAATTCAAAAACAAATTCAATTCAGGTTTGCTCTGGTGGTCCTTGTCTTATTTTTGACTCCGCTTTCTTTTATTTCCTTGCACCACTTAGGAGTGGTCTACAGGTCGTGCCTCTACTTTCTCCCTTTCCCCTTATTTTTCATCCCACTGAAAAATGCTTTCTGCTTATACCAAACTAACTGATGCTGCTTTTCCCAAAGTCATCAAAAATTACTTCTAATTTACTACGTCAGTGGTTTATTTTTACTCTGCATTCTAGGTGATCTTTCTGTGGAATTTGAAAATTTCTGCCTTGAAATTCCCTCCATCCTGGTTTCCTGAACACTATTCCCTCATTGATATGATATGCATGCTTAGTTGCTCAGTTGTGTCCAACTCTTTGTGACTCCATGGACTGTAGCCCATCAGGCTTCTCTGTCCATGGGATTTTTCAAGCAAGAATACTGAAGCTGGTTGCATTTCCTTCTCCAAGGGATCTTCCCTACCCAGGGATCGAATCCAATTCTCCTGTGACTCCTGCATTGCAGGTGAATTCTTTACCCACTGAGCCACTGAGGAAGCTTTCCTTTTGATGAGAAAAAAGAGAGTGAAAAAGCTCACTTAAGACTAAACATTCAAAAAACTAAGATCATGGCATCTGGTTTCATCACTTCATGGCAAATAGATCAGGAAAAAGTAGAAACAGTGACAGATTTTATCTTCTTGGACTCCAAAATCATTGGAGATGGTAACTGCAGCTATGAAATTATAAGACATTTGCTCTTTGGAAGAAAAGCTGTGCCAAACCAAGACAGTGTATTAAAAGGCAGAGCCATCACTTTGCCAACAAACGTCCACATAGTCAAAGCTACGGTTTTTCCAGTATTCATGTACAGGTGTTAGAGTTGGACCATCATAAAGAAAGCTGAACCCTGAAGAATTGATGCTTTCAAATTGTGATGCTGGAGGAGACTCTTGAGAATCCCCTGGACTGCAAGGAGATCAAACCAGTCAGTCCTAAAGGAAATCAGTCCTGTATACTCGTTGAAGGATTGATGCTGAAGCAGAAGCTCCAATACTTTGGCCACCTGATGCAAAAAGCCAGCTCTTTGGAAGACTCTGATGCTGGGAAAAATTGAAGGAAAAGGAGAAGGAGGCATCAGAGGATGAGATCGTTAGATAGCATCACTGACTCAATTTAATGACTTTGAACAAACTCTAGGAAACTGTGGTGGCTCCGACAATAAAGAATCTGCCTGCAATGCAGGAAACCTTGTTTTGATCCCTGGATCAGGAAGATCCCCTGGAGATGGGAATGGTGACCCATTCCAGTATTCTTGCCTGGAGAATTCCATGGACAGAGAAGCCTGGTGGGCTACAGTCCATGGAATCATGAAGAGCTGGACATGACTGAGCAGCTAACACTTTCACTTTCACTGGGAGATAGTGAAGAACAAAGAAGCCTGGCATGCTGTAGTTTATGGGGTCACCAAGAGTCAGACGTAACTTAGCGATTGAACAACAACAGATTCCCTCATTGCTTCCCTTCTACCTCTGACTTATTCTTAGCTTTTTTCTCTCTCTGGTTTCTCTCCTTTAACAATTCCCTTAAACCTAAGGCCTGTGTATCAGTCAGTTCTTTCTATATAACAAACCACTCCAAAGCTCTGAGGTATGGAACAATGATTTATTTTACATCCTGTCTGCAAGTTGACTGGAGATCAGATTATCTAGCCAGAATTCAGCTGGGCTTAGTTCCAAAGACAAGTTGACTCCAGATCATTTCCATGATTCTCTCATTCTCTACTGTAATAATAGCCTGGCTTGGGGCATATACTTTTCGTAGTGATGGTGAAAGTCCAAGAGGCTAAGCCCAGCCATGCTTGCACATTTCAGATTTCTGATTGTACTGAATCTGCTGACATCTCACCTCCTAAGCAAGTTACATGGTCAAACCCAAAATCAAGGGAAAAAGAAATATCTTGGGCTTACCATGAAGCCATGACAAGGAGTGGTTGCATACTATTACTAGTGGTTATCAAAGAATTGTTACTAGTAGCTTAACCTATTAAATATAACTTAACTGCCTAGAAGGCTCTGTGTGATCTGACCTTAACTATGTCTATAGACTTGTTACTTGACACTTCTTCTTCATTCTTCATTTATGTTCCAGACATAAAGCTGAATTTTGGTTCCTTCATCACCAAGCTCTTTTTCTTAGGCTATGCAATCTTCAGGTTTTAGTATAAGTATCACTTTCTGTGAAAGTCTTCCCAGTCCCTCCAGATTAAGTCATATTCCCTTGTTATATCTGCTTATAGACTGACACAATTTTTCTTTGTTGCATTTACCACATTTTTGATGACATAATCCGTTTGTTTATATACTTGATATCTTTCTCCCTCCTTGGAATTTAAGCTCCATTATTCTATGATTTTTCCTGTGGTCATGTATGGATGTGAGAATTGGACAGTGAAGAAGGCTGAGCGCCAAAGAATTGATGCTTTTGAACTGTGGTGTTGGAGAAGACTCTTGAGAGTCCCTTGGACTGCAAGGAGATCCAACCAGTCCATTCTGAAGGAGATCAACCCTGGGATAACTTTGGAAGGAATGATGCTAAAGCTGAAACTCCAGTACTTTGGCCACCTCATGAGAAGAGTTGACTCATTGGAAAAGACTCTGATGCTGGGAGGGATTTGGGGCAGGAGGAGAAGGGGACGACCGAGGATGAGATGGCTGGATGGCATCAGGGACTCGATGGACGTGAGTCTGAGTGAACTCTGGGAGATGGTGATAAACAGGGAGGCCTGGCGTGCTGTGATTCATGGGGTCGCAAAGAGTCGGACACGACTGAGCAACTGAACTAAACTGAACTGATGCTAAGATTCCTAAAGGAGATCAGTCCTGGGTGTTCATTGGAAGGACTGATGCTAAAGCTGAAACTCCAATACTTTGTCCACCTCATGCGAAGAGTTGACTCATTGGAAAAGACCCTGATGCTGGGAGGCATTGGGGGCAGGAAGAGAAGGGGATGACAGAGGATGAGATGGCTGGATGGTATCACCAAATCGATGGACATGAGTTTGAGTAGACTCCGGGAGATGGTGATGGATAGGGAGGCCTGGCATGCTGTGATTCATGGGGTCGCAAAGAGTCAGACGTAACTGAGCGACCGAACTGAACTGATGGTAAGATTTGTCTTTATTTTGTTAAATATTATATTCCTAGTGTTTCTTATTTACCTATCATATAATAGATATTCAATAAATGATGCAGTTGGGACTTCCCTGGTGGTCCAGTGGTCAAGACTTCGCCTTCCAATGCAGGGAGTGCAGATTCGATCCCTGGTTGGGGAGAGCTAAGATCCCACAAGCCTCAGGGTCAAAAAACCAAAACATTATAAAAAAAAAAAGAAATGTAACAAATTCAATGAAGACTTTAAAACAATTTTAAAAATAATAAATGATGCAGTTACTGAATCTATATGTTCTTCTTAGTTTCATCCATTTCTATGACTTAAACTTTCACCAAATCTGAATCTAGAGTCTCAAAATCTTTCCTGAGCTCAGAAAAACATTTCCAATTGGATATTCCATGGCAGCTTCATACCATGCATGTTCAGAAGTCAACTCTCTTATCTCCTCCTGTTAGTGGAGACATCACAATTCACCTGACTACCCTCAGTGTCAGTTTGACTGGGCTTTCAGGTTCCCAGGTATTTGGCTGAACATTATTCTGGAGTGTCTGTGAAAGTGTTTTCAAATGAGATAATGTTTGAATTGGTAGACTGAGTAAAGCAGATTGCCCTCTCTGATGTGAGTGGGCCTCATCTAGTCCATTGAAGGCTTGCATAGAACAAAAAAGGCAAGCAAGGGAGAATTTGCTCTCTCTGCCTGACTTTGAACTGAATCCCTGGTCTTTTCCTGCCTTTGAATTTGGACTAGGACTGAAAATTATCCCATCTGCTCTCCTGGTTCCCAGGCCCTCAGAACTGGAGTAGAACCATCAGTTGATATGATCGGCTCTCCGGTTCATCAGCTACAGATCTTGGGACTTCTCAGCCTCCATAAACATAAGAGCAAATTCTTTATATAATCTTAATCTCAATCTATGTCTCTGTGTGTATACACACACATACACACACACAGACAGATATGCATAGACGTATTTTCTAGTGAATTCTAAAACACCAAAGTCCTGAAAAATTGTCTTCAGGTCCATACTTCCCTCAACCTTGATGCATAATTTGTCTCTAAAACCTGATGCTTTTTTCTTCTGAATGTCTGTTTAGTTAGCATCCTGACTTCTCTATCATGAATAATATTGGCGCTAAAGAGGGTAGAAAAATATTGTTGGGAAGGAAAGGAAGTCCAAGATAGGGTAGAACAATCTAAGAAAATGCCTGGTGGTTCTAAATGTGTCCCAGGTTTCCTGGCCAGGATGAGTCATTTCCTTGAGAGTGGAGAACATACTCATGATACCTCCATAGGAATTGCTGAGAAATTGTTTAACAAAACATGAGATAAAACAGAAAAGTGGAAAATTAAAGCTGGAAGGCAGGACTTTCATAGGTGATTGAAGGTCTCAATTGAGATCATGATATTAGAAAGACTTAAGCTGTAATATCCCACTGGCTTTGGGGCCAGGATTTCCAAATCACCCATTTCCAATGACAGTACACATGAGTATTCAGTATTGCTATTTGCGAGCTCTCACCAGTAACTACACAGTGTAATAAATAACACTGCCCAGAGGTAATGACCAAAAAGAAAAGTAAAAAAACTGCGTATTTTTTCCTTACACAATATACTAGTATAGAATACTCTAACATTTGCATTTGACATTTATTTGTTGACTCTTTTGGGGGTGGCAGGAGAGGGATTAGAGAATGACAGTACCCTTCCTCTTGTTTGATACAGTGTAGTCCACCATCAACCATCATGATACACTCATAATTTTGCCCATATTGGATCTGGATAAATTTTATAAACATCTATCTTTATTTATGAGCATTTCAGTTCAGTTCAGTAATGGAGCAGTGAAAAGAGGAATCATTCTTAATTATAAATTATGATTCCATGACATTAAATAATTATATACTTTTGAAACGTAGTACTCTCCAGCCACTCTTTGCTCTATTTGTCTATCTCACATCGTCTCTTTCTTTCTTCTTTCATTTGTGCCTTCATTTATTCAGTGAATATCAGGTGTCCACTATATATCAAACACTGTTCTAGGCAAAGGAACTAAAGTAATAAACAAAAAGCGCACAAAATCCCTGCCCTCTTAGAGTTTACTTTCTAGCAGGAAAAACAGACAAGGCTAGGGAGGGTCTCACCGAGGTCATTTTGAAAAGACAGGAAGGATGTGAGAGACTGAACCGGGTGGATATCTGGAGGGGAGAATGATTCAGGAAGAGAAATAACTGCAAAGTCATGGGATGAGAACATGCCTGGTGTGTTGAGGAAATAGCTAGGATGTCAGTGGCTGGAGAGGACTGAGCATAGGAGAGAGTACTAGGAGTTGAGATCAGAGAAGTACGGAATGCAAGAATATTTAGGGCCTTACAGGCCATTGAAAGATTGTAGCTTTTATTGGGTGCAACATAGAAAGAAAATGGAGGTCTTGTTCTGCTTAAATAAAATTCTTATTTTCAGTATATCTATATTTTTTCTTATATTTTATTTTATTTTACTTTACAATATTGTATTGGTTTTGCCATACATCAACATGAATCCACCACGGGTGTACATGTGCTCCCAATCCTGAACCCCCCTCCCTCCTTCCTCCCCATACCATCCCTCTGGGTCATCCCAGTGCATCAGCCCCAAGCATCCAGTATCCTGCATCGAACCTGGACTGGCGATTCATTTCTTATATGATATTATACTTGTTTCAATGCCATTCTCCCAAATCATCCCACTCTTGCCCTCTCCCACAGAGTCAAAAAGACTGCTATACATCTGTGTCTCTTTTGCTGTCTCGTATACAGGGTTATTGTTACCATCTTTCTAAATTCCATATATATGTGTTAGTATACTGTATTGGTGTTTTTCTTTCTGACTTACTTCACTCTGTAAAATTAGCTCCAGTTTCATCCACCTCATTAGAACTGATTCAAAAGTATTCTTTTTAATGGCTGAGTAATACTCCATTGTGTATATGTACCACAGCTTTCTTATCCATTCATCTGCTGATGGACATCTAGGTTGCTTCCATGTCCTGGCTATTATAAACAGTGCTGCGATGAACATTGAGCTACACGTGTCTCTTTCAATTCTGGTTTCCTCGGTGTGTATGCCCAGCAGTGGGATTGCTGGGTCATAAGGCAGTTCTATTTGCAATTTTTAAAGGAATCTCCACACTGTTTTCCATAGTGGCTGTACTGGTTTGCATTCCCACCAACAGTGTAAGAAGGTTCCCTTTTCTCCACACCCTCTCCAGCATTTATTGCTTGTAGACTTTTGGATCACAGCCATTCTGACTGGCGTGAAATGGTACCTCATTGTGGTTTTGACTTGCATTTCTCTCATAATGAGTGATGTTGAGCATCTTTTCATGTGTTTGTTAGCCATCCGTATGTCTTCTTTGGAGAAATGTCTATTTAGTTCTTTGGCCCATTTTTTGATTGGGTCGTTTATTTTTCTGGCATTGAGCTGCAGGAGTTACTTGTATATTTTTGAGATTAGTTGTTGTCACTTGCTTCATTTGCTATTATTTTTTCCCATTCTGAAGGCAGTCTTTTCACCTTGCTTATAGTTTCCTTTGTTGTGCAGAAGCTTTTAATTTTAATTAGATCCCATTTGTTTATTTTTGCTTTTATTTCCAGTATTCTGGGAGGTGGATCATAGAGGATCCTGCTGTGATTTATGTTGGAGAATATTTTGCCTATGTTCTCCTCTAGGAGTTCTATAGTTTCTGGTCTTACATTTATATCTTTAATCCATTTTGAGTTTATTTTTGTGTATGGTGTTAGAAAGTGTTCTAGTTTCATTCTTTTATAAGTGGTTGACTAGTTTTCCCAGCACCACTTGTTAAAGAGATTGTCTTTAATCTATTGTATATTCTTGCCTCCTTTTTTGAAGATAAGATATCCATAGGTGTGTGGATTTATCTCTGGGCTTTCTATTTTGTTCCATTGATCTGTATTTCTGTTTTTGTGCCAATACCATACTGTCTTGATGACTGTGCCTTTGAAGTAGAGCCTGAAGTCAGGCAGGTTGATTCCTCCAGTTCCATTCTTCTTTCTCAAGATTGCTTTGGCTATTCGAGGTTTTTTGTATTTCCATACAAATTGTGAAATTATTTGTTCTAGATCTGTGAAAAATACAGTCGGTAGCTTGATAGGGATTACGTTGAATCTATAGATTGCTTTGGGTAGTATACACATTTTCACTATATTGATTCTTCTGATCCATGAACATGGTATATTTCTCCATCTATTAGTATCCTCTTTGATTTCTTTCACCAGTGTTTTATAGTTTTCTATATTTAGGTCTTTAGTTTCTTTAGGTAGATATATTCCTAAGTATTTTATTCTTTTCGTTGCAATGGTGAATGGAATTGTTTCCTTAATTTCTCTTTCTATTTTTTCATTATTAGTGTATAGGAATGCAAGGGATTTCTGTGTGTTGATTTTATATCCTGCAACTTTACTATATTCATTGATTAGCTCTAGTATTTTCTGGTGGAGTCTTAAGGGTTTTCTATGTAGAGGATCATGTCATCTGCAAACAGTGAGAGTTTTACTTCTTCTTTTCCAATTTGGATTCCTTTTATTTATTTTTCTGCTCTGATTACTATGGCCAAAACTTCCAAAACTATGTTGAATAGTAGTGGTGAAAGTGGGCACCCTTGTCTTGTTCCTGATTTTAGGGGAAATGCTTCAATTTTTCACCATTGAGGATAATATTTGCTGTGGGTTTGTCATATATAGCTTTTATTATGTTGAGGTATGTTCCTTCTATTCCTGCTTTCTGGAGAGATTTTATCATAAATGGATGTTGAATTTTGTCAAAGGCTTTCTCTGCATCTAATGAGATAATCATATGGCTTTTATTTTTCAATATGTCAATGTGGTGAATTACATTGATTGACTTGCAGAATTTGAAGAATCCTTGCATCCCTGGATTAAAGCCCACTTGGTCATGGTGTATGATCTTTTTACTGTGTTGCTGGATTCTGATTGCTAGAATTTTGTTGAGGATTTTTGCATCTATGTTCA
Organism: Ovis aries; assembly: GCF_016772045.2. Classification (NCBI taxonomy): domain Eukaryota; kingdom Metazoa; phylum Chordata; class Mammalia; order Artiodactyla; family Bovidae; genus Ovis; species Ovis aries. The sequence goes on along the minus strand of NC_056071.1, from coordinate 46,205,401 downwards.
TCAGTGATATTGGCCTGTAATCTTCTTTTTTTGTGGCATCTTTGTCAGGTTTTGGGATTAGGGTGATGGTGGCCTCATAGAATGAGTTTGGAAGTTTACCTTCCTCTGCAATTTTCTGGAAGAGTGTGCATAGGATAGGTATTAGCTCTTCTCTATATTTTTGGTAGAATTCAGCTGTGAAGCTATCTGGACCTGGGCTTTTGTTTGCTGGAAGATTTCTGATTACAGTTTCAATTTCCGTGCTTGTGATGGGTCTGTTAAGATTTTCTATTTCTTCCTGGTTCAGTTTTGGAAAGTAGTACTTTTCTAAGAATTTGTCCATTTCTTCCACATTGTCCATTTTATTGTCATATAATTGCTGATAGTAGTCTCTTATGATCCTTAGTATTTCTGTGTTGTCTGTTGTGATCTCTCCATTTTCATTTCTAATTTTCTTGATTTGATTTTTCTCCCTTTGTTTCTTGATGAGTCTGGCTAATGGTTTGTCAATTTTATTTATCCTTTCAAAGAACCTGCTTTTGGCTTTGTTGATTTTTGTTATGGTCTCTTTTATTTCTTTTGCATTTATTTCTGCCCTAATTTTTAAGATTTCTTTCCTTCTACTAACCCTATGGTTCTTCATTTCTTCCTTTTCTAGTTGCTTTAGGTGTAGAGTTAGGTTATTTATTTGACTTTTTTCTTGTTTTTTGAAGTATGCCTGTATTGCTATGAACTTTCCCCTTAGCACTGCTTTTATAGTGTCCCACAGGTTTTGGGGTGTTTTGTTTTCATTTTCATTCATTTCTATGCATATTTTTATTTCTTTTGTGATTTCTTCTGTGATTTGTTGGTTATTCAGAAGTGTGTTGTTCAGCCTCCATATGTTTGAATTTTTAATAGTTTTTCTTCTGTAACTGAGATCTAATCTTACTATGGTCAGAAAAGATGCTTGAAATGATTTCAATTTTTGAATTTACCAAGGCTAGATTTATGGCCCAGGATGTGATCTATCCTGGAGAAGGTCCCGTGTGTGCTTGAGAAAAAGGTGAAATTCATTGTTTGGGGGTGAAATGTCCTATAGATATCAATTAGGTCTAACTGGTCTTTTGTATCATTTAAAGTTTGTGTTTCTTTGTTAATTTTCTGTTTAGTTGATCTATCCATAGGTGAGAGTGGGGTATTAAAGTCTCCCACTATTATTGTGTTATTATTAATTTCCCCTTTCATACTTGTTAGCATTTGTCTTACATATTGCAGTGCTCCTATGTTGGGTACTTATATATTTATAATTGTTATATCTTCTTCTTGGATTGATCCTTTGATCATTATGTAGTGTCCTTCTTTGTCTCTTTTCACAGCCTTTGTTTTAAAGTCTATTTTATCTGATATGAGTATTGCCACTCCTGCTTTCTTTTGGTCCCTATTTGCATGCAATATCATTTTCCAGCCCTTCACTTTCAGTCTGTATGTGTCCCTTGTTTTGAGGGGGTCTCTTGTAGACAACATATATAGGGATCTTGTTTTTGTACCCATTCAGCCAGTCTTTGTCTTTTGGTTGGGGCATTCAACACATTTACGTTTAAGGTAATTATTGATAAGTATGATCCCGTTGCCATTTCCTTTATTGTTTTGGGTTCGGGTTTATATGCCCTTTTTGTGTTTCCTGTCTAGAGAATATCCTTTAGCATTTGTTGGAGAGCTGGTTTGGTGGTGCTGAATTCTCTCAGCTTTTGCTTGTCTGGAAAGCTTTTGATTTTTCCTTCATATTTGAATGAGATCTTTGCTGGGTACAGTAATCTGGGCTGTAGGTTGATTTCTTTCATCACTTTAAGTATATCTTGCCATTCCCTCCTGGCCTGAAGAGTTTCTATTGAAAGATCAGCTGTTATCCTTATGGGAATCCCTGTGTGTGTTATTTGTTGTTTTTCCCTTGCTGCTTTTAATATTTATTCTTTGTGTTTGATCTTTGTTAGTTTGATTAATATATGTCTTGGGGTGTCTCGCCTTGGGTTTATCCTGTTTGGGTCTCTCTGGGTTTCTTGGACTTGGGTGATTATTTCCTTCCCCATTTTAGGGACGTTTTCAACTATTATCTCCTCAAGTATTTTCTCATGGTCTTTCTTTTGGTCTTCTTCCTCTGGGACTCCTATGATTCGAATGTTGGAGCATTTAATATTGTCCTGGAGGTCTCTGAGATTGCCCTCGTTTCTTTTAATTCGTTTTTCTTTTTTCCACTCTGATTCATTTATTTCTACCATTCTATCTTCTACTTCACTAATCCTACCTTTTGCCTCCGTTATTCTACTATTTGTTGCCTCCAGGGTGTTTTTGCTCTCATTTATTGCATTATTCATTATATATTGACTCTTTTTTATTTCTTCTAGGTCAATGTTAAACTTTTCTTGCATCTTCTCAATCCTTGTCTCCAGACTATTTATCTGTGATTTCATTTTGATTTCAAGATTTTGGATCATTTTCACTATCATTAATTGGAATTCTTTGTCTGGTAGATCCCTATCTCTTCCTCTTTTGTTTGGTTTGGGGGGGGGTATTTATCCTGTTCCTTTACCTGCTGGGTATTCCTCTGTCTCTTCATCTTGTTTATATTGCTGAGTTTGGGGTGGCCTTTCTGTATCCTGTAGTTTGTGGAGTTCTCTTTATTGTGGAGTTTCCTCACTGTGGGTGGGGTTGTATCAGCGGCTTGTCAATGTTTCTTGGTTAGGGAAGCTTGTGTCAGTGTTCTGGTGGGTGGAGCTGAATTTCTTCTCTCTAGAGTGCAATGACGTGTCCAGTAATGAGTTATAAGATGTCAATGGTTTGGGGGTAAATTTGGGAAGCCTGTATATTGAAGCTCAGGACTGTGTTCCTGTATTGCTGGAGAATTTGTGTGGTATGTCTTGCTCTGGAACTTGTTGGCCCTTGGGTGATGCTTGGTTTCAATGTAGGTATGGAGGCGTTTGATGAGCTCCTATCAATTAATGTTGCCTGGAGTCAGGAGTTCTCTGATGTTCTCAAGATTTGGACGTAAGCCTCCTGCTTCTGGTTTTCAGTCTTATTTTTACAGTAGTCTCAAGACTTTTCCTTCTATACAGCACCATTTATAAAACATCTAGGTTAAAGATGAAAAGTTTCTCCACAGTGAGGGACACCCAGAGAGGCTCACAGAGTTACATGGAGAAGAGAAGAGGGAGGAGGGAATTAGAGGTGACCCGAATGAGATGAGGTGGAATCAAAAGAGGAGAGAGCAAGCTAGCCAGTAATCACTTCCTTATATGCGCTCCGCATTCTGGACTGCTCAGAGATGTTCACAAAGTTATACAGAGAAGAAAAGAGGGAGGAAGGAGACAGAGGTGGCCAGGAGGATAAAAGGGGGGGAATCAAAAGGAGCGAGACAAACCCAGCCAGTAATCAGTTCCCTAAGTGTTCTCCACCATCTGGAACACACAGAGATTCACAGAGTTGGGTAGAGAAGAGAAGGGGGAGGGAGGAGACAGAGACAACCTAGTGGAGAAAAAGAGTCCAAAGGGGGAGAAAGCAGTCAAGCCAATAATCTCACTCCCAAGTAAAAATGGGTACTGAAGATTTGGTTCTTAAAGGTACAAAATTGATAACAAATACCAAAAAGCAAAGATTAAAAATCTAGAGTAGAGGTTGGATTTTCAAAAATATAATATCAAAGAAAAGAAGAAAAAAAAAGTCACAAAAATTATTTTAAAATATATGTATATATGAAGTTTGCTTTAAAAAATAGGGTCTTTTTCTGAAAAGTAATAATAGGTTATAAAAATGAAAATTAAAGGAGTAACAGAGGACTTAAAATTTTTTTAAGTTAAAAAAAAGGATGATCATAAAAATAGTAAAAATATATCTAGGACTTTCTCTGGTGTTGTGGGCAGTGTGGGGTCAGTTCATTTTCAGATAGTTCGTTGGTCTGGCTTATATTTCTTAAGATCTATAGGCCCCTTCCTATGTAGTCAGTACTAACGACAGGGTTTTACTCTATTGCACCTGTCTTTTCCAAGGCGATTCCCTCTGTTTTAGCTTTTCTGTTTGCTGGTCTCTTCAGTGTCTGGTTTCCACCCTGACACAAGGGGGGCGATGGTGGACACTTTTTTTAGGCTCACTTGTTCAGTCATGCTGTGGGGAGGGAGGGACACTGCAAACAAATAACACTGTTTGGCGTGTGCTCCCAGTGTCTCAGTCACACTGGGCCTGCCCCCACTCATGGCGTGTGTGCCCTCCCTGCCCACACAGCTCAGGCTCTAGATTGCTCCTCCAGGAACCGTCTGAGGCCGGCCCTGGGCTGCATGCACCTCCCAGGTCTAAGCCACTCAGGCTCAGGCACTCGGGTAGTCCTCAGAGGCACAGACTCCATTGGGCCTGCGTTTTGTGCCCTTCCTAGGTCTGAGCAGCTCAGATGCTGAGGTGTTTGGTGAGCACAGTCACTGCAACTGCCTCTCCCGTCCCTGCCACTCGGTTTTCTGGATGTACAACCGGCGCACCTTCTCAGGTGGATGATGACTGTCCAGAACCCCAGGAAGTCTTAGTTAGCAAAGAAGCCTGTTTGCAGTTTGGTAGATAATGTCTCTCTGGGGCTGCAATTGCCCCCTTCAGGCTCTGGCTGCCTGTCACCAGAGGGGAATGGTCTGCAGCCGACTAGTTCTGTACAGTCCTTTGTTCTGTGCGCAGGCCTGGCAGTGTCTTAGTTTAGGGATTTTCACGTGGTAGCTATCCCACAGTCTGGTTTGCTAGCCCAAGTTAGTTCCCTCAGATTACCCTCGGGGCATTCAGGCCGAGTCCTTACTCAAGCAATGCAGCCCGCGCCTCCCTGCCCAGCCCCCGCTTGCTAGTGACGGATGCAGGCATCTGCGCTGCTTCTCCGATGGGAGAGTACGTAATTACCATTGGGCATGTAATCTGTGGGGTTTAATTATTTATTTAGTTTTCCTCCCTGTTACGTTGCCCTCTGTGCTTCCAAGGCTCGCCACAGACTCAGCAATGAGAGTGTTTCCTGGTGTTTGGAAACTTCTCTCTTTTTAAGACTCCCTTCCCAGGATGGAGCTCCGTCCCTACCTCTTTTGTCTCTCTCTCTCTTTTTTTTTTTTTTTGTCCTTTATATTTTTTCCTACCTCCTTTCGAAGACAATGGGCTGCTTTCCTGGGTGCCTGATGTCCTCTGCCAGTATTCAGAAGTTGTTTTGTGGAATTTACTCAGCATTTAAATGTTCTTTTGATGAATTTGTTGGGGAGAAAGTGGTCTCCCCATCCTATTCCTCTGCCATCTTAGGACTGCCCCTCAGTATATCTATATTTATATAATTCTAAAAATATAGAAAAATTGATAAGATAGTATAACAATCTTGAATAATCTCCTAAAGTGTGAATATCTTATATGAGCATAGTGCATTTTCCAAAACTAAGAAGCTAACACTGTTCAGTACTACCAACTAAACTACAGAGTTCACTGGGATTAATCTGTTTTTTCCACTAATGTCCTTTTCCCTAGATTCTGATCTAATTGAGAATACCGTGTTGCATATGGAAGTGGAGGGTTCTCAGTGAAGGTCTGATGTGACCTGACCATCATTTGACCATTTACTCTGGCTGCAGTATATGTACTTAGAACCCATTTGCTATGTACAGAATTCCTACTTCACTTGTACCAAAGTGATGAATACCCTTAATACTACTATCTAGTAGGAGATGCTGTTCCAGTGCCTTATCCAGTGATAGGTGCTTTGCATTCAACCTGTCATTAAGTAGATGCAGCCCATGGATTCCCAGAAGCTGTTAAGGTAAATCAGCCATGCATCTGAAAATAGACTTAAAGAAGTTCTTATATGTTAGATGGAAGAAACTTGGGTTCAGAAATAGGATTATTGTTCAACAGCTCAGTTAGGTCAGTTACCCAGACATGGCCTATAGCAGAGGAAAGCTTATCTTTGGGTTTTGCTTTTATGTTCGTGTTAGAGGGTACAATTGAGTTCACTTATTTGGGGTCCAATTAGGTAGCACTTTGCAGTATTCAGTATTGGCAAACTGCTTTCACAAATATTCCTGTAATCAATACAATACAAAATACGCTATATCAGGCATTATCTAGAATAGACTTCCTTCCTCAGATTTATGTGTGTAGAGAAGGTCAAAGCACCCTGGTTAACATAATGTCTGAATCACGCAGTTTAAAGCACCATGTGCTCCAACCACAGGTTTAAGTAATTACCTTTAAAGCCAAGTACTAATGAATTAAATCTCACCGTTCCACAGACACCCCACTATCATTTCCATTCCTGTTAATGGGCTGTTCCATTTTCCTTGTAAGTTTACTTAGAGACCACATAGTTGTCCAAATAACAGGTCCCATTTTTCCTTAATATTTCACGCTGAGGTTTATTGGTCTCAATGAATTCCATCAACCGTCAGGGAGACATTTACTGATGGTGTGAATAAACTGCCACCTACTAAAATGACCCACATAGTATCCTATAAAATGTTTTAAGTTCATATTGTTTGTTTTTACCACTTTTGGCATTTGTGCAATTTTGTGAGCAATTTGCTAGCAATTTTAGATGATGCAGTTTAAATAATGTTTTGAAAGACTTTTCCTGAAAATGAAGTATTTTCCTTTTTATTAGGGTATCCACTTACATTTTAAAGAAGGAAATGACAACCCATTCCAGTATTCTTGCCTGGGAAATCCCATGGACAGAGTAGCCTGACAGGCTACAGTCCATGCGGTCACAAAAGAGTTGAACATGACTTTGCAACTAAGCAATAACAATTTATATCTTAGCATAATGATATCTTATTGCCTTTTTACTATGGAAATATCAGAAGTTTCTTCTCTTTCGAAAGCTTATTAAGCACATTTTATCCTGCTTCATATTATTTAATGGTGCATTTATTCTGAGGTTCATCCAAGAAAATCTCCTAAAGAATTAGGAAATAGAACACGGAGTTGTATAAGGTTTATAAAAAATTGCTTACCTTAATTTCAGGTAAATTGGCAAAGTAGATATTTGGAAACTAGTATATCTGGATAAATACTGAGAAGTTATTTAAATAAGGCAGTTGAAACAAGAAGTGTTATGTTTTATGCAAATTTTACATTGAATTGCAATAAAAAAGTAATTTTATTCAAGGTCGGCTATGGAGGTCAGCTATGGAAGCCATGGTTCTTACTTTCACAACTGCCACATATGAATTTGGATGGTATCCCTTTGGGGATGAATGTTACAAGCTAACATTTGATGGTGTTTAGCCATAAGCCCTTTTTAACTTTTTATTTGCATGAATTATTAACCCAAAAGCTATCTCTCTCATTGTTCTCCTTTCACTCCAGTTGAGAGGAAGATGTGAGCTATGTTATCTACCTTTCTGGATGATCTTCACATGCTATATTGTCTTTACTTCTTTTTCTCAATAGACACATATTTTGGTTAGTGTCAAATTGAACTTAAACAAATTGAGGCTTAATTCCCTCATAAGATTTTAATATTTGAAATTATAGATATAACTGCAATCATAATAACTTCTGCAGCTGAAATGCATATTGAAAATTATGTGGTTTTCACTGAGAGTACTTTCATCCCTTGATGGATATTGGGCACATCTGCCTGGAAATCTGAAAATACCAAGAGGTCTATTCTTTCATTTTTGTTGTTGTAAATACCTCCTTATGGAAACTATTCATTGAATATGTCACTTCAAAATTCTCGTTGTTATTCAGTTGTAAAGTCATGTCCAACTCTTTGTGACCCCATGGACTGCAGCATGCCAGGCTTCCCAGCCCTTCACTATCTCCCAGACTTTGCTCAAACTCATGTCCATTGAATCAGTGATGCCATCTATCCATCTCATCCTCTGTTGCCCTCTTCTCCTCCTGCCCTCAATCTTTCTGAGCGTCAGGGTATTTTCCAAAAGACTGGCTTTACACATCAGGTGGCCAAAGTATTGGAGTTTCAGCTTCAGAATCAGTCCTTCCAATGAATATTCAGTACTGATTTCCTTTAGGATTGACTGGCTTGATCTCCTTGCTGTCCAAAGGACTCATTTTTGTTTGTTTGTTTGTTTTATCTTTTTTAATTAGTATTTTTTATTCTTTGGCTAAATAGGCAGAAATAGGATAGCTGTCCAAGGGACTCTTAAGAGTCTTCTCCAGCACCACAGTTTTGAAAGCATTAATTCTTCAGTGCTCAGCTTTCTTTATGGTCCAGCTCTCACATCTGTACATGACTACTGGAAAAACCATAGCTTTGACTATACAGACCTTTGTCAGCAAAGCGGTATCTCTGCTTTTTAGTACGTTGTCTAGGTTTGTCATAACTTTTCTTCTGAAGAATAAGCGTCTTTTAATTCCGTGGCTGTAGTGGAGGTCTTCAGTGATTTTGGAGCCCAAGAACATAAAATCTGTCACTGTTTCCATTTTTTTCCCTTCTATTTGCCATGAAGTGATGGGACTGGATGCCATGATCTTAGTTTTTTGAATGTTGAGTTTTAAGTGAGCTTTTTCACTCTTCTCTTTCATCATCATCAAGAGGCTCTTTAGTTCCTCTTTGCTTTCTGCTATTGGACTGGTATCATATGTATATCTGAGGTTGTTGATATTTCTCCTGGCAATCTTGATTCCAGCTTGTGATTCATCCAGCCCAGCATTTTTCATGATGTACTCTGCATAGAAGTTAAATGAGTAGGGTGACAGTATACAGCCTTGATGTACTCCTCTCCCAATTTTAAACAAGTTCATTGTTCCATGTCCAGTTCTAACTGCTGCTTCTTGACCTGCATACAGGTTTCTCAAGAAACAGGTAAGGTGGTCTGGTATTCCCATCTTTTAAGAACTTTCCACAATTTGGTGTGATCCACACAGTTAAAGGGAGAAGGCAATGGCACCCCAGTCCAGTACACTTGCCTGGAAAATCCCATGGACGGAGAAGCCTGGTGGGCTGCAGTCCATGGGGTCGCTAGGAGTCGGACACGACTGAGCGACTTCACTTTGACTTTTCACTTTCATGCATTGGAGAAGGAAATGGCAGCCCACTCCAGTGTTCTTGCCTGGAGAATCCCAGGGACGGGGGAGCCTGGTGGGCTGCTGTCTTTGGGATCACACAGGGTCGGACAAGACTGAAGCGACTTAGCAGCAGCAGCAGCACACAGTTAAAGGCTTTAGTGTAGTTAATGAAGAAGTACATGGGATTTTTTGAATTCCCTTGCTTTTTTCTGTGACTCAATGGATGTTGGCAATTTGATCTCTGGTTTCCCTGCCTTTTCTAAATCCAGCTTGTACATTTAGAAGTTCTCAGTTCACATACTACTGAAGCCTAGCTTGAAGAATTTTGAGCATTACCTTGCTAGCATGTGAATGAGTGCAATTGTACTTGGTAGTTTGAACATTCTTTGCCATTGCCTTTCTTGGGACTGGAATAAAAACTGACCTTTTCCAGTCCTCTGTCCACTGCTGAGTTTTCCAAATTTGCTGGCATATTCTGTGCAGCACTTTAATAGCATCAATTTTTTAGGATTTGAAATAAGAGCTGGAATTCCATCACCTCAACTAGCTTTGTTCATAGAACGGCTTCTTAAGAACCTCTTGACTTCACCCTCCAGGATGCCTGGCTTTAGGTGAGTGACCACACCGTTTTGGTTATCCCAGTCATTAAGACCTTTTTTGTATAGTTCTTCTGTGTGTTCTTGCCACCTCTTCTTAATATCTTCTGCTTCTGTTAGGTCCTTGCCTCTTGTGTCCTTTATTGTGCCCATCTCTGCATGAAATATTTCTTTGGTATCTCCAGTTTTCTTGAAGAGATCTCTAGCCTTTCCCATTCTATTGTTTTCCTCTGTTTCTTTGCATTGGCCACTTAAGAAGGCTTTCTTATCTCTCCTTGCTATTCTCTGGAACTCTGTATTCAGTTGGGTGTTTCTTTCCTTTTCTCCATTGTCTTTCACTTCTCTTCCTTTTTCAGTTATTTGTAAAGCCTCCTCAACCACTTGGCCTTCTTGCATTTCTTTTTCCTGAGGATGGTTTTGGTCACTGCCTCCTGTACAATGTTAAGAATTTCTGTCCATTGTTCTTCAGGCATTCTGTCTACCAGATCTAGTCTCTTGAATCTATTCATCACCTCCACTGTATAATCATAAGGGATTTGATTTAGGTCATACCTAAATGACCTACTGGTTTTCCCTACTTTCTTCAATTTAAGCCAGAATTTTTCAATAAGGAGCTCATGATGAAAGGCACAGTCAGCTCCAGGTCTTATTTTTGCTGACTGTATAGAGTTTTTCCATCTTTGATTTCAGTACTGACCATCTGATGATGTCCACCTGTAGAGTTGTCTCTTGTGTTGTTGGAAGAGGGTGTTGCTATGACCAGTGCATTCTCTTGGCAAAACTCTGTTAGCCTTTGCCCTGCTTCATTTTGTACTTCAAATCCAAACTTGCCTGTTACTCCAGGTTTCTCTTGACTTCCTACTTTTGTATTCCAATCCCCTACAATGAAAGGGACATCTTTTTTGTGTGTTAGTTCTAGGTCTTGTAGGCCTTCATAGAACTGTTCAACTTCAGCTTCTTTGGTCCGTTTTCCAGAGCAAGACCCATTTTTCCTACTTCAAGATAACATTGTCCAACAGAATAATCTCCCATAGATGTCAAAAAATAAGTTTGTTTTTTTTTTCATGGAAATGAACATATGTATTTACTTACCTTTATCTAGCTATATGATATCAAAGCCATCATTAGTATGAGTTGCGATCAGTAGGAATCTTTAAAGTAATTATTGTATAGGAGTAATAATGGTAGCTAATATTGATGTAAGATTTGTGTACTGAATAACATGATGATTACCTGTATTTCTTTGGCTAAAACCTGGACACTTTCTTATGTCATTCCTTGTGCCCAGTGAGACACCTTGGAAGTAGTCAGCCAAGCTAAAGCATGCAATTGTAAACCATGGAAAAAATTATATATAACTCAATGGGAATTCTATTTGTAAGATTCCTGTCCATGACAGAAAATTCGTTAGCATTATCATTTAATTTTAACCAAAGATGCTAACTAACCCATAAATCATTAAGATTCTCACACTTAAATATACAGATTCATACACTCACCATAAAATATATATCAGCTCTAGGATCTCTTGGAGTAGGAAATGGCATCCCACTTCAGTATTCTTGCCTGCAGAATTCCATGGATGGAGGAGCTTGGTGAGCTATGGTCCATGGGGTTGCAAAAAGAGGCAGACACAACTGAAGCAACTTAGCACTAGGATCTCAATATCTCAGTGTGTCTTATACTCTATGAAAGTAACTTTTGAAATAGAGTTTTAATATCCAAAACAAACTAAGACTTATCTGTTATTTATGCCTATCTAGCTGTGTAGCCAGTGATTTGAAAAATCAATAGCAAATGATCAAGTTCATATACAAATCAGAAACCCACTTGTCAGTATAATTCTGAGAGTTTTCCGCTTCATATATCATGCACCCCAGCACTTTAGTTCAATTTCATGGGCTTATTTGCCCTAGAGGTCTAGGTTCAATACTTACAATTATCTTTCAAGATAATGCCCTTTTAGTAAGTCTCACATATCCCATACTCTAACCAACATGTTGAACTGCAAAGCAGTTGCTTCTTGATTGCAACCATTGAATAATACTGAGGAAATATTTATGCACAGATAGGTTTGAAACCAAATAGACAACAATTCTCTGGGTGTTACATAAAGTTCACATTTACACATGTTTTCAATAAATATGAGTATATTGTTTAAAACAACTAATATAAAACTCAAGCTAAACAAAAAAATTCGAATGTTGGGAAATTATAATTGCATAATTTACTTTTAAATATAAATTTTTATTGCGAGAAGATTCAATATCAGCACTCCTTCACCACCTCCTCTATCTTCAAACCTGGACCAAGTTACCTCTTTTGATAACTGCAGAGAGAGACTTGCTGCTAAGACCAGTGTTGTGCAAGGGGCCAATGTCACAGCATTCATATAATTTATCATCTTTCTAAAAAATTCAGATTCCTTTATGGGTTTTGTTTCAGCACCGATTTCAGTCTTCCCATCTAATCTTTCATCACTTTTGAGCAGTTAGTAAATTGTTGCTTTTAATTTTACCTTATTTCCTTATTGTTTACTTTCCCAGAAATAGGAACACAGATTAATAATGAAGAGGCCAAAGATAAATAGTAGCACAAGGAGAAAGAATAAATGCTTCAGTCAATTATATCTGAATTATCCTTGTTATACTGTAATCCTGTTGGCTTTGATAGCAAAAAGAAATCATCCATTCAGTACTAAAATGTAAAAAATGTTCCTACCAGACAGAAAATATTGAATGGTTTAAATCACGTTCATTTATATTAGTGATCAGAAAAATCCATTGAAATAAATTAGGTAGCAGAATGTCATATAAAATTTTAGCTTTAAAGGTTATTTGGCTTTGGGATTAATTGATTTTAGATACAATACTTGCCTCAGGCTTTTATCTTACTACTTAAGGAAATAATAAAAATAGGAGATGACTTACTGTCAGACATTAAGCAATTTCCTTAGTGGACAACTTCATTTTAAAATTTGTATTTTAGTTTTATCCATATTTAGGCTTTCTACTCATGTCTACTTGAAAAAATATTTCAAATAAAGCTTTTAGTTTAAAAGAATACTATGTCATGTTTGAGACTAATTAGTGGCTTGCTTTTGTAAAGTTATATTATTCCAATGTTTTAGAGAAAATAAAGGAAGTATAATAGTTCAATAGATGTTTTTTTCTGAAACAGCCCACTCTTCTGTGGGGGGGAGGGGGATGAAAGATAACAAGAATGCTACTTTTATGAGAGTTTGAAGGAGAAAGGATACATATATAAATGACTGATACCCCTTGCTATCCACCTGAAATCACAACATTGTTGATTGGCTATACTCCAAAACAAAATGCCACTTTTCACATATATAGCTCTTACCTATCAATAAAATGCATTTAATTATGCAAATATTTACTGAGCCCTTATGATATGCTAGAAGCAGTTTTAGGCTCTGACACTACAATTCAGTTTGAATATCTTGTCTATAAAGATTTGTTTTCATTAGAAAGCTCTATTTAATAGTAACTCTTCTTTGGCTGTTAGTCTCAAAACATTTTTTCATCAGCTTTAGATGTTCACCACTTATTTCATCTATTGGATGTGGAAATGTTTTTTCACTTTCAAAAGTCAGAAAAACTCTACTATTTTTAAAAAATGAATACCTGTTTTGCTTCTCATATTTCATGCAACAAGCACAATATAATTCAGAAGGATGTTTGTAATGATTACACGGAACTTCCCCCGAAACTTCTACAACTTTATGTTTGTTTTAATTGCAGTGTTAGTAACCTTAGAAAATTCCTATAAGGAAAGTAAAGGATGATACCAAAATAACCCATTTAAAAATGAGGAAGTGGTGGTTACTTATCCTTCACTCAGGTTTAAATTGGAAAGTCAGGACAGAGGCATCTAAATCAGAGCCAATAAAGCTCTAAAGAGATAATGATTTATTTTCCAGCAAGTTTTCCATATTATTGATTGATCCCAAGGTCATGTAATATTATTTTTACAATTTCCCTTTAGCTTTGTGCCAGTGGCAATTGCTATTTGTCAGTAGCCTTAGAAAGGTATCAAGAGGTTAGAGACTTGGCATGTGGAAAGTGACCTGCAAGAATACTAATGATATAATCATGTGTGTATATGTGGGGGGAGGGGGGAAGGGTGTCACATGTATACATTTAACAAATCAGGAAGCTAAAGAAACTAACAAGAAGCTAGAGAATTTATAGTAAATTATATTAAACAGCTCCAACAATAAATTTAGAGAACTGCTTGATTTTTAATCTAAGACCTTTTAAAATTACTTCTAAAAAGTCATTATTAACATTTGAGGGTTGCTTCCTTTCTCTTTTAGTGACCCAAAGTAAAATGATACAAGATTTTAATATTCATAGTAAATATTAATACTTCTTTTAGGGACAAGTTTTCAAACCAACAGGCTTTGTATTTATACTCCCTGGAAATTCCTTTCATTTTTTTTCCCCATGTGTTCAAATTCCTGGCTAGAGATCTACTAAGAATAGATTAAGGAACATATTCAGAACTGGGGATTACCAACAGAAACTTTAAGTCAAAAGCTAACACTAGGATGTGGGCTTGCATTTTCAGGGAAGCAGCTTTTAATATTAAAGCATTTCTCTAACTCAGTTGTCTTCCTTAAGTTTGCTAATATTCATTCTGTCAGAATTTAACAACTCAGTTTCTTGAATGTGGTTCAGAAATATGTGGTGCCTGTGTTAAAGAAAAGACGTGGGTGCTTTGTAGGGTGAGGGGCTTGGGAAAGGGCTGTAAAGAGAAGTCTGGGTAACTCTGATATGATCTTTGGGTCTTCACTTTCTGGATCACCAGTGTTTTCTCCTCTTGGTCTCCCTACACCCATTAAACACCTGCATTCTAAGAGAGGGGAACTTCCCAGGTGGCACTAGTGGTAAAGAACCCTCCTGCTAATGCAGGAGACATAAGAGATGTGGTTTGATCCCTGGGTTGGAGAGATCCCTTGGAGGAGGGCATGGCAACTCACTCCAGGATTCTTGCCTGGAGAATCCCATGGACAGAAGAGCCTGGTGGGTTACAATCCATGGGGTCGCAAAGAATCAAGCAAGGCTGAAGCAACTTAGCATGCATGCACGCATTCTAAGAGTGTCTCCACTAATGCCCAGTGGTCTGTAAACCCCAGGAGAGGCCTGTGCAGGGGGCTCTCTGGTGTCTTGACCTCACCCATTCCGATTTCTGGCTTTACAAGCTTTCATAGCCTCTCTTCTGTCCACAATCTAGGATTGTGGATAGAACAAAACGTTGACTATAGTGAATGATATAAAGGTGGCTTAGTGATCTGTAAGTTAATATGGCTACCTACAGTCTACTCAAGAGTACCTCTCAACCATCTTTCCTGATCATTTGGGACCAACCCAATGGGCTGACGCTCTGAGTTCAATAGGATGTTTAGAAAGAGAAGCTCCTCATGGTTCTGACTGCTTTGTTACCACTGCCACCCAGAGTCAGGAACTCCATCAGATCTCTAGCCTCCAGCCCAAGTTCCCTGAAAATGAGAGTCCCCCCAAAATATTAATTTTCTATGTTCAGAGCCTTCTGAAACTGTACTTATAGTATCACAACAACCCCCAGCCATTGGTACCTTTTATCCTCTACTCTGGGCTTCCCTGGTGGCTTAGATGGTAAAGAGTCTGCCCGCAATTCAGGAGACCCAGGTTCGATCCCTGGGTTGGGAGACCCACTCCAGCATTCTTGCCTGGAAAATTCCATAGACAGAGGAGCTTGGCAGGCTATAGTCCATGGGGTTGCAAAGAATCATACATGACTGAGCAACTAACATTAGCTCTGTTATTTCATCTGCAGCTTGGAGGCTTGTGTGTTGTAAACCCACAGAGGAAAACTAAGTTATATAGAACTAGTCTTTTTTTTTTCCCTCCACCTAGGAGAAATTGTTTTATTTTTCTGGAAAATCAGTTATATGTTGCCATAGGGATGAAAGGTAAGGAAAAAAAATCTAACCAAACAGGAATATGACTTTTCATTTATGTATATAGGCACTTTTACCTGCCTTGTGCAAAATTCATTCAACTCAACAAATATTTATTGAATCCCTACTATGTGGCAGCCATAATTCTAAGTTGTATGTATTATCAGTGACCAAAAGAGATGGACTGCTTGCCCTCATCCAGCTCATAGTTACTTCGCAGGGTATTGTAATAACTGACGCATGTAATATACTTGGCATAGTGCCTGGCATTTAAAAACTACGTAAGATACAGACCATGTTTAATAGAAAATAGGACAAATGGCAGTGTTCCAGGTTGAACTTAATTTAATCATCATTTGTCACTGCTCTGATGAATATTGTAAAAATGAAGGCTTCAGATTGATACTTTTTAAGTCAAAACATGAGAAAACATATTCTTAGAGTCAGTTGTAAAATGACATTAATCTAACTGTTGATATTCTGATTTTCACAGCAGTAGCCTAGTAATAGTATTAACTTCATTCTCGCATAACGTTCAAAATTTAAATGTTAGTTTTGTTGCAGCTGCCTTTTCCCATTTTTGAATAATGCTGAGATCTCATCCCAATGGTATGGTCTCTTTCCTGACACATATCTGATGAAAAGAATTCTGTGAAATATTTTAAAATGCTTTGAAAAAGAGAAATTTGACAATACAATTTTCATTATTAAAAAATGCTTCAGCCTTTCAGGTAATGCTTTCATTTTTTTTTTGCTGCAGATGAGACTCAGTTGAAAATCAGGTATTCAATTACCTTTTGATCTTCTAAATTTGAAGATACCTGACAACCTGAGGTAAAAGATTGACACTTTTAATAATAATCACTTTGCTTTACATTTAAATCCTCAATAGCATAATAAGAATATTATTCTTTATTATGTAAGTAAGCCCCTAAGGGAACTACAAGGACCAGAAAGTGAATCATAATTGAACATTATAAAATTAGTAGCATTACCAAACGAGCAGAAAAAAAGAAGCATAATGAAAGTTAATTTTTATAATGATTAGAATATTACAACTGTAATGCAATCAGGTGACATGCCATACACACACAGCAAGAAACAATCCATATTCATTTCAACCTATTATAATAGTAAACATGAAGGAAAAAGTTCTTCATCACATATATTATGACTTTATAAAAGTAGCACTAGTACTATTTGGCAGTAGTGATAAATTTTCTTAATATATTCTTCTTTTGATTGTACGTATCTATCCATTAGGAAGCAACCTAATGCAGAAAACTGAGACTTTATATTCCATTGCGCTTTTCCTTTTGAGTTCCAAATAATACTTTTTTCAAAGATGATTTGATTTTTCTCAATATGACATTAGATTTGTTTTTAAAATATCTCAACTCATTACAGACAAGCCAGGATGACTCTGAGATTTATGTTAAGGGCAGTGTCTTGCAGTTTGATGATCAGGTTTCTAGACCTAGCCAGTGGTAGACCGTTTTGTTTACTTGTCAGAATCATTACAAATGTACAGAAAATTTCTGCACAATCCATAAGCCCTATGATGACTCAAAATGCATAAATGGGACACATATTTAAGACAAAACAGTTCCATTCTTTCTGTTTATATCCAAACTCTTTTTACATAGACTGCTGTCATAAGATGCAACATCTCATTAACCTCATTCCACAGATGGAGAAAACGAGGAAGGAATTGTCTGTTTGCCTTTTTACCATCATCGGGTTGATAGAATAGTTTGTGATTTGCCTAGCAGAATCACTTTAGCAATTCAAAACAGGGTATAATCTCTTAGACTCTGTGGGCAAGAACAAGCTGTGGTTAATGGAACTTCTTTCCAGATAATTTGGGTGCTCCCGATCTTCAGAGAAGCTTTAAAAAGTGGCATTTTGGAAAGAGATGGTGTGATAACTAAGACTCTCAGATATTTTCTGTGTGATACCACAGTAGGGGATATGGCAATCAAGAGGTCAGGAGGGATCATTTAGCAGGTCTTTGGAAAGGTTTTCCTAGTCACACTATCACATCATGATACTTCATTTCTCTACATAGCACTTATTAACATTGATTTTAAAAATGTAATTAACTTAGTTATTGTCTGTTTCTCTTTCCTAAAATGGAAAGGTAGCTTAAGGGGTGACATTGAAACAGAAATTAATGTGATAAGAAAGAGTCCAGGAAATATCAGGGGAAAGCATTGCAGCCAGAGTAAGAAGAGCTCATCAAAACCCTAACTGAGAATAAGTTGGCCATGTTTGAGGAAAAGAAAGGGCAGGGTATCTAGAGTAGAGCAGGATGGAATAGTGTGGAAAGATCTGGGGAAGGCAGGCAAAAGCCAGGTTACATGGAGCTTGGTAAATCCGAACTAAAAGGTCGTATTGTACTATGAGTTAAATGATCAGCTCCTGGGGGCCACCAGTGGAGGGCATTCAGCTGGAGTGATGCAATGTGATCACAAAGATTTGCATTTAGTCTCTTTACCAAGAACACACTGCAGGAAGAGGGGGAAGAGTAGAAGAGAAAGACAGTTAGGAATGCACTGGAATATTCTAGCTAAGAGACGTCATTGACTTGAACATCATTCCATAGGAAGGAAGTGGTGGAGCTGGAGAGAAGTGTTAGGATTTAGGATATGTTTGAAAGGTAGAATCATTTTGACTTAAAGACGGATAGGAAATGAGACATAAGGGAAAGAAATTACTCCAGCTCCATCCCCCCTGTTCTCTAGAAATACTCTGTTGTTCTTGTATTTTTTTGTGTTGAAATAAAACATTTCAAGGTCAGTTTTCATACCAATCTCAAAGAAAGGCAATGCCAAAGAATGTTCAAACTACTGCACAATTACACTCATCTCACACACTAGCAAAGTAATACTCAAAATTCTCCAAGCCAGGCTTCAACAGTATGTGAAACATGAACTTCCAGATGTTCAAACTGGATTTAGAAAAGATAGAGGAACCAGCGATCAAGTTGCCAACATCTGTGGGATCATCGAAAAAGCAAGAGAGTTACAGAAAACATCTACTTCTGCCTTATAAACTATGCCAAAGCCTTTGACTGTGTGGATCACAACAAACTGTGGAAAATTCTTCTAGAGATGGGAATACCAGACCATCTGACCTGTCTCCTGAGAAGTCTGTATGCAGGTCAGGAAGCAACAGTTAGAACTGGACATGAAACAACAGACTGGCTGGAAATCAGGAAAGGAGTACGTCAAGGCTGTGTATTGTCATCCTGCTTATTTAACTTCTATGCAGAGTACATCATGCAAAATGCTGGGCTGGATGAAGCACATGCTGGAATCAAGATTGCCAGGAGAAATATGAATAACCTCAGATATGCAGATGACAGCACCCTTATGGCAGAAAGCAAAGAAGAACTAAAGAGCCTCTTGATGAAAGTGAAAGAGGAGAGTGAAAAAGTTGGCTTAAAACTCAACATCCATAAAACTAAGATCATGACATCCGGTCCCATCACTTCATGGCAAATAGATAGGGAAACAAAGGAAATAGTGAGAGACTTTATATGGGGGGGAGTCTCCACAATCACTGCAGATAGTGACTGCAGCCATGAAATTAAAAAGCACTTGCTCCTTGCAAGAAAAGTTATGACCAACATAGACAGCATATTAAAAAGCAGAGACATTATTTTGCCAGCAAAAGTCCATCTAGTCAAAGCTATGGATTTTCCAGGAGTCATGTATTGATGTGAGAGTTGAACTATAAAGAAAGCTGAGCACCGAAGAACTGATGCTTTTGAACTGCGGTGTTGAAAAAGACTCGTGAGAGTCCCTTGGACTACAAGGAGATCCAACCAGTCCATCCTAAGGGAAATCAATCCTGAATATTCATTGGAAGGACTGATGTTGAAGCTGAAACTCCAATACTTTGGCCATCTGATGGGAAAAACTGATTCATTTGAAAAGACCCTTATGCTGGGAAAGATTGAAGTTGGGAAGAGAAGGGGACAACAGAGGATGAGATGGTTGGATGGCATCACCAACTCAATGGACATGAGTTTGAGCAGGCTCCAGGAGTTGGTGATGGACAGGGAAGCCTGGCTTGCTGCAGTCCATGGGGTTGCAAAGAGTTGGACATTACTGAGCAACTGAATGGAACTGACTGAACTGAAAACATTTCAAAATAAGCAGCAGGGAAGGAGTGGAGACACAGATGTAGAGAATGGGCTTGTGGACACGGTAGGGGAGGGAGACAGTGAGATGAATGGAGAAAGTGGCATCAACACATATACACTAGTGGGTGAAAAACAGATAGCTGGTGAGAAGTTGCCAAGTAGCACAGGGAGCCCAGTCTGGCACTTTCTGATGACCTGGAGGGATGTTGTTGGGGGAGGGGAGGAGGCTAGGGAGGAAAGGGATATATGTATAGTTATGGTTGATTTGGTTTGTTGTATGGCAGAAACCAACACAACTTGGTAAAAAATAATTTTAATATTTAAATAAAAAATAAAAAAATTTTTTAAAGTAAACAAATATTAAGTGTTCAGTTTGTTGACACTTTCGTGTATGTATATTATGTATATGTTTGTTTAACCAACCACAAAACAAGCCATACTTTTCCATACCCCAGAAGACTCCCTAGAGCTGCCTCCCAGGTGCAGTATTATTAACTCTTATCCACTCTTGATATTCTTCCTCAACCCCTTTACTACGTCCATTTTTCATATCTTTAATCTTAAACTGCTGCTTTGTTCATTCTGTTCTTCTGTTTGGTAACTTTGCTGGTGCCCCACTCTATTAAGATAGCTAAATTTATTAACTTTTAATTAATTCAAATCCTTCCATTGACTCATCTAAACACCTTTCTCCCACATCCTCCTTTATCATAGATGAAATAAATTACTCATTACTCTTTTCCAGATGAGTCTGGCTCATTTCCATCTATAACTTTACATGTTCAGTTCAGTTCAGTCGCTCAGTCGTGTCCGACTCTTTGCGACCCCATGAATCGCAGCATGCCAGGCCTCCTTGTCCATCACCAACTCCCAGAGTTCACTCAGACTCAGGTCCATCGAGTCGGTGATGCCATCCAGCCATCTCATCCTCTGTCGTCCCCTTCTCTTCCTGCCCCCAATCCCTCCCAGCATCAGAGTCTTTTCCAATGAGTCAACTCTTTGCATGAGGTGGCCAAAGTACTGGAGTTTCAGCTTTAGCATCATTCCTTCCGGAGAACAGCCAGGGCTGATCTCTGTTAGAATGCACTGGTTGGATCTCCTTGCAGTCCAAGGGACTCTCAAGAGTCTTCAACACAACAGTTCAAATGCATCAATTCTTCAACGCTCGGATTTCTTCACAGTCCAATTCTCACATCCATACATGACCACTGGAAAAACCATAGCCTTCACTAGACGGACCTTTGTTGGCAAAGTAATGTCTCTGCTTTTCAATATGCTATCTAAGTTGGTCATAAATTTCCTTCCAAGGAGTAAGCGTCTTTTAATTTCATGGCTACAGTCACCATCTGCAGTGATTTTGGAGCACAAAAAAATAAAGTCTGACACTGTTTCCACTGTTTCCCCATCTATTTGCCATGAAGTGATGGGACCAGATGCCATGATCTTTGTTTTCTGAATGTTGAGCTTTAAGCCAACTTTTGCACTCTCCTGTTTCACTTTCATCAAGAGGCTTTTTAGTTCCTCTTCACTTTCTGCCATAAGAGTGGTGTCATCTGCATATCTGAGGTTATTGATACTTCTCCCGGCAATCTTGGCTCCAGCTTGTGCTTCTTCCAGCCCAGCATTTCTCATGATGTACTCTGCATAGAAGTTAAATAAGCAGGGTGACAATATACAGCCTTGACGTACTCCTTTTCCTATTTGGAACCAGTCTGTTGTTCCATGTCCAGTTCTTTTTTTTTTTTTTTTTTTTTTACTTTATATTACTTTACAATACTGTGTTGGTTTTGCCATACATTGACACGAATCCACCACGGGTGTACATGAGTTCCCAAACATGAACCCTCTTCCCACCTCCCACCCCACACCATCCCTCTGGATCATCCCTCTGGATCATCCCTCTGGATGATTTGGGAGAATGGCATTGAAACATGTATACTATCATGTAAGAAACGAATTGCCAGTCTATGTTTGATGCAGGATACAGGATGCTTGGGGCTGGTGCACGGGGATGATCCATGTCCAGTTCCAACTGTTTTTCCTGACCTTCATATAGATTTCTCATGAGGCAGGTCAGGTGGTCTGGTATTCCCATCTCTTGAAGAATTTTCCATAGTTTATTGTGATCCACACAGTCAAAGGCTTTGGCATAGTCAATAAAGCAGAAATAGATGTTTTTCTGGAACTCTCTTGCTTTTTTGATGATCCAGCGGATGTTGGCAATTTGATCTCTGGTTCCTCTGCCTTTTCTAAAACCAGCATGAACATCTGGAAGTTCATAGTTCACGTATTGCTGAAGCCTGGCCTAGAGAATTTTGAGCATTACTTTACTTTACATGTATTATACTTTTAATCTAAAATACTTTCTCCCTTGGTTCTACTCATTCTTTGGACCCTCAGCTGGCCTTCCATGAAAATACCAGGATAATCCTCCATTTGTCCAAAGTATGCGATATCTATATTGCTTTAATATCTATAATGAATTCTCATATTTTGTTCTTTGAGGACACATAGCATCCATGCTGCTTTAATATCTATGCTGTTATCTCCTCTATTTTGTTCCTTTATGTATCCATCACCTCTAGCATAGTAACTGGTGCGAGTTTGCTGTTTGATACATGTTTGTTGAATATATGGTGAAAATTTTCATTAATGTGCATCATTAGCTAACTTGGATGTATTTGTACTGTCTCCTCACCTGGATGGTATATTCTCTAGAGCAAATTTCCCATGATATTATTCATAGGATCTAGCAAGGTGACCAGGAGAAAGTAATTGACTAAAAATTTAACAACTCTGTCTTTCTTAAAATGCATCTCTTTGCCAGTCCTAATTGACCACTCACTTAATCAGGTAGCTTTGACAGGTATTATCGGTGAGTGATATATCAGCTGAGTTCAGTTCAGTCACTCAGTTGTGTCCGACTCTTTGTGACCCCATGGACTGCAGCATGCCAGGCTTCCCTGTCCATCACCAACTCCTGGAGCTTGCTCCAACTCATGTCCATTGAGTCAGTGATGCCATCCAATCATCTCATCCTCTGTCGTCACCTTCTCCTCACACCTTCAATCTTACCCAACATCAGGGTCTTTTTAAGTGAGTCAGCTCTTCCCATCAGGTGGCCAAAGTATTGGAGCTTCAGCTTCAGCATCAGTCCTTCCAATGAATATTCAGGACTGATTCTTTAGGATTGACTGGTTTGATCTCTTTGCAGTCCAAGGGACTTTCAAGAGTCTTCTCCAACACCACAGTTCAAAAGCATCAGTTCTTCAGTGCTCAGCCTTCTTTACGGTCCAACTCTCACACTGATACATGACTACTGGAAAAACCATAGATTTGACTAGACGGACCTTTATTGGTAAAGTAATATCTCTGCTTTTTAATATACTATCTAGGTTGGTCATAGCTTTTCTTTCAAGGAGCAAGCATATTTGAATTTCATGGCTGTAGTCACCATCTGCAGTGATTTTGGAGCCCAAGAAAAGAAAATCTGTCACTGTTTCCAGTGTTTTACCAACTATTTGCCATAAAGTGATGGGACTGGATGCCATGATCTCAGTTTTTTGAATGCTGAGTTTTATGCTGGCTTTTTCACTCTCCTCTTTCACCTTCATCAGGAGGCTCTTTACTTCCTCTTTGCTTTCTGCCATAATGGTGGTGTCATCTGCATATTTGAGTCTAAGGTTACTGACATTACTTCCAGCCATCTTGGTTCCAGCTTGTGTGTCATCCAGCCCAGCATTTCACATGATGTACTCTGCATGGAAATGGTATGGACTTAACAGAAGCAGAAGATATTAAGAAGAGGTGGCAAGAATACACAGAAGAACTGTACGAAAAGGCTCTTCATAACCCAGATAATCACGATGGTGTGATCACTCACCTAGAGCCAGACATCCTAGAATGTGAAGTCAAGTGGGCTTTAGAAAGCATCACTACGAACAAAAGTAGTGGAGGTGATGGGATTCCAGTTGAGCTATTTCAAATGCTAAAAGATGATGCTGTGAAAGTGATGCACTCAATATGCCAGCAAATTTGGAAAACTCAGCAGTGACCTCAGGACTAGAAAAGCTCAGTTTTCATTTCAGTCCCAAAGAAAGGCAGTACCAAAGAATGCTCAAACTACTGCACAATTGCACTCATCTCACATGCTAGTAAAGTAATGCTCAAAATTCTGTAAGCCAGGCTTCAGCAATACATGAACCATGAACTTCCAGATGTTCAAGCTGATTTTAGAAAAGGCAGAGGAACCAGAGATCAAATTGCCAACATCCGCTGGATCATTGAAAAAGCAAGAGAGGACAAACAACTAATTTCAAAATATACAAGCAACTTCTGCAGCTCAACTCCAGAAAATAAACGACCCAATCAAAAAATGGGCCAAAGAACTAAATAGACATTTCTCCAAAGAAGACATACGGATGGCTAACAAACACATGAAAAGATGCTCAACATCACTCATTATTAGAGAAATGCAAATCAAAACCACAATGAGGTACCACTTCACACCAGTCAGAATGGCTGCGATCCAAAAATCTGCAAGCAATAAATGCTGGCGAGGGTGTGGAGAAAAGGGAACCCTCCTACACTGTTGGTGGGAATGCAAACTAGTACAGCCACTATGGAAAACAGTGTGGAGATTCCTTAAAAATTGCAAATAGAACTACCTTATGACCCAGCAATCCCACTGCTGGGCATACACACCGAGAAACCAGAATTGAAAGAGACACATGTACCCCAATGTTCATCGCAGCACTGTTTATAATAGCCAGGACATGGAAACAACCTAGATGTCCATCAGCAGATGAATGGATAAGAAAGCTGTGGTACATATACACAATGGAGTATTACTCAGCCGTTAAAAGAATTCATTTGAATCAGTTCTGATGAGATGGATGAAACTGGAGCCGATTATACAGCGTGAAGTCAGCCAGAAAGAAAAACACCAATACAGTATACTAACACATATATATGGAATTTAGGAAGATGGCAATGACGACCCTGTATGCAAGACAGGGAAAGAGACACAGATGTGTATAACGGACTTTTGGACTCAGAGGGAGAGGGAGAGGGTGGGATGATTTGGGAGAATGACATTCTAACATGTATACTATCATGTGAATTGAATCGCCAGTCTATGTCTGACGCAGGATGCAGCATGCTTGGGGCTGGTGCATGGGGATGACCCAGAAAGATGTTATGGGGAGGGAGGTGGGAGGGAGGTTCATGTTTGGGAATGCATGTAAGATTTAAAGATTTTAAAATTTAAAAAATAAAAACTAAAAAAAAAAAAAGAATAAAAAGGCAGAAAAAGAAAAAAAAATAAAAAATAAAAAATCTTTAATTTTATTCAACTAAAAAAAAAAAAAAGAAAAAGCAAGAGAGTTCAAGAAAACCTTCTATTTCTGCTTTATTGACTATGCCAAGCCTTTGACTGTGTGGATCACAATAAACTATGGAAAATTCTGAGAGAGATGGAAATACCAGACCACCTGACCTGCCTCTTGAGAAATCTGTATGCAAGTCAGGAAGCAACAGTCAGAACTGGACATGGAACAACAGACTGGTTACAAAAAGGAAAAGGAGTATGTCAAGGCTGTATACTGTCACCCTGCTTATTTAACTTATATGCAGAGTACATTATGAGAAATGCTGGGCTGGAGGAAGCACAAGCTGGAATCAAGATTGCTGGGAGACATATCGATAACCTCAGATATGCAGATGACACCACCCTTATGGCAGAAAGCAAAGAACTAAAGAGCCTCTTGATGAAAGTGAAAGTGAAGTGAAGTGAAGTCATTCAGTCACGTCTGACTCTTTGTGACCCCATGGACTATAGCCTACCAGGTTCCTCCGTCCATGGGATTTTCCAGGCAAGATACTAGAGTGAGTTGCCATTTCCTTCTCCAGGAGATCTTCCTGACCCAGAGATTGAACACGGTTCTCCCGCATTGTTAGCAGATGCTTTACTGTCTGAGCCACCAGGGAAGTCCATGTGAAAGTGAAAAAGAAGAGTGAAAAAGTTGGCTTAAAGCTCAACAGTCAGAAAACTAAGATCATGGCATCCAGTCCCCTCACTTCATGTCAAATAGATGGGGAAACAGTGGCAGACTTGATTTGGGGGGCTCCAAAATCACTGCAGATGGTGACTGCAGCCATGAAATTAAAGGACGTTTACTCCTTGGAAGGAAAGTTATGACCAACCTAGACAGCATATTATAAAGCAGAGACATTACTTTGCCAACAAAGGTCCGTCTAGTCAAGGCTATGGTTTTTCTAGTAGGCATGCATATATGGATGTGAGAGTTGGACTATAAAGAAACCTGAGCACCAAAGAATTGATGCTTTTGAATTGTGGTGTTGGAAAAGACTCTTGAGAGTCCCTTGGACTGCAAGGAAATTCAACCAGTCCATCCTAAAGGAAATCAGTCCTGAATACTCATTGGAAGGACTGACGCTGAAGCTGAAACTCCAATGCTTTGGCCATCTGATGGGAAGAGTTGACTCCTTAGAAAAGACCCTGATGCCTGAAAAGATTGTAGGTGGGAGGAGAAGGTGACGACAGGATGATTGGTTGGATGGCATCACCAACTCGATGGACATGAATTTGAGTAAACTCTGGGAGTTGGTGATGGACAGAGATGCCTGGCGTGCTGCAGTCCATGGGGTCACAAAGAGTAGGACACGACTGAGAGACTGAACTGAAGTCTGCATAGAAGTTAAATAAGCAGGGTGACAATATACAGCCTTGACGTACTCCTTTCCCAATTTGGAACCAGCCTGTTGTTCCATGTCCGGTTCTAACTCTTGCTTCCTGACATCATGTGCACTCAAATCTGGTGTCTCAGTTGTGGGGAATGTGACTCAGATATCTGATGGAACCTTCTGGCAAACTCCAACCTAAAGATGCATGTAAGAAATACTTTTTGTAACTGGAAATTTACCAAACCTGCTACAGTAAGTAGACTATGCCTAGCAATAAGAATGGACTATTTTTAAACACTTCTGACAAAAGAGCACGTAAAGACATACAGATCATTTTCGTGTAGTAACATGAGAGAAACATAATTGATTCATTGCTCTCAGAAATTTTAATGAGGGAACTAAATTAACTGCAATGCAATTTGATTATATTTTTAAAAAATCAGTAGTAGACAGCCAAGGTTTAGTATAAAGGCAAAATGTGAAATGGAAGACCTGATTTCAGGGAAGTTTCAATTATTTTTTTTAACTAGATGTGTCTTTGGAGAAGGTGCCTAAATTCGCTGAAGTCTAATTTTCTTATCTTTAAAGTGAATAATGACCAGAAAGCCTTCAGAAAAGAATGACATGGTACATGGGAAAATCTTTGATGGTCTACATGCCATCTACTAATAATGAGTTAGTAAAAGCATAATTTAATAGAAAAAGGAAATGTACGTATAGGTCCAGAAAAATCATAGCCATGTTGCTTTGCTGTTTTCTATTACTTATCACCTATTGCACTCTACTAAAAAATTATTCTCTTCTGGCTGATTCCTTTCACACTGGCAACTGTTGTCATGGTTCTTGTCTCAGACCCCTGAGAGATGTTCTGAATTGTCACTTAGATAAATTTGGGCACCCCTCCATTAGTGTTGAATTCCAATAGTCACAGAAATTACAAGTTGTCCTGTTCCATGTGGCAGCTGGTAAGCAAATAGCATCCTCAATTTTATGTTATAACTCAGTACTGGAAAATTGGCAGATTAAAAATTCAATAGCATCATTCACTACATTGTCTTATCAGCAAGCCACCAGTGAAAGGATCAGGAAGTGTACATTGCATGCCTGTCATAAAAGAGCAATTCTAATTTCTTCCTTAGAAAACAAAAAATTTCAGTAAATAAATATTTGAGTATGCATAGAAAATAGGTGAGTAGAAAACTGTGCCAGAGGAGTAAAATGTGTTGTTGTAAGTATTAATTATATATATTAACTAGTACATAGGATAATTCTATTAAGTTTAGAAAGGAGATCAAGGTTAATTTTATTACCAAGTGCCCTTGATCCTATTCATTTAATAGTGAATACATAATCTATCAAAGTACAAATAAATTTTTAAGCAATTAAAAATCACTTTAACAAGGTCAGAAATTATGTTTTCAGGTTTAATTTCTGAGTAAGTACAATGTCATGATTTTAATAACAACTAAAAATAAATTTAGACTTTTGAGCAGGTTTTTATTTTTTCTGAGGGGACACAGAACCTTGAAAATACCTTGGGGGAAATTACTAACCTCTTTGAAAATTAATGAATCCTTGTAATGTTCCTGGAGGATTAGGGATGTTTTCTAATTCTGCATTGCAGGTGGGAAACCAAAGAGTTTCTGTGTCCAGGGGTGGACTGATCAGGACTCGTAGAACACACTTCTCTCTTAAGTTTGTCCTTTTCACCTTGTCCTTTTAGCCTAATACAAAGTGGGCAGATGATAAACCTGTGTTGTTTGTTTAGGAATCTTATTTCAATCTCTGAAATCCCTGGGCATACTCTCTGGACTATTTGGAGCTAAATGAAAAGCTTAGTTTCTTGTATGTAACACTGTACTTTTCTTCCCAGTTATCTAGAGTCCAACTTACAGGATTATATACCCCCACGTATGGTCATATGACACACTGACATCACTCTGGGCCATGGGACTATTTGCCCAATGGAGTGTAAACAGAAGTGGTCTACTCTGTCCAAGCAGAAGCTTTGAGAACCATAGTGTACTTCAGCCATTTTTCCCTCCCTTTGCAATGACAGTGTCACACCCAGATAGGCACTGCTCCTTTTAGCCTGGGTCCCAGGGATGAGAAGATAAGTAGAGTGGAGCTGCAGGGGATCCACAGATGACTCATAACCTGAATAAGAAGTAAATCTGTATCATTATAAGTCATTGAGATTCTGCAGTTGTTTGTTAATGTAAATAGTCAAGCAAAATTTGGTCACTCAAATTGTTGCAGTCCTTCCCACACTGCAACAGATTTAAAATAAATGACTGTAAGAACTAATGCACAGAAACAGGTATTCAGTTGGAAATCTACATAGAAACTTTATATTTACATCTAGTTCTTTGTCACTATATTTTCATCATGTTAATTACAATATTGTTTAGGTAGTTGAATTAAAAAAATGTGTCTCTTATAAAAGAGACAAAGGTTAAGCTTCAGTGTAGCTCTCAACTATAAAAAGGAAGATAAAGTTTAGTAGACTCTTGGCATTTATGGATTTAAAATTGACCACATAGAAGCGTTATTAAATCTGTGACTTGTGGTTTGTAGGTTTGCTGAGGCATCAGTTTGAATGGTGTTCTTGATGAGCCTGTAGTCTGCCACTGTGTATGTCACAGAGCTTGTGGGAAGGCCTCGTCCAGTGCTCCTCAAAGCTCAGCGCCTGAATCAGCAACCTCAGAGTCACTTGGGACCTTGTTAGAAATGCAGATTCCCAGGTTTCACCCTAAACTGATTCAATAAGAAACTCCTGGAGTTGAGGCCTAGTGGTCTGTTTATCTAGCTTTCCCAGTGATTGTAAGATTTGAGAACCTCTATCCCCGTCATTTTCCATGAAGGCCTTTGCTACTCTCTGCACCACATAATGGAACAGGACCTAGAAATTGGCATTTTAAATGCTTTCTTTTTATTCCTCATATAGGTGGCTCATTTTCACTGCCTTACATTTTAAGAGAGAATGTAGTAGCATTATCAGAATATGTTTTCACAGTGTAAGAGTGGACATTCAAGATAAAATGCAGTGTATGTATATAGACAATGGAATATTACTCAGCCATAAAAAGTAATATTACTCAGCCTTAAAAAGAATGAAATAATGCCATATGCAGCAATATGAATGGACCTAGAGATTATCATACTAAGTAGTAAGTCAGACAGAGAAAGAGAAATATCATTTGATATCACTTATATGTGGAATTGGAGCTTCCCCAATGGCTCAGCAGGTAAAGAATCCACCTGCAATGCAGGAGACACAAAAGACATGGGTTCGATCCCTGGGTTGGGAAGATCCCCTGGAGGAGAGCATGGCAAGCCTCTCCAGTATTCTTACATGGAGAATCCAATGGCGTGAAGACCCTGGCAGGCTACAGTCCAAAGGGCCACAAAGAGTCGAACATGACTGAGTGACTAATTACACACACACACACACGTGTGTATATATATATATATATATATATATATATATATATAATTTATATCTACTCATAAAATGGGAAGGAGGAGAAGGGGACGACAGAGGATGAGATGGCTGGATGGCATCACCGACTCAATGGACATGAGTTTGAGTGAACTCCGGGAGTTGGTGATGGACAGGGAGGCCTGGTGTGCTGCGATTCATGGAGTCGCAAAGAGTCGGACACAGCTGAGAGACTGAACTGAACTGAACTGATACAGAAAATAGATAAATGAGGACCTGCTGTATAGAATGGGAATCTATATTGAAGATCTCGTAATAACCCATAGTGGGAAAGAATCTGAAAAAGAATTTATGTATAGATGTGTGTGTATAACTGAATCACTTTGCTGTACACCTGAAACCAACACAGCACTGTTAATCAACTATACTTCAATTAAAAAAAAAAAGTGGCCATGAGCTTGGTATACAGCAAATCTCAAATGTCTCATGTATATGCAATTTAAGGTAATAAACTGATGTTTAAATACTCATCATCATAACAAATATCGGCTCTTATAAAACATCAAACCACAAATATGTTCACACAGTGTCTCCTGACATCCATCCACAACAGGGAACAAGG
The DNA here is from genome assembly GCF_016772045.2 of Ovis aries. Taxonomy (NCBI): domain Eukaryota; kingdom Metazoa; phylum Chordata; class Mammalia; order Artiodactyla; family Bovidae; genus Ovis; species Ovis aries. Next base: position 46,174,933 of record NC_056071.1, on the reverse strand, counting down.
CCACTGTGAAAAGGACAAAGCATGAAGTTCTAGTCCCTGCTTTTCTCAACTGCACACTTCACTGCCTGCTTATCGAGGGGTGCTGATGGCCCTGCAGAGAGGGGACTAGGAAGACAGCAGTCTAGGAATCAAAAGTTTGGAAAATAGCTTCCCAGTGGGCAGATTCTTAAATTAAAACATGAAGTCAAGTTGGGAAAGGTAGCTCTGGGTGGGGTGTGAGTCAGGATGAAGAGGAATATAAATGAAAGTGAAAGTGGCTCAGTCTCTTTGAGACTCTATGGACTGTACAGTACATGGAATTCTCCAGGCCAGAATACTAGAGTGGGTAGCCTTTCCCTTCTCCGGAGGATCACCCCACCCCAGGGATCAAACCCAGGCCTCCGCATTGTGGGCAGATTCTTTACCTGCTGAGCCATAAGGGAAGCCGAAGAATACTGGAGTGGGTAGCCTATCCCTTCTCCACCGAATCTTCCCAACCCAGGAATCAAACTGGATTCTTCTGCCTTGCAGGCGGATTCTTTACCAACTGAGCTAGGAATAGTAGTTTAAATAAACAAACAAACAAAACTCTAGAACTAAAACAGCAAGAAAGAAAAGAAAGAAGGGAGAAAGGGAGGGGAGAAGGGAGAAAGGAAAGGGGCCATCAATCAGTTTGTTTTAAAGTCTAACTTCCCATCTTTTGTGCCAACATTGTGCTCATATTAAATCAGCACCTGAAGACCATCATCTGCTACTGACCTTCATGCAAGAGAGCTATTTCCTGTGGTTAGAATGCAAGTGCCTTGGGATCAGGAACGATGTCAGTCTTGTGACCATGATACTCTAAAAATTGACAATCAATGAACCCAGAAGCAACTTTACTGTGAAGCTAAGCTCCGCTTTCTTCCTTGCAAGGTCACCTTCAATATACAGAATTTTATTTTTGAATTTTTAATTATTTTTTTAAAGGCCCTGAAAATATAAGCTCCAGATCTCCTCAAACATGGATCCACCTCTGGTTATGAGGCGATAAACTGAGGTGAAATATTCTTGGACAAAGGTCAGTGAGATCATGGCAGGGAAAGGATTAAATCAATAGGTAGAAGAAAATCAGCCATACCTGTTGCTGACTGGACTGTGGAAGGAGGAGAAAAAAGAAACAAAAAGTGAACAATTCCATTTCTTTCTTTGATGGTATTATTAAGTTCAAAGATAATCGTACATAACAAGTTCTCTGGATATCAATTATATATATAGAAGGCATCTCAATGTTTCAGTTCTTAGGGAAATAGTTCAGTTCAGTTCAGTTCAGTTGCTCAGTCGTGTCTGACTCTTTGCGACTCCATGAATCGCAGCACTCCAGGCCTCCCTGTCCATCACCAACTCCCGGAGTTCACTCAGACTCACGTCCATCAAGTCAGTGATGCCATCTAGCCATCTCATCCTCAGTCGTCCCCTTCTCCTCCTGCCCCCCAATCCCTCCCAGCATCAAAGTCTTTTCCAGTGAGTCAACTCGTCTCATGAGGTGGCCAAAGTACTGGAGTTTCAGCTTTAACATCATTTCTTCCAAAGAAAGCCCAGGGCTGATCTCCTTCAGAATGGACTGGTTGGATCTCCTTGCAGTCCAAGGGACTCTCAAGAGTCTTCTCCAACACCACAGTTCAGAAGCATCAATTCAGAAATAGCTAAATTCTACTATAATTAGGTAGATTACAAACTGGTTAGGTGACTGTACTGCATCAGACTGAAAGTTTAACATAAATCTAGAAGTTTTTAGGAGTGCATCAGTTGCCTAGGTAATCTTTGTAACTTTTCAATATGTTTGTCGTTTGGGCCAAATTATAAGCATATGACTCAGGGTATTGGCATATGTGATGTGATTTGTAGAAAACCAAAAAATTAAGCTAAAAACTCAGAAAGATGATGAATTCAACTCTGAATCATTTTAATTGGGATACAGGACATGAAAGCAACATTGTTAAAACTGCCTGAGCTCACTTCATGTCAAATGGTGATGTCCACCTATGAAAGCTAAGGTCATTCTAGGCCACCTGAATAGAAATGGTTTCTAGACTCTAGAATGAGGGGAGGATGGTAGCCTCATTCAGCTCCACAGGTGGGTGGTTGATATTTTCTATCTGAAGACGGGGTCTATTTAACCCCTCTGAGGATAAAACTAGGATGAATACCAGCAGGTTTGATTTTTATTATAATTACTTTGTAATAGAAATATGAAAGATAGAAGTGTGATAGTGAGTTGCCATTGTGTGTGTTTAATCATAGGCTGGAAGACAGTCACTAGGAATTTTTAGGAGAGATTTTTAGGGGAGATAGTTGATTATTTCATGTAATTTAAGGTATCTTTTTAAACTCAGCATTTGCAAGATTCTTTTACTCTATGATTCCTTGATAATTTTTGCTTAAATTCTGTGTTGTTGATCCAACTCCTTCTGAGTTGCTCTTCTGACTACTAGAACTGGCAGCAGTCTGCATCATGTTCTTTTCTGTGTTTCCAGATTTTTGTCTCATGGATCAAAAGATAAATTCTTACTGAGAATGAATCTGCTATTTATTTTTCTGTTCAAGCAAAATTCAGCTTACTCATCTAAATAGTTAAAGCTTAATGAAGGCAGTTTCTGGCAAAATTAAAAGTGTTAAGTAAATTATCTTCACAATATACAGCATACAGGTATCTATAGGGCTTCCTATGTGGCTCAGTAGGTTAAGAATCTGCCTGCAATGCAAGAGACACGTGTTTGATCCCTGGGTCAGGAATATCCCCTGGAAGAGAGCATGGCAACCCAGTTCAGTATTCTTGCCTGGAAACTCCCGTGGACAGAGAAACCTGGCAGGTGGCAGTCCATGGGGTCACAAAGAGTCAGACAAGACTGAAGTGACTGAGATTGCACACACGTAGATATCTATGGTGAAAGGCCCTGTTGAGCTTATAAACAGTAACGTGATCATTCTAGATTTTTCAGTTCAAGTTTTTTGTTGAAAAAAAGACTCTGTTCTCATACTTTTCACGAGTTCTCAATCAACTATGTATTCAATTAGCATTAATAAAACATAAAATCAACTAACTTTTGCCCAAAGAGTTATGCTAGAAAACATTCTTTTAAAGATGATTTTTCTATTTGATGAATTAGCCAAATTTTCACAGTAAAAGTATTTGGGATCTTGTATTCCTTGGACTAGTAACAATTAATTATCTTAAAGGTCAATGAATTAAAAGGACATTCAATAACAAATGAGACAATAGAATTAACTTTACTGAGCAGTTATGATTACTGAAGCATTCTTTTATAAACTAACAAAGAATGATGACCTAGTTTAGGCTTAATTTTATTATTTTTATGATAGAAGCTAATTAATTCTTTAATATAATCACCATAATTAAAAGGGGAAAAAACTCCTATTGATTAGTTGAAATTATTTAAATATCATGAACAGTCATGGGAAAAGGTAAAACAAAAAGTCAAGATGAGGAATCAATCAGGTTTAGAAAATAACCAAATCAAATAGTGTATCTAACTGAATAGAACCATTATAAATAGAGATGAGACAGAACAGTGTTATTATAGCACTTAGAGTATATTTTTGTCCCCCAACATCTTTGTAAATTAGGATTTGCCCTGTTGCTTCACTGAAGTCCTCACAGGAAACTTGGAACTATAAGGCCTCTGGGTTATACCTGGCAGTTTATTCTTTGCAACTGAAAGTATTCCGGAACACTTGCAATCTGAATGCTTTCAAAGAAACCAGTGGAGAAAGATATATTCAGTAAAAAGCAATAAGGTTGTATTTGTTGTCATTCAGTCACCAAGTCATGTCTGGCTCTTTGAGATTTCATGGACTGCAGCATGCCAGGCTTCCCTGTCCCTCACCATCTCCTGAAGTTTGCCCAAGTTCATGTCCACTGAGTCAGTAATGCCATCCAACTATCTCATCCTCTGTCACCCTCTTTTCCCTCTGCCTCCAATCTTTCCCAGCATCAGGGTGTTTTCCAGTGAGTCAGCTCTTTGCATCATCAGTGTAGTCTACCTCTATTACAATCAACATGTTGTTGTTCAGTCACTCAGACATGTCTGACTCTTCAACATCTCTTGAGCTTGCTCAAACTCATGTCCATCAAGTCTTTTCCAGTGAGTCAGCTCTTTGCATCAGGTGGCCAAAGTATTAGAGTTTCAGCTTCAGCATCAGTCCTTCCAATGAATATTCAGGATTGGTTTCCTCTGGGCTTGACTGGTTTATCTCCTTGCAGTCCGAGGGACTTTCAAGAGTCTTCTCTAATACCACAGTTCAAAACCATTAATTCTTCAGCACTCAGCCTTCTTTATGTTCTAACTGTCACATCCGTACATGACTACTGGAAAAACCATAGCCTTCACTAGATGGACCTTTGTTGGCAAAGTAATGTCTCTGATTTTTAATATGCTGTCTAGGTTGGTCATAACTTTCCTTCCAAGGAACAAGCATCTTTTAATTTCATGGCTGCAGTCACCATCTGCAGTGATTTGGGAGCCCAAGAAAATAAAGTCTCTCACCATTTCCGTTGTTTCCCCATCTATTTGCATGAAGTGATAGGACCAAATGCCATGATCTTAGTTTTTTGAATGTTGAGTTTTAAACCAGCTTTTTCACTCTCCTCTTTTACTTTCATCAGGAGGCTCTTTAGTTCCTCTTTGCTTTCTTCCATAAGGGTGGTGTCATCTGTGTATCTGAGGTTACTGATGTCTCTCCCAGATATCTTGATTCCAGCTTGTGCTTCATCCAGCCCAGCAATTCACAAGATGTACTCTGCATATAAGTTAAATAAGCAAGGTGACATTATACAGCCATAATGTTCTCCTTTCCCAATTTGGAACCAGTCCATTGTTCCATGTCCTGTTCTAACTGTTGCTTCTTGACCTGCATGCAGATTTCTCAGGAGGCAAGTAAAGGTATTCCCATCTCTTTAAGAGTTTTCCAGTTTGTTATGATCCACACAGTCAAAGGCTTTAGCGTAGTCAACATGAGATAATCAACATGTGATAAAGTCTTAAGAAACTTACTTTTATAGAAACAATAAGAAAATAAATGGCACCCCACTCCAGTACTCTTGCCTGGAAAATCCCATGGACGGAACAGCCTGGTAGGCTGCAGTCCATGGGGTCGCCAAGAGTTGGACACGACTGAGCGACTTCACTTTCACTTCCACTCATTGGAGAAGGAAGTGGCAACCCACTCCAGTGTTCTTGCCTGGAGAATCCCAGGGACGGGGGAGCCTGGTGGGCTGCCATCTCTGGGGTCGCACAGAATCGGACATGACTGAAGTGACTTAGCAGTAGCAGTATGTGGAATTTTAAATCCTTGTTTTAATGAAGTATCTAAAATAAGAGCAAATTGTATATTTACCATTGGTTTTTAAATTTATCCTGATTGCCTTTTATTATATTATCGTTACTATCATCATCATATACTATATGTGCTATAGTAAAATTATGTTAATATTTAATTGCTGTCATGGAATCTAATGTTGATCTCACAACTCAACTGGAGTGCTAAAAATCCAGTAGGGTCTCAGTAATAGAAAGAAAGTGTCAGTAAGTGGTTGAAAGACCCTTATGCAGATACAGGGCTTATGTTTACCATAATGCCATTAGCAGGGCTCTAGAGTATCAGTGAGACAAATAAGAACTATAAAGTTTAGTGAGTCATTCCAGAAGGAACCACAAATCAAGCACAAACTGCTTTCTCTGCTCAAATGCCACCTTCTTCAAGAAACCTTTTTGATCACCCATCTAATTCTTCACTCTCTGAGCCGCCAGGGAAGCCCCCATTGTTTTTATAACGTTCATCTTTACCTGATGCTGTGTATCAGGTTGATCTGTTTATTGTCGCTCTTCCCTGCTAGAATATAAGTTCCATGAGGACTGAGGTATTTATTTGTTCATAGTCCTTCAAGATGAAAAAAAATGCCTCAAAAAGTTGGTGACTTTCAGTTAATGTTTATTAAATGAATGCAACTCGGGGGAGGTAGACTATCTTCCAGAGGATGAAAGTGAAATCCTTCAGTCTTGTAGGCATTTGAGATACTGAACACCATTTACCCAGACATTACTAAAAGCATAAAAATAATATAAATTTCCCTGAACCCAGTTTTCTCAATGTGATAGTAAGATACATACTGCTACTGCTAAGTCACTTCAGCCGTGTCCGACTCTGTGCGACCCCAGAGACAGCAGGCTACCAGGCTCCCCCTTCCCTGGGATTCTCCAAGCAAGAACACTGGAGTGGGTTGCCATTTCCTTCTCCAATGTATGAAAGTGAAAAGTGAAAGTGAAGTCGCTCAGTTGTGTCCAACTCTTGGCGACCCCATGGACTGCAGCCTACCAGGCTCCTCTGTCCATGGGATTTTCCAGGCAAGAGTACTGGAGTGGGGTGCCATTGCCTTCTCCAGTAAGATACATAAAGAGTCCCAAAAAACCTATAAGCATCCTTACAAGAAACAACTATACTCCAAATTTTCTTCATAAGTAAGAGTCCAGGTTCTTTGGAGTTTCTCTTCTACTGAACTTACTACAAGAGCACAATCACCAATGTTGAAATAATTGAATACTCACAATCAGAGATAGATAAGTAGAATATTCTAAGCCATTAGAATGCAGTTATAGTCCACTGATCTCAAGTGAATTAAACAAATTCAGAAATACTCTGGGAATAATTAGTACTCGAAAAGTTGAGCTGAATGTAGAAAGAAAACATTCATAATACATGAGATACTTTTAATATGCTCATGAAATTTTCAGCATTTATGATTGTGCTGGGGTTAATTATTTTGGCAAAGGAAAGGATTTGAGAACTGTGACAATCAAATCAGTAAGCCACAGGATGCTGTTTACTCCATTACTTGGGATTTTCAGTAGGTTTACACAGTGCTTGTGGGACTAGCAAGCTTCGGGGATTTATCTCATGGGATCGAGAACTGATGGGGGAACCCACTGAGGTGAACTGTTGATTCTCATGTGTGGGAGGGAAACGAAGAAGCATTTGCTGAAAGTAAGCATTGCACCAAACACTGAGAGATCAGCTGATAGCAACTGAAGCAAAACCAGAGATATCATTGCATTGAAGCAGCAATGTTTTTGGTACCAGCCAGTTTGATTTAAGAAATGGAAGTATTTGTACTTCCTTTCCGTGAGGGTAGTGGGTACTCTTTTTGTTTTCTTTCCTATTACTTGAGTTCAGATGCCGAACACATGCCTCTAACATTCTTTTCCTAACATTCTCTACTTTATATAAAAATTAGCTTCATATTTAATACCAAATGGGAAAAAGAAAACTATATTATGGTATAGCAATATCATGATAAAGCATTGTTATAGATAGACATTATTCTTTGAGTTTAACTAGAAGGCATTAATGCCTGTCTGCTTTCACATTCAAAGCCTGAAAAATATTCTGCATAATTAAAGAACTTAGTAATAAAAGTTTTGCTTTGATTTTCCTCCCTGCTTAATTTTTTAGCTCATTGTAACTGATTTTAGCATATTTTGTTTTTATTTCCAGAGAGTTATTTTAGTCCCATCTTTTAGTCTTCTATTTGACTTCATACTTCATTCTTTTCCTCCCTTTTCATTTTCCTGATTGAAACTTGATGTATTCAAAGCAGGAAATGAATAAGAATAGTCTTCCAGGTTATTTCCTGAAGATAAAACCCAGCTTCAAACCCAAAGAAAATAAAACTGAATTTCAATACCCAATTAAAGATTTTGAACAACAGAACAATTGGAGAACTTTTTTTTATCAAGTTGTTTTACAATGCCTAATTATTCTTCAAGACTTGATAGCTGGCGACTCATTAATGCTCTGTACTCTTCAGGTCACTGAGTGATTTTTGCATTTTATCAACTGAAGGTTGATAAAGGTTTTGAGCACCAGCAGTTTGGATTACGAGAGCAGCGCTGTTTGTTTTGCCATGAGTTCCAAAATTCATCTTTCTCCTATTGTACTGAGGCAACATACAGCTTCAAAATGTCATACTACTAAGCTTAGGTCAGGCTGCTGGTGGCTTTCTTCCCTGCCTCCCTCCCTATCCTCAAGTCCTCCTCCACATTCCCCACTGCCCTATTCAGGTCTCAGAAACCCCCTTCACATACTCACAGAGCAGGGGTTCAAAATAGAGCGCCCTCATCATGGTTAACTTAAAGACCTTAACTTCTTACTGTTGATAACTACAATATGTAGCTGGCTCACCCTATAACATCAGGCTCCCCATAATCTTGCAGATTTCATGGGATGTGAGAGAGGGGATGGCAGCAAATAACTGTTTAGAACCCTTCTCCACAATCACTCTATGAAAAGGGTACATTCTCAAGGGAAAAAAAATACTGTTTAATCGCTAAGTCGTGTCTGACTCCTTGCAACCCCATGAACTATAGCCCACCAGGTTCTCTGTCCATAGGATTTCCCAAGCAAGAATACTGGAGTGGGTTGTCATGCCCTCCTTCAGGGGATTGTTCTGACAAAGAGCTTGAGCCTGCATCTCCTGCGCTGACAGACAGATTTAAAAAACAAACAAACAAACAAAAACCACTCAGCCACTGGGGAAGCCCTAAGGAAAAAATGCTTCCTCTTCAAGTCGGGTAGAAATATTGTAGTAAATGAGGTGGCTGTGGGACAACAGATAAAACACAAAATCAAAGGATGATGTAGGGGAGGAGATGGCAGAATGGAGAAAGGCACTGATCCTGGGGACCTAATCCGTTTAAGGTAGTCCAGGAACATCTCCATCTCCAGTCCTTTTCTGAGTCGCATATCTTCTGGTCAAGGAGGCTTGTATGTCATCTAACATAGCTATTTTCAAACAAAATTTTCTTTCCTGGCCTTGCGAATTTCTGTCTACATGATTTCAAGGTCAAAATACTAAAATTATTGAAAACATGAGATTAAGTTTCAGTACATTAGTATCTTAGACATTTTGAAACTGGTGCTTCTGAAATTATCTAGAGATTGAGTTGCCATTAGGAAAAATGAAAATTCCAGGGCTATCTACAAGTGTAGAATTGTACATTTGAAAAAAAATAAAAAAGGAATGCGATGTGATTTCTGTACTTAACAGAGAAGGCACATGCCAAATTGCTTTATCAGATTCTGGCAAATAAGAACTATGTCTATTATTTTTTCTCTCTTGCTAGGATCTGGGAGAAATAGGTTCTGACTCATTCCCTTATTCGTTAGTTCATTCAACAAACTTTGCCCATTATTGCTGCTCACCCAGTAATTCTTGCAGGGTAGAGGACAGGATAAAGATTTTTTTTTTTTAATCATCTGAAAACTTGGTAAATTTGGCAAAGGGCTTGGTGAAACACACTGCTGAGCCCTCCCCTTCACTAGATTTGAGTGGAGGCCAGGAATATGCCTTTCTAACAGGTCTCCAGGCACTGCTGCTGCTGTTCTGAGGATCAGACCTTAAGAATACTACTCTAGGCTACCAATGGTTGTTATACAGATTTTGATTGAATGGGTGAAGGCATTTACTTGCTCTATCTGTGTATAAATATGTTGGTTACCTTGACCAAACTGAAATGTGGTTGTTTCTCCCAAATGAAAAATGTCTAGCCTTCTCCAGATCAGTGGGAAGTAATCAGTCAAGTAGCACAATTCTTGTTAGCCTTTTAGGTTACCTGCTGTGGTAACACTTCACTGCAAGGCTTCCCCCAAATTCAGCTGACGCAACAGAATCTAGCTCAGGTGATGGGTACAGGTGGAAAGGCCAGTGCCTTCAGGACAGGAAGCTCTCAGGGAAATGAGAGTTGTGCTAATTTAAAGAAAGGCAAGTACAAAGTGACTGTGAGAGCTGAGGGTCCCTAGTTTGCTGTATTTTTACCATCTCCCTCACAGTCATTTTGTACTTTTCCTTTCTTGTTGCTACCACCATTCTCACTTAAATCTGAAACACAAAATATTTGCCTGGATCGTTGACCCCTTGATGCATGTGTGTTAGTTACTCAGTGGTGTCCGACTCTCTGTGACCAGGCTCCTCTGTCCCTGGGATTCTCCAGGCAAGAATGCTGGAGTGGGTCGCCATGCTCTCTTACAGGGGATTATCCTAACCCAGGGATCGAACCCAGGTCTGCTGCATTGCAGGTGGATTCTTTACTGCCTGAGCCACCAGGGAAACCCAAAGGGAATTTTGTCTCTCCTCATTCCTTTATGTTAGTCTTATGCAAGTTTCACTCCTAACCTGCTTTTCTTCTCACTTCTCCTGCTTCTTCCTGGGGCACCTCACTTTCTAAAGCAGCATCTGACATCTATGAAGTCCAACATTCCAAGGCCACTTTCTTTAGCCCAAATCTATTCTAATTCCAAGTAGCTGTTAAACAATTTCATTTAGATGTTTCACATACATCTCAGCTGGTCAGAAGAAACCCAGTAGGTTGGCTGCCTAGACATCTCCCAGGGTGGAATGGGGTGAATTTATCCTGGGTCAGTCCTCAGCCTCAAGCCTTCTAGGTTCGTGAACCTGATCTTGTCTAATACTCTAAAGTCAGCTATAGATAGGGGAGCTGAATAATTCCAGTGAGTTTATAAGAAACATTAACTAAATTTCCAATTGTATAATATAAATATAAAAATTTACATCTGGATCAGTGTATCTGCAAAAACACCTCTCTCTCTCTTCTTTCTGTCTTTCTCTCTCCTTCTCTTTCTCTTTCTTTCTCCAGGTATCGATAAAAGAGGTTACGTGACAAGCAGAACTAGAGCTCTGACCTCACTGGAGATTTTATATCCAGGCTAAGAGAGACCAAGTCTGTGCCCCATGTGAAGGGTTACTTGGCTAGTAGTGCGCTGGTTGCTGTCTCCATATTCTGCCTTGCTTATCAATGAAAGGTGCTGAACACACACCACCACCACCTCTACTGTGACAAATCGTCTCCTCAATTTATCCTGTTTCAGGCTAGCACAGGGAGTTCTTAGACTATCCTACAGTAATTATATATATGCCAGCACAGCTTGAGTTTGTGTTTCATAACTCTGGTTCAGAAAATGTCACATTTACCATGTACCAAACTAACCTTATTCATCAAGTGTTGTTTTACACACCGACTCTCATGTTCTGGGGGTTCCTTGTCTCCACTCTCGTATTTTCTGTCTTGGTTAATGGAATCCACACATGCCATCATTTGGAATCTCAGAGCTATCCTTTCAATTCTGTTCCCCTGGCTACCACATTAAATTAAACACCTGCAGAAGCCTCCTAACTCTCTTCCTTTATCCTGCCTTTCCGATTCATTCTCAATACTTCTGGCAATGTCAGACCCAACCTGCCGTTTCCTCATTCAAAGTTTTCATTGACTTCTATTTTTAAACTTCTTAGTTTGAAATACATGCTATTCTTGATCTGAGTTCTATAGACTTCTTCAGCCTCATTTCTACCACTTATCCAGATGTATATCCCATGCTGCAGGCATACTGAATTTCTGTCAGTTCCCTGAATTGCCATAATTTTTCACCCATGCCCCAATACCTGTGTTCACCCCATCTGGACTACTCAACCTTTCACTTTCTCTTTAGTAAGCTCCTGGCCATCATCCGAAATTCTGTTCCTTTTATATCATTTCCTTTTTTTTTTTTTTTGAAGATGAACACTATTAAATATAATAATTATACGTGTTTAGTCTATAAACCTTTGGAAAACAGAAAAGAATAAAAAGCTCCCATAATTCCGACAATTGATGATAATCTCTATTAACATATTTGTCATTCTTTCCAATTTAAAAAAAAAAAGAAAAGAGTTTTTTTAATGAAAACCAAGTACTTTTCGTCACCTTTTTACTTTGGTATCAACATATATATTTTATATACAGTGGTTTTTTCTTATTATTTTCTTGTATTTCAGATACACAGAGCTAATTGTACTCTAGATCATAACAGAGTAGAGTGAATTACTTATGCAGAGCCCTTTTATTTATTTCTGTTATTTTATTTATTGATGTACTACCACATTATTTTTGTTTTTATAACTATGTAGCCAATTATTTCTTTGCTCTTCATTTAGAAATGGTTCCTTAGTTGCTCATCAGTGTTTATAAATATGTTTTATAATTGTTTTGTGGCTTCCTCCAAAATCTTTATGAAATTTTAATTAAAATAACATCACAATTGTAGACTTATCCTTAAATTGTTCTCATTCATAAGCATAACGTACCTCTCCGCTGATTCGCAACTTTCTAAATATTCTTTTGTAAAGGTTTTTAAAGTTCTCCATAAAGATCTTTTACTTTTTATTTTATTTTCTAAAAGTTTTATAGGTTCTGTTGCTACAGTATTATCTTCTATTTGAATTTAAAGTTGTCTGTTATTGCCAGAAAGGAATATGGTTAATTTTTATAAGTTGATATGGTTTTCAGTAAACTTGTTAAGCTCCTATACACTAATAAATTATCTGAAAATTTTGTTGATTTTCTATGTAGATGATCATATGTTTGCAAATAACAATGGTTTTGTCATTTTCCTTCAATTATCCTTTCCTTTTATATACTAAATTGACTTGGATGTCCAGGCTATACTACATTGAAGCTTTGTGGAAACAGCAAGCACCTTTGTCTTATTCCCAAACTGAAAGGAAATGTGTATAATATATTTTTTGTTGGAAAATGTACTGTATGCTTTGGTTTAAAGGTGTTGTTAAATTAAGGAAGTTTCCTTCAATTTTTCATTTTTGAGATTTTTCTCTTAGTCTCAATGATGTATTAAATTTTATCAAGTACCTTTTCTGCATTATTTTCTCTGTTAATTGTGATACAATTTGGTAAATGACATTAATAAATTTCCCTGATATTGAACTTTTCCTTGCATTCCTGAGATAACCCCTCTTAATTATATTGTATTACATTTTTAATATCCTATCAAATTCAGTTAGCAATAATTTATTTAAAATTCTCCATGTGTTAATAAGTAAAATAGACATGGATTTTTCAATTTTTATAAAACTGTCCTTATCTAGTTTTGAAGTCGTTTATACTAGTCTCATAAAATGCCTAAACATCTTTTTTTTATTTTATTACCTGAAACAATTTTTAAAATGTATTTTCTGTTCTTTGAATGTTTGATGGAAATCACCTGCAAACATTTTTTGGTTAAATATATCCCTCCTTCCTTCCTTTCTTTCTCTTTCTGTCTTTTTAAGTATTGGCAAAGTCTTTGAATATAATTTCAATACCTTGAATAAGTACTAATCTATTCAACTTTTAAAATGTATTCTCAGGCTCATTTTGGCATTTTTAACTTCCTCAGAGAAAGTATTCATTTTATCCATTCATGTTTATTGAGGAATAACACTACATCACACTCTATTTAATTCTGCATAATAAATTCTGTTATCTCTATATCATGTTACTCATAATTGCAGTGAGTGTCTTTATTATTAAATGGTTTTCAAGCATTTTTTCCAGTTATCTTCCAGCCTTTGAATATAATGTGATTTATTTAACCAGTCTGGTAGCAGATTGTGTTTTCCAGAGGAAGCCACAATCTATGTATTATCCCACATGCTCTTGACACTAATTCCGTTAAGAGTTAAGAGACTGAGGTAACCCAATGGGTGGGGCTGGAATCTTCCACATTTTCCCTCAAAGCATTTCTTTTAGTAAAAGATTTTTTCCCAAATTTGGCAGCTGTCTGCTTCATATTTGGTGCTCCTACCTCCATATCCAACTTATGGCAGTTTTAAGATTTTTCTTCACTGCCATTAAAAAATAGGCAATAAAGCCCTGATTTATCAGTATATCTCAGGGGCCATTTGCAGCAGAAGTCACACAATAGAACCCAAATAATGGACTCAAAATTCTCTAGTATCAGTGTCGTCTTTCAGGACATAGTGGTTCCTGATCTCTTGCACCCAAACCATGTTTCTGGCTCATGCTTTCTAAGAAGAAACTCTTGACCTAATGTTTTTCATAAATGTTAGCCTTATAAAATGTTTAAGCAGCTTTTAGCTTTTCCTTCTTTTAATAACGGCTCTCTCCCTTTTAATTTTTTGCTTCTCATCTGTGAAAGAGTGTTAAAGAGCAGATATGCACTGCAGAAACTGTGAAGGGAGGCACAGTCTCATTTAGGAGCTTTATGGTCTCAGATTTCCGTAACAAAGAGAATAATCTCTCATGCAGGATACACTTTAAAAGGTTCTCAACTGAGACAAGGAAAAATTCCTTGAAATAAAAATTAGAGGATATGAACACTTTGGAAACTCTTATAATTATCCTTATGAAAGGCTGCTCCTATTATAAGTCCTATCTGTAGATCTAATTTTCCCAGAGACAGGCATTTAGAACAGAGCATAATTATTTAAGATGGGCCTTGCTGCCATTTCTTCAAAGAGAATAAAAGCAAAAAATTCTGCACAGAAAAAATCTCCAATTCAAAAGGTGAAAGCTAATCTTGTTCATCTCATTGTTATACATTGTTTTGATGTAAATAATCTAAAGAAACAATCCAGATATTGCTTAAAACTGAGGTAAATTTGAGCCTGTATCATAAATAAATACTCTTATGATTTTGAATACTGTGCTGTTGTTCAGTCCTGTCTAACTCTTTGCAACCCCATGGACTGCAGCCCACCAGGCTTCTCTGTCCATGGGGATTCTCCAGGCAAGAATATTGGAGTAGGTTACCATGCCTTCCTCCAGGGGATCGTCCCAACTCAGGGATCAAACCCAGGTCTTCTGCATTAAAAGTGGATTCTTTACCACCTGAGTCACCAGGGAAGACCAATTTTGAATACAGTGTAGTTTAAAACTGATATGATCATTTGAGACAATATCCCAGAATGATTATTCAAGAAAAAATTGTCTAATGCAAGTATGCAATTGATGAGTTAGTATACTCCTAACCATATAGTGAAAAAGTTTATGTCTCAAGTATATCCTTAATTCTTTCCAAAGTTACTTTGTTCCAAGATTTCTGTTTTTCTTATCATATCAGAATCTTTGTCGTCATCATTAGTCACAGTGTTTATTCAGTCGTTGTGTGAACATCCTTGATCTGAAAGTACCAAGATAAGCTTCCTGGAGACTTAAACTTCTCTCCTTTAAAAAAAAAAAAAAAAAACTTTCCAGTAAACACTGAGAGTTGTTTTGGAGCATGATGCAACTGCTTTCCTCTCTCATGCACTCTTGTTGCTTTAATGAGTCATAATGTTCGAATAAACTGAAGTTTAAACAGGAAAGGTTTATGAACTGAGAATACAGATCCCCGTTACAGATCATAGGCAAATCTAAAAGTCATTAAATATTCTGCATTTATTCTAATTTCTGCCCTGCCTTCCCATGAAATGAGAGGAAATGGATATGTAAATATATATTTTCCTTTCTAAAGCATCTGCTCTAATTGGGTCAACAAGAGGGTTATGCCTGTTAAAATGGTGAGTTGACCATATGCATTAGCTTTCATGGCAAATAGATGGGGAAACAGTGGAAACAGTGGCTAACTTTATTTTTCTGGGCTCCAAAATCACTGCAGATGGGGATTACAGCCATGAAATTAAAAGACGCTTACCCCTTGGATATCTACGCTTACAACCTAGACAGCATATTAAAAAGCAGAGACGTTACTTTGCCAACAAAGGTCCATCTAGTCAAGGCTATGGTTTTTCCAGTGGTCATGTATGGATGTGAGAGTTGGACTATAAAGAAAGCTGAGCACCGAAGAATTGATGCTTTTGAACTGTGGTGTTGGAGAAGACTCTTAAGTGTCCCTTGGACTGCAAGGAGATCCAACCAGTCCATCAAGGAAATCCATCCTGGGCGTTCATTGGTAGGACTGATGTTGAAGCTGAAACTCCAATACTTTGGCCACTTGATGCGAAGAGCTAACTTATTAGAAAAGACCCTGATGCTGGCAAAGATTGAGGGCAGGAGGACAAGGGGATGACAGAGGATGAGATGGTTGGATGGCATCACCGAGTCAATGGAAATGGGTTGGGTGTACTCTGGGAGTTGGTGATGGACAGGGAGGTCTGGCATGCTGCGGTTCATGGGGTCGCAAAGAGTCGGACATGACTAAGCGAATGAACTGAACTGATTAGCTTTCATTCCTTGCTCAAATCCCAGTAGCACAACAAGAAAAGGATTTTATAAATAGCTGAATAAGAACAAAGATAATTGGGGAGGACACAGTGGTGGCAAATTGTGGGAAACTGGAAAGCAGATGGGCTAGAAAGTTAAATCTGAAATTGACAGTGGGCATCTGAGGAGCAACTTAATTTTATAGAGAATTTCTCAAAAGATTCAAATTAATGATACCTATAAATTAATTTATAGTTGATAGTCTTTTTAAAAAAGGAGTGAAAGCCTCATGTCCTCTCCCCTTCCTTATGAAGCTGGATGGCAGCTCTTCCTCATCCCAGGAGTTTTAATCTCTGCAAAGTAAAAAATATACTATCTCCTGCCTTTGGAGGATTGTATGTTAAAATAGAAGATGAGCAGCCAGACTTTTGCCCTCCAGATTGGATGTTAGAAGCACCTTCTCTGAGGATTCTAACTAGTCTAACTAGTCCAGAGGAAAGACCATTAAGCACTAGCTGACACTGGAGGGTCTATGATAGAAAGGCCTTCAGATAGCGGTCACATACTTGGACACACAGCTTTCAATGCTCTGTTTAGTTCATTACTGTTCAATCCAAAAGAGCAGACCAGATTCCTATAATATTTAGAGATCAGGGCAGAGACAGGTTTTAGAAGCCAGTCTTGGTGACATAGAAGATTCTAAAAATATCCAAGAAGAAAAAAATAGGTTTTATAAGAAGAATTAAGAAGAATGGCTTGGATATTGTAAACACAACTGGAATGTAGAAAAGAGTTGAGTAATAACACACTATACCGGGCTTCCCAGGTATCGCAGTAAAGAATCTGCCTGCCAGTGTAGGAGGTGCAGCAACCCGCTCCAGTATTCTTGCTTGGAGAATCCCAGGGACAGAGGAGCCTGGTGGGCTGCTGTCTATGGGGTCGCACAGGGTCGCACACAACTGAAGCGACTTAGCAGCAGCAGCAACAGCAGCTTTGATCCCTGGGTCAGGAAGATCCCCTGGAGGAAATGGCAACCCACTCCAGTATTTTTGCCTGGGAAATCCCATAGACAGAGGAAGCGGGTGGGCTACAGTTCATGGGGTTGCAAGAGAGTCAGACACAACTGAGCAACTAAACAACCACAGTAACTCACAGTACTAAGGGAACATCTTTTTCTTCCTAAAACTTGAGACCCAACAAATACCCACTAAATGCATGAGTAAGCCAAACTCATTGTCAAACACGCAAGGTCTCCATGGAGGATGTGCTCCATGAAAATGAAGAAGTCAACAAAAAAGAGAGTGAGAAAGACACACATAGAGAGACAGACATAGGCGCCAGGAAGCAAGAAAACAGTACAAGAGAAGAGACGAAGGTAGAAGCAGTTCCCAAGACTGCAGAAGTCTAGCAGACTCAGAGATGCATCCATCTATGGCCTCTAAGAGACCTCTTCAAGAAGGAAAGGCTAGGACACCAGCGTGCTTAATGAACAAAGAGCACATTTAGTAATATGGGAAACTGGTGCATGGAATACTCGAGCTTTCTGTACTATCCTTGTGACTTTTCTGTGAATCTAAAACTATTCTAAAAGAAAGATAGAACCATAATAAGAGATGAGAGTCAGGAAAGTATGCCCATAAGTAGTTGGTGGTAGTCAAAGAAGCGTTAAGTCCTCATTCTCCTTCAGTCTAAGACTGGAAGATCTTGAAGTTAAAATATAAACATCTTATTTAATGACATGGAAGTGTTAAGTCACTGTTGTGTCCAATTCTTTGCAACCCCATGGACTGTAGTCCAGCAGACTCTTCTGTCCATGGAATTCTCTAGGCAAGAATACTGGAGTGGGTTGCCGTGCCCTTCTCCAGGGGATCTTTTAGACCCAGGGGTTGAACCTGGGTCCCCTGCATTACAGGCAGATTCTTCACCATCTGAGCCACTAGGGAAGCCCTTAACGACATGGAGGTCAACATGAAAATACAAAGCTGTGGGAGGAGGGGAGTGGGAAATAGAGATCCGTAGTCAGGGGAGTACTGGCTTAGTAACAGACTTGTATGCTGTTGACACTGCCACGCGTGTGTATTACTTGATGAAAATAGAAAATTGATTTAAACAGAAAAAATGCAGTTGCCATATATTATCCAGATTTTCCAGGGGAATTTTAATATCCAGTGATCTTTTCTATTGCTCCTTCATATTCCCTTATCAAGTCATATCTATACTGCTCTAAGAAATAATTCGATTTGGAAAATTCAGGCACTACATAATTTGCCTATTTATTATTTGCATACAAATAACACTACTGAAATTATGTCCAAAAATATTATTCTTCATCCTTAGGCTGAAGAAAAGTGTTTATTGTTTACACCAAGTACTTAATTCCATTTTCTAAAAGTGCATGTTATATTAGGTCCCATTTTATAAAAGCAAGGCAGAGTACAAATTCAAGAAGTTTTACTGTGTCTTCTTTTTTTAATCAGATATTCCAGGGTACATGACACAACTTGTGTTTATTCTTTTCCAAGTGCCTTCAAATATAAATATTCCAAAAATACTTGAAGATGGATTAAGGAAATGTTTACTGTAAGAGTATTTATTCTGTGGCGTTTGGAATCACCTTTTGACTATAATTAAATTATTTACATATGGGTAAAAGTGGGGATCTATGTATGTCATTTCTCCTTCATAAACAGAAGTTGAGATAAGTCCTGAAAGTGAAAGTGAAGTCGCTCAGTCATGTCTGACTCTTTGCGACCCCATGCGACCCACCAGTCTCCTCTCTCCATGGGATTCTCCAGGCAAGAATACTGGAGTGGGTTGCCATTTCCTTCTCCAGGGGTTCTTCCCAACCCAGGGATCGAACCCAGGTCTCCTCCATTGCAGGCAGATGCTTTAACCTCTGAGCCACCAGGGAAGCCCTTGGATAAGTCCTACTTATCTTTAAATTATCTAAATTATTATCTCTAAATTATCTGGCTTCTGGAAAGAATCAAGTCTTCATCTATATATATCGCACTTGGAATTTTTTCTCTGGTTGGCATAACTTGAGTCTATCACTTTATCTCAGAAAACAAGATGTCTGTGTTGAAGTGCCATTCTTCTGTGTCAATAGGTTCCTTCATCTAGTTAGTGAGTCTGGGAACAATATGCATGTGTCTCACATTGATTCAAATGTTTTCAGTGGTTGTGCCCTTGGAGTGTCTTTGCATTATCTCCAACTCGCCTGTCCTCCTTCAGTTCACACCACACCGCATCTGCTTGATATCCTGCGGTCATCTGTCTCCCTCACACAACTAAACCA
This sequence comes from Ovis aries, assembly GCF_016772045.2. Lineage (NCBI taxonomy): Eukaryota > Metazoa > Chordata > Mammalia > Artiodactyla > Bovidae > Ovis > Ovis aries. Next base: position 46,155,607 of record NC_056071.1, on the reverse strand, counting down.
GCAAAGCTGAATTGTAATGGGTGGCTAGAAACCTGGTGGGAGAAAATGGAAGTGAATTTGAACTCAAGATTAAATTTCCCTTCTAGGATTCCAAAGGAATCAATGGGTCTATGACCTTAAGTTTTTGCTAAGTATCTACAAGTGAACTACTTTGATTGATCTATCAGTAGTGCGTTTGCTTGTGAATACTTTTTAGAAATAAATTTTCATTCAGATGATAACAAGAGGATTTTGCAAATTAACTTATTTCTCCAAAATTTTTTTTTCTTAAAGAGAAATTGGGCAATACCTGAAACGAAATACATCTGGACTATTTTCTAGACCTTTGAGAATAAAATAATGCCCAAGTGATTGTGACTCTCACCTAACTTTTTCTTTTATTAATAAGGGAGGGATTTATCATGAATCTGGATCATGTATAAAGCAGTCTCTGTTACTGTCCAAAAGATACAGCCACTGAGGAAGGAATAAAGGTATTTAGTTTAATCATGTTGTTCTAGGCCTATAGACTAATGAAATCATGTCAGAGGTGGGAAAGGGTTAGGGGAAACCTGCCTGAAGATCTGGCTTTGGCAGTAGCCTCTCTACCCCTAACCACTCTCTTTCCCCACATTCAGTCCAGATCCTTCCCCTCCATACTTGTCTTACATGCTAACCTTGATGCTGTGTCCAGTAGAGGAGCTCTCATTCTGTTCTGAGCAAACTCTCCCATATTTGGAATGTTCTTTTCACTGATATTCATTGAAAACTGGTAGTCAAAAATAATAGCTGCAATTAATTAGGTGCTTACTTATATGCATTATTTCATTTGATAACTCTATGAGTGCTATTTTTATCCTATTTTACAGTTGAGGAAATTGGGCCTTGAGAGGTTAAATGAATTGTCCAAAGCCAGAACACAAGCTGGGGCTTAATTAAATGGATGTCAACCCCTGTGCATTTAACTTCCACGGTACATGGTACAAGGCTATCAGTCATCCCAAGTCCATACTCCTCACTTCCACTACTGCTTACCTATTGCCGTTGTTTTCTGAAAGCCAGTCAAGGTCAAAGCTCTGGAAAGGTTTTATCTTCTGGGGAAGACTTCTCTCTTATCAGCATCTTCACTGGGGACTCTCTTCTGAAGCTTCTTCGTTTGACTTCATGGCACATTTTATCGTGGAATCTTGGTTTTCCTTCCCCTCTGATGTTTTTCGCCTTCTCCTTTTTGCTCTGTTGGCATTCCCCTAGGCTTATCCTTAGCCCCCTTACCTCTGGTCAGTACATTTTGTTGCTTCTGGATGAAATTTACATAGGCACTGAAGACAGATCATTTCACATCCTATCTTCTAATATATTCGCTATGTTATTTGATAATATTCACTTCTGCTATAAAAACCTCAAAACAAGCAAGATGGATGAAATGCACAAGAAATGTTAAGTATAGGTAGTAAGTGGGTAGCTTATGATATACAGGCAAAAACACATGGCATATGTGGATAATCAGTAAATGAGAAGCCCATGAGATATAGGCAGAATGAATACAGAGTTAGTGACCTGCAAACACATACTAACCAAAGGAAGAGATCATGGAACAAATGAGAATGTTACTTACAGACATAGAGAGATGTGTAAGCCAAGTCGCAATCATGCCCCACCCACAACTCTAGCACAACTACTGATATTCCTTTCAAAGCTTTTAGTGTTTTATTTGAACTTCTGGTTTGCTACTTTTCCTGCCGTGTACACATCCTGTCTTCACATCTAGTCTGAAAGCTCCCAGAAGGCAGGTACCCTGACCTATGCAAACTTCATTATGGGGAGCATTTGGCATCCAGAGCTGCTGCCTTATACAGTTGAATAGTTCATGGCATAACCTGGGTGCCTCAGCTCAAAGTTAACTGCTTCTCTTTTATTGTTATTTTCATAAAGCTGTCCAACTGTGAAATCAAGAATTAGTGTTCTCCAGTTCTCTCAATAGTAAAAACATGTGTATCACCTAGGCAGAAAGCACTTCTTTTCCTTTTACTGAAAATAAACAAAAAATAAACAAAAATAATTTACACACATATGCTGATGCATTGCGCATACACCCTAGCTTTAATCTACTGAGAGTATGTTACATAGAGGCAGGACAATAAAGCAGCTAAAAGCACTGACTCTCGAGTTCAATGCCAGGTTTTGAGACTTGCATTTGTAACTGCCTATCTCTGAAACCTTGAATAAGCTTATTTTTCACCTACCTTCCCCAGAGTCCCTATCTATGAATGTTGGGAAAATAGAAATGGTACCGAGTGTATAGGGCTATTGTATGGAATAAATGAGCTAAAGCAGGCGAAAAGTGCTTAGAACAGTGCCTGGCAAGTGGTAAGCTGTCACTACATCTTGGCTTTTATTATAAGAGCTACATATCCTACAAAGCCATTTTAAACAGACCTCTTTCTCTATATTGTGAATAACCTTCCAGCCAGAACTGTTTGCCTTTCAAAACCAGATTCCAGTCTCACATCCTCTGTAGATAAGTGACTACGTGCACACTCATTATCAAGGCCAAGAAAAGCTGCAAATAATGCTGACGGTCATTAACTCTAATAATACTCCTTTTATGTTTGCTTTGTCCTGTCAAGTTTATGAACCATTTTCACATTCACCGCATCATTGGATTTTCACACCTCTGTAACAAAAGCAGCCAGCTATTATTTTTCATTTTTGAAAGACAAGAACTAAAGCACAAAGGGGTTAAAACGGCTTGCCTTTGGTTACCTGGAGGATGACCGTGAGCTCAGAGCATTGTAACTTCTGACCGTGGACCTTCTTTCTGCAGCACTGGTTGAGTAGGCTCTACTGACAGGTCTTAAGAGCAAAAATAGCTTCAAGCCTATAGTCCCTGACTCTCCCCAACACTCTTTTTCTGTTCTTTTTAAAAGAATAAGAAGTACCTTGTTGTTTATTTTCCTCAAGGATTTTGCTACTAAGATCCTCCTTCCTTCACTATGATCTTCAAGTTCTGAGAAAATAGAAAATAGAGCCCACACAGGGCTTCCCGGGTAGAACTAGTGGTAAAGAACCTGTCTGCCAGTGCAGGAGACATAAGAGATGTGGGTTTGATCTCTGGGTTGAGAAGATCTCCTGGAGGAGGGCATAGCAACCCACTCCAGTATTCTTGCCTGGAGAATCCCATAGACAGAGGAGCCTGGTGGGCTATGGTCCATAGGATTGCACAGAATCAGACGCAACTGAAGCAACTTATCACAGCACACACACAGACCCCTCACAAAAACTGATGTTTTCCTCATTCATAGGTGCTGCATTTAAGCCTAGTGGCTGCATAACAGAGGAGTTCAAGCAGCACTGACTCAGAGAGGCATTGTCTGGGTGTAATTCGTCTTTACCGGTTACCAGTTTCATGACCTTAAGAAAGTTACTTAATTTCCCCCTGCCTCACTTGCCCCATCTATAAAATGGGGAGAACATATTACCTTCCTCATAGGGTTCTTATGATGATTGTAAGAAATAATATGTGTAAATTACTCAAAAGAGCACCTGACAAAATAGATGTGTGCTCCTGTTATTATTATGTGTGAGAAAAGAGTCTTTAATTTGTTCTCCTTTTGACTGGTTTTGCTCCACGTGCCTACTGCAAGAACTGTCTCTGTGTGAATTTTAGCATTCGTGTAAATCCTCAAATGCTAAACCAATGCATCTCTCACATCAGTTCTTTGATTCTCCCAGATCTACTCTCCCTTGCACACCTTGAATTAAAATATCCATGGTCTCACATTGTCCCCAAACCTATCTCAACGAGTCTGTTTCCTGACTTTTACCCTCGTCACCATGATCCCCCTCCAGTTTTGCCTAAGGAATATGTTGCTATGGCAACACTCACCACCCACAGTCAACAGTCAAATTTCATTTCTCAGACATAGCTATTAAAAAATAAATGGCCCATGTAACATTCTTTGTGTTTGTTTCCCTGTTCATTTGTGAAATCTCCTACCTTTTCAAGGCATTACTAAATGTAATAAAATACCCTTTTTAAACATTTGGGCAAAAATGTGTTAATTCAACAAAGACACTATTCAGATTCTCAATGTTATAAATAGCTTTCCATCAACATGAAGTTTTAAAAAAAAAGTCACAGTCATAAGCTACTTCAGTCCTAGATTTTGTTTAGTCAAACTGCATCTTATTTTGTAATAGGAACATAAAGTGAATTGTTACATATTATTTGCTAAAAAGAATTCTGCCTCTTTAATTTTTAGAACCCAAAGTAAAAATGACTTATTTAACTGAGTCAGAAAGAAGAAGAGTGGTGTAGGATTTCTCCCTCTCTTCAGTGGCCTCCCCACCAAATCCATTTTTATTTCCCCAATGGAGGACAAACTAATAACCCACGGTATGTGTACAAGCCGTGGTGAACATCACGAATTTCTAGGATACCTTTCCCGGTGCATGGCCGGGTAAAACCCAGTCCAGCCCCCAACAGTGGGATATCATGTGTCAATAGCAACCATGTTTAACTCATTTCCATGCCTGACTCTCCAGCCTTCTCTTGGTGGGTCCTTAAAAAGTGATGTCTGCAGTTGAGTCTCCTGCTGTGGAGGCCTGGGAATGGAGGTAAGGAGGAAGCTTTACCCTATCAATGCCATCTCTCCACTTGTTGGCAGATAGAACAGCAGATGAATAAGCAGAAGCCCACCCCTACCCTTCCCTTTATTCTCCCACTTTCCCCATCTCACCACCTCCTCCAATTCTTTTCTCCTATCTTTGATGATACTCCACACTGGTGATGATTAATTATAACCAGAACAGCATTTGACAAGAATACATATGAGTATGATATCACTTGAAGTTTAAGGAAAGAATATAGCTTGGAAAGTTTTAGGACAATGTTCTTATAAGAACTTTTTAGAATAAAACTCTTAGGAATTTTGACCACATGCCATTAAAAATCAGTGTCTATAACAGGAGGTTTTCATTTCTCTAAACTGTGAGACTGCTTTTGTATTTTAACTTTACTGGAAAATCTCAGTTAACTCACTTAAAACATTAAAAACTCTTTTATAGATGTGGACAAGGGAAACAAGGATAACTGGCAGGAGCATACAAACTAGAAAGCACTCGAAAACTGCCTTGTAAGATTATGAATATGGTATGTAATAATGAATGTGCTGATTTTGCCTAATTCTGTGTTAAGAGATGTACTCTGAATTTTAAAGGAAGATGCACTTCTTTATTTAATTCAGAGAAAATGACTTAGGGATTCGTCCAAAAATTCTAAATATCAGACAAATCCTTCCTACCATACTGACATTTCCTATTAAAAGTGAGTAAATACTACCACCAAAAATCAATGAAGTAATTCCTTTTGAAGAAGCAGTGTGGGTAGGTGGCAGAGAGACAATGGGTATATATCAGAAAAACAGACATCACAATAGACAGCAGCTGGGCCAAGGTAGGGCTTCCCTTGTGGCTCAGATGGTAAAGCGTCTGCCTACAATGCGGGAGACCTGGGTTCAATCCCTGGGTCGGGAAGTTCCCCTGGAGAAGGAAATAGCAACCCACTCCAGTATTTTTGCCTGGAAAATCCCATGGACAGAGGAGCCCAGTAGGCTACAGTCCATGGGGTCGCAAGGTAGGCAACTACACGGTATAAGGTGATTCCCCACTGTGGAAAGTCCAGCTTTCCAGTAATAGAGGTTAGTGTGTGGTTCCACTCTACTGGGAAAGAATGAAAAGATTTCTCTTGTTGAAAGTTGTTCCAAGTGGATTTTTTAAATACTAGATTAATATAATTTTTGACCTGTCATAACTATTGCTTTTTCTTATATCTAGGCATTTACCCTCTGGAAATTATCATTTTAAGCAAGTTAAAAAGCAGTTAGATAAGACTTAGGGATTTCTCTGGTGAGCTTCCCTGGTGGCTCAGATGGCAAAGCGTCTGCCTGCAATGTGGGAGACCCGAGTTCGATCCCTGGGTTGGGAAGATCTCCTGGAAAAGGAAATGGCAACCCAATCCAGTATTCTTGCCTGGAGAATCCCATAGACGGAGGGGCCTCGTAGGCTACAGTCCATGGGGTTGCAGAGTCAGACACGATTGAGCGACTTCACTTTCACCTTTCACTTTCACTTTCTGGTGGCTTCAGTTAAGTTCAGTTCAGTCGCTCAGTCGTGTCCGACTCTTTGCGACCCCATGAATCACACCATGCCAGGCCTCCCTATCCATCACCATCTCCCGGAGTTCACTCAGACTCACGTCTATCGAGTCCGTGATGCCATCCAGCCATCTCATCCTCTGTCGTCCCCTTCTCCTCCTGCCCCTAATCCCTCCCAGCATCAGAGTCTTTTCCAATGAGACAACTCTTCGCATGAGGTGGCCAAAGTACTGGAGTTTCAGCTTTAGCATCATTCCTTCCAAAGAACACCCAGGGCTGATCTCCTTCAGAATGGACTGGTTGGATCTCCTTGCAGTCCAAGGGACTGTCAAGAGTCTTCTCCAACACCACAGTTCAAAACCATCAGTTCTTCAGTGCTCAGCTTTCTTCACAGTCCAACTCTCACATCCATACATGACCACTGGAAAAACCATAGCCTTGACTAGACAGAACTTTGTCGTCAAAGTAATGTCTCTGCTTTTGAATATGTTATCTAGGTTAGTCATAACTTTCCTTCCAAGGAGTAAGCGTCTTTTAATTTCATGTTTGCAGTCACTATCTGCAGTGATTCTGGAGCCCAAAACAATAAAGTCTGACACTGTTTCCACTGTTTCCCCATCTATTTGCCATGAAGTCATGGGACCAGATGCCATGATCTTCATTTTCTGAATGTTGAGCTTTAAGCCAACTTTTTCACTCTCCTCTTTCACTTTCATCAAGAGACTTATTAGTTTCTCTTCACTTTCTGCCATAAGGGTGGTGTCATCTGCATATCTGAGGTTATTGATATTTCTCCTGGCAATCTTGGTTCCAGCTTGTTCTTCCAGCCCAGTGTTTCTCATGATGTACTCTGCATAGAAGTTAAATAAGCAGAGTGACAATATATAGCCTTGACATACTCCTTTTCCTATTTGGAACCAGTCTGTTGTTCCATGTTCAGTTCTAACTGTTGCTTCCTGACCTGCATATAGGTTTCTCAAGAGGCAAGTCAGGTGGTCTGGTATTCCCATCTCTTTCAGAATTTTCCACAGTTTATTGTGATCCACACAGTCAAAGGCTTTGGCATAGTCAATAAAGCAGAAATAGATGGTTTTCTGGAACTTTCTTGCTTTTTCCATGATCCAACGGATGTTGGCAATTTGATCTCTGGTTCCTCTGCCTTTTCTAAAACCAGCTTGAACATCTGGAAGTTCGCGGTTCACGTACTGCTGAAGCCTGGCTTGGAGAATTTTGAGCATTACTTTAGTAGCGTGTGAGATGAGTGCAATTGTGCAATAGTTTGAGCATTCTTTGGCATTGCCTTTCTTTGGGATTGGAATGAAAACTGACCTTTCCCAGTCCCGTGGCCACTGCTGAGTTTTCCATATTTGCTGGCATATTGAGCGCAGCACTTTCACAGCATCATCTTTCAGGATTTGAAATAGCTCAACTGGAATTCCATCACCTCCACTACTTTGTTCATAGTGATGCTTCCTAAGGCCCACTTGACTTCACATTCCAGGATGTCTGGCTCTAGGTGAGTGATCATACCATCGTGATTATCTTGGTCATGAAGCTCTTTTTTGTACTGTTCTTCTGTGTATTCTTGCCACCTCTTCTTAATATCTTCTGCTTCTATTAGCTTAGTGGCTAGGATTCCGTACTTTCACTGCTGTGGCCCAGGTTCAACCCCTGGTTGATAACTGAGATCTTGCAAGTCATGCAGTGTGGCCAAAAAAAAAAAGAAGAAAAGAGAGAGAGAAGATTTAAACACAATGTAAAGAAAAAAAATATTTCCTCCTCATCTTCATGATGGGAAGAAAATAAAACAATTTCCTGAGAAGAGGTGGTGTATCTAAAATCAAAGGGAATTTCCTAATGGTGAAATTCAAACTAAATTCAATTTTAGCTAAAGAGCATCTTGATTGTTATCTTAATGAGTCTCAGGTGGAGATAGTCGTTGCCAAATTCAGCAGTTTCTAGTGTTTGGCTTTTTTCACTGAAGACTTCAGAATATTTGAAATTAATGAAAGGTATTAGTACAGTATACCCTTGATGATGATTCAAGATACAGAGTTAAAGTCACCAGAAGCTTTGCAGGCATGGGGTTAGGCCCCCAGAGTGTGTTAGTAGAAAGAAGAAACAAAGCAATTCTCTCCCTCACCATGTCAATGGAGGATTCATTTTCTAGGCTCTTCTTGTATCCAGTACTAATAAGAGGGAACTCCACTTGAATTCCTTTGAGAATGTACAGAGTTTAAATCTGGTATCATGTTTAACTTGTCTGCTTTATACTTTAGAGAACCAAAAGATTTATACCTTGAAGCTATTTTTTGCCCAAATGCTTTGAAAGGAGAGCACATTAGTGCATTGAACTCTGTGAGCAGTGTCTGATGTAATGAATGGATGATTTAACATGGGATTAACACTCTTCTCACAAAAATACCTCCGGTGTATACAGACCAAGGTCTCAAAACAAAGGCAGCTAGCCCCCGAAGGCAACCAGACATTCTGATTGGTCAGATAAGCCAGCGTTTATTATTTTAATTATGAAAAGGCAAATCATGGTTCTTATCAGCCTCCAGCGATAAAACAGGACCCATGGGCTTCCTTTATTAGTTGTTGATATTAATCAGAAAACCTGCTTACTGCTATTCTAGTTGCTCTGGAGGGTGGGATGCAGTCCAAAGTATCAAATTAATGACCATGAAATGCAGTTGAAAAACTACAACTATCACACAGGAAACAATAGCAAATAATACGAGGTGATATATTCATACAGCAAAGTCTCCTGCTTCTGTTAGAGAGAAATGAGAAGCCACATAAATTTTTTTTTAAGCTGGGAGAAGGAGTGGGGAAAAGAGGGTACCTAGTGGATCCTAAGTGGATCTGAGCTTTGTGATAACCTTGGAGGAAGTGTGGAAGTCAGAGTGTGCTCAGGTGGGAGCAGGTAGGGGTGCATAACAGGAGTGGAGAGACCATGTTCGGAAGCTAAGAATCTAGTTGATAAAGAACAGAAGTAGTGGGAACAGAGAGAATACAAAGGATACATTCAAGAGACGTGTCTAATGTGGGAGCCATAGGAAAGAGTATGGTCGTGGAAGAAAGAAAGAGGAGGGTTCAAGGATATCTGTGGTTTCTCCTTTGGACAAAGATCTTAACCTGAAATAGACATTTATGGGAATTTTGGCATGAAGTGATGATAACTTCAGTCTAAAGGCAGGACAGTTTTGATGTTAGAAAACTCAGAAGCAGACTCATAGACTTAGAGAATGAATGTACGGTTATCAAGAGAGGAGGATTGTGGAGAGGTATAGATTGAGAATTTGGGATTGACATGTATACACTGCCATATTTAAAATAAAATGTCTTTCCATGGGGGAAAAAAAAACCCTCAGGCAAATACTGTGGCTGTAGGTCAGACATCTGACAGAACTCAAGGCTCCATTGACTACAGGTATATGCATATGAAACTGATGCCTGTGCTGTCTACTGTGTTCTCAGCACCCAACACCCCTGAAAAGGAAGCTCTACTATTCATTTTAAAAAGTTGGCTTGAAATTCAGCATTCAAAACACTAAGATCATGACATCCAGTCCCATCGCTTCATGGCAAATAGATGGGGAAACAATGACAGACTTTATTTCTTGGGCTCCAAAATCACTGCAGATGGTGATTGCAGCCATGAAATTCAAAGACCTTGAAAGAAAAGCTATGACTAACCTAGACAGCATATTAAAAAGCAGAGACATACTTGCTGACAATGGTCCATTTAATCAAATCTATGGTTTTTCCAGTAGTCATGTACAGACTTGGTGAGAGTTGGACCATAAAGAAAGCTGAGAGCTGAAGGATTGATACTTTTGAATTGTGGTGCTGGAGAAGACTCTTGAGAGTCCTTTGAACTGCAAGGAAATCCAACCAGTCCATCCTAAAGGAAATCAGCCCTGAATATTTATTGGAAGGATTGATGCTAAGCTGAAGCTCCAATACTTTGGCCACCTGATGTGGAGAACTAACTCACTGGAAAAGACCCTGATGCTGGGAAAGATTGAAGGCAGGAGGAGAAGGGGACAACAGAGGATGAGATGGTTGGATGGCATCACCAACGTGATAGAAATGAGTTTGAGCAAGCTCCAGGAGTTGGTGATGGACAGGGAAGCCTGGCATACTGTAGTCCTTGGGGTCACAAAGAGCTGGACATGACTGAGAGACTGAACTGAATATTCACTTGTGGTTCACAGACTTGATGCTCAGCTACCATTCTCCTTCACTCCTCCAGTAGAATTTGATCCTGTTTCTACTATACCTGCCTACCCTTTGTCCTCAGTGTATCCTTGCCCCTCCAGGATCAGTGGGTCAAGAATGTGTTCTCTGAAATCTTCTTTTACAGCCAGTCCATCCTAAAGGAGATCAGGCCTGGGTGTTCATTGGAAGGACTGATGCTGAAGTGAAATTCCAATACTTTGGCCACCTCACGCGAAGAGTTGACTCATTGGAAAAGACTCTGATGCTGGGAGGGACTGGGGGCAGGAGGAGAAAGGGACGACAGAGGATGAGATGGCTGGATGGCATCATCAACTCAATGGGCATGAGTTTGAGTGAACTCCGAGAGTTGGTGATGGACAGGGAGGCCTGGCGTACTGCGACTCATGGGGTCGCAGAGTTGGACACGACTGAGTGACTGAACTGAACTGAATTGCTTTTCTTCATAGCACTTATCACACTTTGTAACTATCTGTTAATTTTTTGTCTTTCATGAGATCATAAATTCCTTTAAAGTGAAAACACATTTCTATTTTATTTATCACTAGATTTTCAATACAGGGTTCAGTGTTAAGGATGTGGGAGATGCTCAATAAATATACACTTAATGAATGAATGTGAGTTCTCCATTTCAGTTCCATTGCCTTTGATGCTTTGTGTACCTCATGGATGCTGTTTCCATGAGCAGAATTCCGGTAGTCAATTGTATGTGATTGGAGAAAGTGAAAGATAAAAGCATGATGGAAAAATATAAGTGGATTTAATGTCTCACCAGAGAAAGGAGATGAACAAGGGAAATGTCAGTGACTCAGACCTGTGTGACTGAAAGCTTTCTCTCTGTCATCTCCTGCTACCGGGGAGTGCTACATTATGGTCCAGGGAAAAAAAGAAAAGAAAAGCTCTGTTTTGGTAGTTGAGTTGGTGTTGTACTCAAATTCAAGTTACAACAGGCTGAATTATATGGTAATTCTATTTTTAATTTTTCAAGGAACCGCCATACTGTTTTCCATAGCAGCTACACCATTCTGTATTACCACTAATAGTCGAAAACTGTGTGAATATAATTAAGATTACTGAGCTGTATGCTTAAAAATACTTAAGATGGTAAATTTTATGTTATGTCTTTTACCACTTTATTTTAAAATGTGAGGTATCATTGGGTGCCTACAGGGTGTTGCTACTGCAAGGAGATCAAACCAGTCAATCCTAAAGGAGGTCAGTCCTGAATATTCATTGGAAGGACTGATGCTAAAGCTGAATCTCAAATTTTTTCTTTGGCCACCTGATGCAAAGAACTGACTCATTAGAAAAGACCCTGATGCTGGGAAAGATTGAAGGCAGGGGGAGAAGGGAACGACACAGGATGAGATGGTTGGATGGCATCACCAACTCAATGGACATGAGTTTGAGCAAGCTCCAGGAGTTGGTGATGGATAGGGAAGCCTGGCGTGCTGCACTCCATGGGGCCGCAAAGAGTCAGACATGATTGAGGGACTGAACTGAACAGGGTGCTGCTAAGCACCTCAGCTGACAGATTCCTTGAATGATACTGGAACCTGTAAACCCCAGTGTTTCAGTGGAGAGCCTTGGGGGAGAAGATGGAGTGCTGAATAATAAAACCCATTCTAACCTTATCACTACCCTGAGTTTTCATCCAGATGAATTAAGTATTCTCATTGTTCATAAAACGCCTGAATATCAGTTTTAAATTGACTATGAAGTAGTAAGAAAAAAATATTAGGAAATTTAATATATTTTATTTGGCCTTCTTTCTTGCACTTAATATTTTGTTTTCATTAAGCTGCCCCAAGCTGAATTTAAGATAATTTTATCTTCTTTCATCCTTTGATTGTCCTATAAAGCCTCCTGTGATCCAATTCTTAATATTGATGGGGTGTCAGTAACTCAAAAATATCCAAAGGATATTGGTCTCTAACACTGCCCTCATATTTCTGTGCTCTTTTAAAAGAATCCAGAGTATTCTCTTGAGCAGTTTCAAAAGGTGAAGAGAACAGATTTCCTGAACATAAACATAGACTCAACAATAAGAATTTTATATGTATTCCCTGTTGACATATATATATATAAAACAAATAAAATATATATTTTTATAGATAAATTTTTGTATATATATATATACATATATATATATATATATAATATCTCAGATGGAACAGATTTGGAGAAGGGAGAATCTATTCCAGGCTGAGAATTAACAAAGGTAAATGTTTATTCCAAGAGAGAGGCCGGCAAATTGAATTCTTAACCCTTGTCTTTAAAGAGGGATAAGGCAGAGCTAATACTCCACAACAGGAAGAGAGAGTCAGAGAAAGGCCAGGGGAGCTGCCCTCTCCCTTGTTGGACTGGGGCTCCTGGGTGTAGCAGAGTCATTGTGTGTCTGTCTGTTGCTGAGCCTTTTTCTGAATTCTCTCAGTACAGAGAATGGAAGAGGGTTTCCTGCTCTGCTGGCAACGCCTTCTCTGTGCTGAAACCCCACTCTCTCCACTCTCCAAATATTCACAAAGGAGGTTCAGGAATGAGTGAGGAGGAATTTCCACAACCTTTTCCCTGATGGCAAGTGTTTCTGCTGGTTTTCCAAGCCACTGGGCAGAAGACCTAAAGCCTGTCAGAGGCTTACTGCAACCTTCCTCCAGGTCTCCCTGTCCTGGTCCTGAAGGCACATTCAGATACTAACCCAAGAATCCTGCAGTCATTCAAGACTACCCAGCTTGTAACGGACAACACATTTCTAAATCCCTGCCTGACTCTCCAGTTTCATCTCCTGCAATTCGGGGTGACCCTGCTAAGTTGAAGACCAAGAAAACTATAATCCTCAAGAGGATTCCCCAGTGAGATTTTCCAACCAACACCTATCCAGTCACACAGAGTGAATGAGGAAGGGTTATTATTAAGCAATGACATGTTCACAAATACACTTAAAATCGTGAATTCCTACGCTAAATATGAGGCATTGAAAGTAGGTTGGTACAAAGTATCCTAGTCTTTCAATAACTGTAAAGCCAAATCTACAGCAAGACACAAAATTCATGCTAAATTCACAAAAGATATAATTTAGCAAAAATATAGTAACCATGATCTTCAGTATTTCATAGATGTGTGTGGCTGTAAGTATAGTATAGCAAGCAGTACTTTTCCTAGTCTCCCCACTATAATAAAACATGTCATATTACATGAATGCAGGATAAAACAAAGAGGTAGAGTACCAAAAAGATATATGGCATCCAATTTTATTGAATACATTTGCCGAAATCACTGCTATTTTATTTTATTTATTTTTTTTATTTTTTTTGCTCTTTTAAAACAAAAATTCCTGATGCTAAATCTGAAAGTCAAAAATCTTCTGAAGGTAATGGATCTGAAATGTCTTACAATAGTAAGAATAAATCACATTTCTGGAATAGACAAGCCAATATAGAATCTGTTGTGCAAGAGTGTGTGAATTTCTCAGATACACAGCCCCTAAAACAGGCCAGATAGTAAGTCTGGCTAATAATAATCTCAGGGTCCCTGACTCTACAAGGTAAATGCTAAGGTAACTGCTGATTATCCCTAGTACTTACAAAGTGATAACAGATAAGCCTAATGGGATTTGAATTTAAGTAGCTGTGATTTTTCCCCCCTCCCTCTTCCAGCTCTGTGAAGTGAAAATTGCATAGGTGCCAATAGAAAGGCACACTTTCAGACTTAAGGCATGCCCTGATGACCAAGCGCACTTATCATGCTAATCCTACCAGACCAGATCAGAGTATTCGACTAGCGCTGGAACAGGCACCACAATAAGCTGTCTAGCGGCCTAAAGAGAAATGCCGCCCCCTTTGTCACAACAAGAATTTCTTAAAACAGGAAGAGTAGTACTTCCAATCACTTTGTTAAGAGACACACTAGCCAACAGGCCTAGAACTGCTGGCCTCATGGAATAATGATCTGATTCATGACAAAAAGCTAGAAAATTCCATGTGTTCACTTATTTAAGATAGAGCATCTTTGCTACATCACCAGCACTTTATGTGTGTCTACACACATGCACACTATGTGTGAGTGTTATTTCTTGAATGCCTACCATAGACCTACCAATGCTAGGGACCTGGAATAAATGCTGAAGAAGAGAGACTGCACAACTGCTGCCCCCAAGGAAATTCAGTCTAGTGGAGCCGTGTTTCTCAAAACTTTTAACATGCATACACATCATCTGGGGATCTTGTTAATATACAAATTCTAGTTCCTTGTGTCTGGGGTGGTGCTGAGATTCTGTGTTTCCAAGGCAGGAGACACAAGTGATACCAGTTTGATCCCTGGGTTGGAAAGATCCCCTGGAATTGGAAATGGCAACCCCCTCCAGTATACTTGCTGGGGAAATCCGATGGATAGAGGAGACTGGTGGGCTCCAGTCCATGGGGTTGCAAAGAGTGACGCGATTGAACACAAACACAACTAGTCCCTTTTAATGCCAGTGTTCTTGACATTTGCGTAGTAAGGTACTAGAGGACATAGACAGTGTATCACACAATTATAGAAGGGAAAAGCACAAGCATCCATGAGATCAAATAGAGTGGGGAACCTCATATATACTTCAGGGTTTAGTGAGGACTTTAAGCCACAGGAGTTTAGAGTTTAAACTCATGTTTAAGCCACAGGAGTTTAGAATGTGGCAGACTGAGTTATTGAGACCAACTGTAGTGAGTGCTACATACACCTTTGGTGTCTTTCTGCCTGAAGGTATTTTACTCTACATCAGAATGTGCAGGACCTGGTTCAGGGATTGTTGGGAGTGCCTAAGGCCAAATACCCTGGAGCTGCTTGCTTGAAGCTAGTTGGTACTGCTTCACCACCCGTTGGTGGGACACACTTGGGTTTCATAGATTCTCAGATGGTTCCCTCCAGTATTGGTCCCTAGTTGCCCACAGTCACAACTCATTAACTTCCCTGTCTCATTTGTTGTCAGTGACTTCTGCCTCACCTCCAAATAAATTACTATGAAGAGCTCCAAAATCCTTGTCTCAGTGTTTGTTTTTGAAAGTGAAATGTGAAAGTGAAGTCGCTCAGTCGTGTCCGACTCTTTACGACCCCATGGACTGCAGCCTACCAGGCTCCTCCCTCCATGGGATTCTCCAGGAAAGAGAACTGGAGTGGGTTGCCATTTCCTTCTCCAGGGGATCTTCCCGACCCAGGGATTGAACCAGGGTCTCCTGCATTCCAGGTAGACGCTTTAACCTCTGAGCCATGGGGAACTTGAATTAAGAAATCATCCCTTTCAAAGAAGACAACAGCAATGAAATATACACACACTCATGTTTGTCTATATGTGTACACACACACACACACACACACACACACACACACACACACACAAAACCAGGTTGAATTCTAAGGGGTTAGAAAGAACATGGAAACCTAAGTGAGTGCCGTGACTGCCTACTTTTGACCTTGGACATTTGCCACCAATCCTGGTGATCTTGAACTTTTATAGCTTTACAAGGAGAGAAGAACAAATGTCCAAACTCACTCCCACCCAAGGAAACCTCCTACCAATCAGCTGAGCTACATCCTCAATGTCAGGATAAACCAGAAATAAACCTCTCCTAAGGTCAGAGAACTGCAGGAGAAGTTACCTTGGGATTGAACAGAGGAGAAAGGAAATATCTTAACGAAGCTGTAATCAGAAACTGTTCCCACTCCCTGACTGGGATGGTGGCTTCTTGTTTATTATAAAACTGTCCATAAGTATTTCAGGTACTTACGTACATTTTATCCCACAATTTTCAATGATATAATTTTAAAAAATCTAACAGACAAGAGAGGAATGAGGTCAATCAAGGGAAATCATGTAAGAATTATGAGATGTTTTGGAGGAACAGAGAACAGGCTAGTGTGGCTAGAGTACAATGGGCAAGGGGGAGAATGGTGGTGGGTTCAGTCATATATTCATTTACTCATCTGTGACAAGTACTACCTTATGGAGCTTGTGTTGAATGAGAGACAGGCAAGAACAATCAAGTAAATGAACAAGATCATTTCTATGATATGAAGAAAACAAAATAGGTTGGTATCACAGAATGGCTGGGGCTAGAGAATTAACTTGGTGGGAAAATGGAGATTGGGTTGCCAAGAGGATAACCTAGAAAGAGAAAGGTCTCAATAAGGATTTGAGCTTTATTTTATTTTAGGAGCAACAGAGGTATACACAGAAGAGAGACAATCAGACTAAGGCTCTTAAAGATCATACAGATGAGTCTGAAGAATTCATATGGGGTTCAGAACGATGCAGGCAGAATGGCAAGAAGATATTTGATAGGGGTGGACTAGAATGATCGCGAGTGAAAGTGAAGTCGCTCAGTCGTGTCTGACCCTTTGCGACCCCATGGACTGTAGCCTACCAGGCTACATGCCATCCATGGGCTTTTCCAGGCAAGAATACTGGAGTGGGTTACCATTTCCTTCTCCAGGAGATCTTCCCAACCCAGGGATTGAACCTGGGTCTCCCATATTATAGGCAGACGCTTTACCATCTGAGCCATAGTGAGACATAAAACTAGATCATTCAAAGTATACTGTAGACTTTACACTTAACCTCTGGTACAGATGCTTCCCCTGAAGGAAATCGCTAATCATGGAGTCCTAGCATTTTGGCTCTAATTGAGCAGATGACTGGCATATCACTGAAGCTGAATCAATCAGAATCTTTTCCCGGAATTTTACTAATGGAGCTAGAGGAGAAGGCTCTTCTTTAGTAGAATGTTACAAGGGTATAGCATGAGAACTGCCAGTTTTTTGGTTCAGGTCTTTTGAATAAAGACAGAAGGAAGCAGGAGAGGATGCAGCCATGAAGAGAGAAGAGAAAGGGAGAGAGATTAAGACAAACCCTAGTGTGATTATATCTCCTGGCTGCTGCGGTTTGGGCAGTATTCCATTCGACCATTGGAACGACTCCAGGATTTTCCCAGTTACAAATCATATAATTCCTTTTAGCATTAAGCTAATTTGAGTTGGATTTCTGTCAATTACAATAAAATTTAAAAAAACACAACCCATATAAGAGGTGAGGAAGGTGATGGTGAGCATCTTAAAGGATAGATGTACCATTTACTGAAATGATGAAGGTGAGTTGAGAACCTGGGTCAGGATGTAAGAACCAAAGTTATGTTTGCTGCTGCTGCTGCTGTTGCTGCTGCTGCTAAGTCACTTCAGTCGTGTTCGACTCTGTGTGACCCCATAGACGGCAGCCCACCAAGCTCCCCCGTCCCTGGGATTCTCCAGGCGAGAACACTGGAGTGGGGTGCCATTTCCTTCTCCAGTGCATGAAAGTGAAAAGTGAAAGTGGAGTCACTCAGTTGTGTCTGACTCTTACTGACCCCATGGACTGCTCCCCCATGGACCAGGCTCCTCCGCCCATGGGATTCTCCAGGCAAGAGTACTGGAGTGCGGTGCCATTGCATTCTCCGAAAGTTACGTTTAGGAAATGGGAATCTGAAATACAATATGAGATATCGTATACTAAGTACATGGTGGATATATGAATTTAGAGCTTAGCCGAGAAACCAGTGTGGATTTGTTTGGGCATCACTGGCATACAGATGATATCCCAAAACATAGGATGATATGAGATGAGATTACATGAAAGAAAGTATCCAGAGGAAAGAGAAAAGGGCCCAAGACTAGGACCTGATCAAATCTTTAAGAAAAAGGTTTGTAATTCACATACCATCCCCCTGCTTCCATACGACTGTAGTCTGTTTGTCTGCTGGATGTTATTAGCTAACCCTGCAAGTTTCACCTTCATTGTGATCAGTCGAAAAACAAAAAGGTCTGGGTAAGAGGGGTGTGTGTGTGTGTGTAACTTTAAAGTAGTGAGACTGATTTTCAAGTGTAGTACATAAACTGGCTCTGCAGGCAATTTAAAAAAAAATCTTAGATAAATATTTATACTTTAGAACTTGGTAGGCATTTGGATTATAACAAGGCTTTTGTGTGCATGAGTCATACCTCCATTATTTCTTGATTATAAACTTGGCAATGGGGACATGTACTAGTTCTGTAATGGCCACTGGAGAATAATTTTCTATATTACCTCCAGGGCACACGGAACATGATCAGGACTGCCTCTGTTTAGAGAGCAGTTTGAACGAAGGAGCATAAAGTTTAATGTCTTTTAAAATTTCTTGTTTCTGTAGTAAACCAAATGAGTACCTGTTATTGTGACCTACGTTTCTGAAATGAGTGACTTTATAGAAATGTATGCAGACGACTTAAAGATGATGCTACCTAAAAGAAGTCTTTACCTGTTTAAGTGTTATGTGAATTTGTTAGGTTAAGAGTCTGTATGATCTGTGCATTAAGGGTCGTATCCTACATCTTGATTAGGCCATGTACATAATATGATTAGAAGCTGTGTTTTCAGAAAATAAAATTACCAAATTTTATCCTTCTTTAAGTACTATCATATATACTTGAGACTTAGAATTTAGAATTTACTCAGTTTGAAATATAAAGAAAATGATCTTTGATCATTTTGTTAAGGTTCAATAAACATTTTGTTAAGGTCCAATACACATTTTGTTATGGTTCAATATAGTTCTAAAAGGCAATGAATCTTTACAATTCTTGGTCTCTAGCTTAGATTAGCTTCTGAATGCCATGTTCTCCTAATGGAATGTTGTTTCCTTTTCAATTTCCTCTGAAGTATTTTTATATATCTTTGGTGATCTCTGAAATATGCTAAGACACAGATGTTGTTTTCTTTCAACAGTAGCAGAATTTATTCAGTGAGATTGACAACTTTATAAACTTATAGCTTGAATGTGATTAGTGAAATTTTATCCTTCTTCATCATTGTTTCTGACATTTTGAAATTAATAATCAAATGAAAATATTGGGCTAAACTTATTCTCCTTATATATGGTCCCTAGTTCTTTGGATGGGGTGACCCTGTATAAATGAATGAACAAATAAATATCATACATAATTCTAAGTAATAATACACAGATTGTCTAAAAAAGAAACAAATATTTTATTATGCTTCTTCAGATTAATAATTAGCTTACATTTAGAAATGTGTTACCTTCAAAATAATGTGGGGATCAAAGGGAATATACTGACAATATTTCTTGAAAATATAACTAGCATCTTATTTTGTTTATACCTTACATTTTGGAATTCAGCTGCTCAGAGTCAGATTAATTATAATGTTTGGTTCATGTCATTCATCATTTGTCCAGATAAAGCCACTTTTCTTTATTTTATTAATTATGTAATTACTGATTTTTAATAATGGAATAACCACCTACAAACCCACTATCCAAATCAAAAGCTAGGACTCTAACTACAGCCCACATCAAATACCATTTCTCCTACCAGAATACTGATCAGATTAACTCAAATTGCTACTTGCAACTATATTTCATTCATTTTGATTGCTATATAATATTCATTGAGTGAATATATCATAGGTTATTGATCTGTCATCTGTTGCTTGACAGTTGGATTAATTCTGCTTTTTTAAATGTGAACAATGCTGCTATCAGCATCCTTTTGTATGTTTTCTTGTACATGTGCAAGCTTCTCTTGAGTATTATATACCTGAGCATGAAAATTATACTGAGGTAAACAGTATATGAATGTTCAATTTTGGGAAAAAGTCGCAAGCATTCCCAAAGTTGTTACTCTTATCTGTAATATATAAAAAAGGCTATAGATTTTCACTTTCTGTTGTCAGCATTTCAAATATTTGGAATCCAGTGGAGGTAAAATGGTATCCTATTATGATGGTAATAGCATTATTTAGAAATAAAAACAGTCTGGGAATAAGGTTTACTCTCTTTTTCTTGGCTGTGCTGGGTCTTCATTGCTACTCTAGGGCTGTCTCTAGTTGCCCTGAGCAGGGCTCACTCCTCCTTGTGGCACTCAGGCTTCTCGTTGCCCTGGCTTCTCTTGTGGAGCATAGGCTGTAGGGCACAGGCGCTCAGTAGTTGTGGCTCTCAGGCTTATATGCCTAGCCGCATGTAGGATCTTCCCAGATCAGGGATTGAACTCATGTTCCCTCCGTTGGCAGGTGGATTCTTAACCACAGGACCACCTGGTAAGTCCTAAAGTTTACTTTTGAGTTGATCAAAATATTTTGGAACTGATAGAGGTGATGGTTGCGTAACATTGAGAATGTACTAATTAATCACCTTAAATGTACACCTTCAGTTCAGTTCAGTTCAGTCGCTCAGTTGTGTCTGACTCTTTGCAACCCCATGCACTGCAGCACGCCAGGCCTCCCTGTCCATCACCAACTCCTGGAGTTCACCCAAACTCATGTGCATTAAGTCGGTGATGCCATCCAGCCATCTCATCCTCTGTCGTCCCCTTCTCCTCCTGCCGCCAACCCCTCCCAGCAGCAGAGTCTTTTCCAGTGAGTCAACTCTTCGTATAAGGTAGCCAAAGTATTGGAGTTTCAGCCTCAGCATCAGTCCTTCCAATGAACACCCAGGACTGGTCTCCTTTAGGATGGACTGGTTGGATCTCCTTGCAGTCCAGGGAGCTTGCAAGAGGCTTCTCCAACACCGCAGTTCAAAAGCATCAATTCTTCAGTGCTCAGCTTTCTTCACAGTCCAACTCCCACATCCATACATGACCACTGGAAAAACCATAGCCTTGACTAGGCAGACCTTTGTTGGCAAAGTAATATCTCTGCTCTTTAATATGCTATCTAGGTTGGTCATAACTTTCCTTCCAAGGAGTAAGTGTCTTTAAAATGGTTCATTTTATGTTATGTGAATTTTACCTCCATTAAAAAAAATAAACCCACAGGCTCTGAGTTCATCCTTGTTCACTTGGCATACCAACTATCCATACATGATCTCTGCATTTCAGTTTTCTTATCTGAAAAGTGGGTACATAAGTAATAGCAACCTCCAATGGCATTCAGGAGCACTAAATCTGCTATTGCTAGAATAAATATTCAATCAAGTGAGCTGTTAATAAAAATCAATAATAAATTTAAAATATTAAAAATTAAAACATCCATTCATTTTTAGTTTTCTCAGGTATATTATACATTTCAAAATATGTTAGTGGTGTATAGGTCAATTGTTGTTTTTCAGTTGCTAAATCGTGTTTGCCTATTTGCAACCCCTTGGACAGCAGCATGCCTTCCCTGTCCTTCACTGTCTCCCAGAGTTTGCTCAAACTCATGTCCACTGAGTTGGTGATGCCATCCAACCATCTTATCCTCCATCGCCCCCTTCTCCTCCTGCCCTCAATCTTTCCCAGCATCAGGGTATTTCCAGTGAGTCAGTTCTTTGCATCGGGTGGCCAAAGTATTGGAACTTCAGCTTCATCATCAATCCTTCCAGTGAATATTCAGGGTTGATTTCCTTTACGATTGACTGGTTTGATCTCCTTGCTGCCCAAGGGACTCTCAAGAGTCTTCTCCAGCACACAATTCAAAAGCATCAATTCTTTGGCGCTCAGTCTTCTTTACGGTCCAACTTTAACATAGGTCAATACAAAGTAATTAATTACAAAAGGATATATGTCTTATTTTGTCCTAGTTTGTTTTTCTCACATCATCACAGGCATAGCCAGGACTGTGATAGGCAGCCATTATGGCCACTATCCTCACTTCTAATATCCCACCTCTCTAGGAAGAATGCCCATAGGGAAATCATGTATTTACTATAAGTTTTTCAACCATTTAGTCTTTCTTACTTTGGAACCCTGACCACATCTCAAGTGATTTTGAAAATATGTAAGAAATTTCCACTGACTACTTAGATTTGTAGAAAGTTTTATTTTGGTAAAATATACAGTACTGCATACACACATTTACAAACATGCATTCATTAGACTGCAAAGGTATAGAGAGTTGGCCCAAGTAATTAGGTATTTTAAAAATCCATTGTTAGATTTCTAGATTTCCATGTTCCTTAACATACTTAATTTAAATGCAGAGTCATGTTTAAGGTGACTCTAGGGCATCTGAAATGAAGGACTATTGAATGTCCTTTAAGTGGGGAAACAGCAAGGGTAGGAGAGAAATCCTGCTGCAAGACTCCACAGTCAGCAAAAGCACCATAAGTGTGATGATGATTCTTGGTGTTTACTATCATTTGTTAAGATACAGTACGTAGAATTTCCAAAAGGAAGAGTGAGAAGTGATGAAAGTCAGGTGGTGGTTGTTGTTCAGTGGCTGGGTCATGTCTAAAGTGAGGTAGAAGCACACAAATGTGGTCCCGAGAGCTTCCTTCCTGCCCCTCCTACTAACCTGACAGTCTAATCCAGCAACAGTGAGTTTAAGAGCCTGGTGTGCATTACCTGTGGAATCCGAACTTTCATTCTGATTATAGATACTTACAAGCATCAGGCATGGTTAAGAGTGCTTAGTTGAAACTATGTACTTCTGATCGAACGTTATTTGGTCACCGTGAGCCAAGGTAGACAATAATTTTCTAAAATGATGCATTTTGTCTAAATTGTTAACAAGAAAATCCTTTCACAGACCATGC
This sequence comes from Ovis aries, assembly GCF_016772045.2. Lineage (NCBI taxonomy): Eukaryota > Metazoa > Chordata > Mammalia > Artiodactyla > Bovidae > Ovis > Ovis aries. The sequence goes on along the minus strand of NC_056071.1, from coordinate 46,132,722 downwards.
CATTTAACTCTCTTTGTTCACCTTTAATTCCTCTCTGCTTCCAACTGAGTCGAAGGATTTGTATCAAAACAAAACAGCCCTTGGAACTCTGAAGAAATGGACCCGTCTCTTTTTAAGCTTTTTTTAAGCTGCAGGGTATTTTTTTTACAGTATACAGTACACATACTAATGTAATAAATATTTTAATTTCTTAAGGATATTGAACTCTAGTGTCCCTTAGAGGGGACTTTTATAACTTACTGCTACAAATATTTGCACTTAATCATAGAAGAAAATGATATTAAAATAGTTCAAGGATAAAATCCTATGTGGGGTAGTTCTCAAACAGGCCATGATATCATTTATATATAACCTATAAGCTTGAAGAAGTTATGAATCAATATAGTGGCAAGGAACCTAACATAATAGTTAAGATCAACGCTTGTTATTTTTCATTTAGGCCTAGAAACACACATTCTTTCCTGAATGAACTAATAAGCCCATTTCAAAGAGAAAGAAATGGAAGCGAAAATCAAAGTTTTAAGGTGAGCCTTGCCTGAAGAAACAGGCTTTCCCTTTTCAGATACCAGAAAGGAACTTCTTTGACCAGCAATTCAGTTCAGTTCAGTCTCTCAGTCGTATCCGACCCTTTGCGACCCTATGGACTGCAGCATGGCAGGCTTCCCTGTCCTTCAGTATCTCCCGGAGTTTGCTCAAACTCATGTCCCTGGAGTCGGTGATGCCATCCAACCATCTCATCCTCTGCTGCTCATCCTCTGACTAGCAATTCGCACTGCAATATCGGCTCCGACAGCACTGAAGCGGAGCCAAGGAGAGACCAGGGCTTTCATAGTGCTGCCCCTGGTGGCGAGAGGAGGTGCTTATATTTCGCACAAGATTCCCCCATCCGCACCCCACCCTCAACCCCGAGTCTCGGGACTGACGGAGACGGAGCCGTCTAGAAATTGTCGTGAGGCCAACTCCGCGGCTCCGGACGCAGCACAATGGGCGGGCGTGGGCGCTCAGCGAGTTCCTCTTCTCCAGCCCTTCCTGCCAGTGTTCGCCAAAATGTTTGGGGGTTTGAGGCTGCGAAACTCCCTGAGCTGGGGGAAAAAACGATAAACGCTTCTTCCCAGGGGCGATTTTCTTTTCTATTTCCCCGGCCCTCACCAGGGTGTTTGACCTTCGGGCGGACAGCGTTCCCCGTGCCCTGAAGCCAGCTGTGTTCCTGACCCCAGAATAAATCAGGGCTGCCCGCGGGGCCTCGCAGAGCTCCGGACACGTTTCCTGTCGAGGCCTAAGGGAAGCGGTTTGCCGCCGGGACCCTGGAGGGGAGGCTTGGCGGTCTAGGGGACGGGCGGGGGTGGGGTGGGGTGGGGGAGCGGAAAGCGGGGGGAGCCAGCGGTGGGAGGCGGTGCCCGCGCTCCCGGGACATCCCCACGCCCTCTGACGGTACAGACCCAAGCTGGGAGCAGCTGTGGGCGCTGGGCCTGCAAGATGAGGCCGGCGCTCGCCCTGTGCTTCCTCTGGCAGGCTTTCTGGCCCCGGCCCGGCCGTGGCGAGCACCCCACCGCCGACCGCGCGGGCTGCTTGGCCTCGGGGGCCTGCTACAGCCTGCACCACGCTACCTTCAAGCGGCAGGAGGCCCAGGAGGCCTGCAACCTGCGTCATGGGGCGCTCAGCACGGTGCGCGGGGGCACGGAGCTCCGCGCGGTGCTCGCGCTCCTGCGGGTGGGCCCGGGGCCAGGAGGGGGCTCCAAAGACCTTCTCTTCTGGGTGGCACTGGAGCGCCGAAGATCCGTCTGCACCCTGGAGAATGAGCCTTTGCGGGGTTTCTCCTGGTTGTCCCCCGACGTCGGCGGGTCGGAAAGCGACACGCTGAAGTGGGTGGAGGAGCCCCAACGCTCCTGCACCGTTCGGAGGTGCGCGGGACTCCTGGCCACCGGGGGAATCGAGCCCGCGGGCTGGAAGGAGATGCGATGCCACCAGCGCGCCGACGGCTACCTGTGCAAGTACCAGTTCCAGAGCGTGTGCCCCGCACCGCGCCCCGGGGCCGCTTTGAACTTGAGCTACCGCGCGCCCTTCCAGCTGCACAGCGCGGCGCTGGACTTCAGTCCCCCGGGGACGGAGGTGAGTGCGCTCTGCCCTGGGCAGCTCTCCATCACGGCCACCTGCACCGCGGACGAGGTTGGCGCGCGCTGGGAAGGGATACCCTCCGGGGCCGAGCTCTGTCCCTGTCCCGGGAGGTATCTACGGGCTGGCAAGTGCGCTGAGCTCCCTGATTGCCTAGACGACGTCGGAGGCTTTGCTTGCGAGTGTGCTGAGGGTTTCGTGCTGGGGAAAGACAGACTCTCCTGTGTAACCAATGGGGAAGGACAGCCGACCCCTGGAGGGACCCCGGTGCTCACCTGGCACCCTCCAGCCACTGCAGCCAGCCTCGCGCCGAAGGGAACGTGGTCACCCAGTGTCCAGGAGAGGCCAGGAGAGATACCCAATGCCCCTGGACAAGGCAGTGCAACAGCATCTTTTCCCGAGATACCTCGGTGGGGAGCACAGAGCACGCTATCTACCCTTCAGATGTCCCCTCAAACAGAGGTAAAGGCGGACGTGAACTCTTCAGGAACAGCCTTTCCCAAGGTTAATGCTACGTCTCCCTCGGACAACCCCCAGTCTTTCGATTCTTCCACCGTGGTCTTCGTACTTGTGAGCATGGCTGTAGTAGTGCTGGTGATACTGACCGTGACAGTGCTGGGGCTTTTCAAACTCTGCTTCCACAGGAGCCCTTCCCCTCAACAAAGAAAGGGGCCTTTGGCCTCGCCAGGCACGGAGGGTGATGCTGAGGTGGCTCCTCTGAGCTCCAGCTCTGCACGTTGCACGGACGATGGGGTGAAGGCCGGGGACTATGGTCTGCGGGACAGAGTAGAGGGAGCCTCATTGACGGGGTCCTCTCTTGGCTCTGGTGACACATAGGGAAATGGGGGACAGTGAGCGCTCCTCGTGAGTAGGTTTTCACGTTTAGTGAAAAGGGAAAAGAGGAACTTATTTGTGCGGCTGACAATTCCTACAGAAATTCTGCCCACTAAATTCCCTCTATTCCATACTGAGGAGCCGGATCTGAACTGAACACTCCTTCTATGAAGATGGAGGAAGTGGAAGGGCCTCAAGGTAGTAGAAGGGGGCCAGAATCCTACTGGGGAGAGCTATTTTCTTGTGTTTATTCTGGGGAGTTTGAAGAGGTGGTTGAACTTTTTATGACATGGGAAGCGAATAAAGTTTTGTTTTTTTTTAATCAAAATGGAAAGGAAACCTTCTGTTTACATTGTACTGGCTGGCTGGGAATCTATTGGTTTGAAATTCCCAGGCAAAAAAATAAAGTATTGTTGATAACCCAGGCTCAAATATCATTGGTTTCCCAGAGGAGTAAGACCAGCAGAGGGGCATGCTGAGAATATAAGAGT